>NC_134372.1:9559090-9862121 GCF_035582795.1 Mycteria americana
GATAGAAATTTTAAAGGAAGCTTTTAAGAGTGATAAATAATTATTTTGCCAATGTACTTGTCTCACTATGTTGAGATCTGGAAGAAGAGTGGTATAATTTTGAAGCACAGAAGCAGCTCTGTAATGGACGTATTCTTTTGTATTATTTGCTCTGCAGGTCTACCTGCCTCAAAGCTAAAAATACGCACTGAAAAACAATAAACCATGTATTTGGATTAAACAATGACATACCTGCCTCATAGCCATAAATACATATTTATAAACAATATAACATACTAATTTGGATTAAAAGGCAACATTCACCCATGAGGAAAGGCAATGCAGATGGCAAGATAATTGCAACTTTGTATGATGCTCAAACTGTGTAGAAGAAATCTAGCTTGCAGTAAAGGCTTAGATAGCTAGCATGAAAGAAGGCTGCTATTTTTTGAGGAAGGAGACAGAATAATTCCTTTTCTTCCTTTGTCAGAGTTTACAGAGCAATAAAAGGATATTGAATTAGTTCCTGATGATTTGGTCTAGCAAAGTGCTTAAGGATTTCAGCACGCTCACTGAAACCATCACAGGGTGGAAATGAAGTTTGTCTCACCGTGCTGCCATCACTTAGCAGTCCCTGCGCACTCCTACCACCTCTTTGGCCATTACTCCTCCCAGTGTTTAGCTATTCCTTTAGTGACCGGTTCTCTTCAAAGAAGAGAGGAATCTTGGTTTTTGCACATTCGGATATGAATGAGCCTGTCAGAGCTCCTGGCAGCTCATGGAGATGTTGGTCTCCTTCCTCTGGAGCAGTTCAGCTGCCGCTGTGGCTTCAGGTAGAAAAACCTCACACTGTCCGAGGTCGACTTCTGAGGCACGATGCTTCCTCTAACTGCATCTTCATAGCTTACTGCTTCTTGGTTGATTTTGGGGAGCAGATGTTAAAATATTGTTTGAAAGCCCTAATAATTTAAAAAAAGAACAAGGTTGCTCGTGATGGCACAGCCAACAAAAGAAAGCTTCTTGCAGCTGCGCCTGGCCATCTCGTATTCTCCCTATAGGGTTTGTTAAGCATTGGCTGTGGCACCACTCTGGATACCTTGGCATCGGTTCTGTGCCAGTGTGTTTTTGCTATAAATGTCTCTCTCAGTTTGGTCAGTTTGAGTCTTGCTTGCCCAGCAGCTATCAACAGAGAGGAGAGCTGGCAGTCAGCGGCACGAACAGTAAGAATAAGCAGAAGCGGCAGAGGCGTCATTTTGGCAGAAGCTCCCTCACCTGATGCACAGATATTGTTGCCATCGCCATCCAGAGCAGATTTGAGTCCACATGCAGCAGTAGGCTGTGAGCGTCCAATGGGATTTCTGAAATTGATATGCTCTCCTCTTAATAAATTTCATTCTTAAGCAATAAAATCCAGAGAGCCTACTTCAGACTGAACCTTGGTTGCCCCAGTGCTTTGGGGGCAGTTAGTGGCTCTGTGATATTTCCACTGTGCTGAAAAGGTGGAAGTTTAAGTAAATTTTACAGCAACTGTGAAAACATTTCCCTCTAGCTTCACAGTAAAATTGGCCAGAAGGCTCTCCACTTTGAATTCTGAAGGATATTTTGTAGGCTGGCTGAAGGGGTACTCCCAATAACACCAGAATTAAATCTTGCTTTGTCTGTTCCCCGTTGTTTGTCTAACGAGCTGGTGTTACGTGCCACACACTGAGAACGCGCCCGGGAACTGAAGTATCCCACCAGCTGCAAAATCAGAGTGTCCCAAAGAAGAGCCAGAGAGGAAGCTCTGAAGTAAACAAACTTTTTGAAATAACTCCACAAGTTGCATTTCAAAGCAAAATCTCGTGGAGGCTGCCTATGGCATTTTGAAAAGGATTTCATTAAATGTTGCTAACTTGTCATAAGCTCTCTTAAATGGAAGGGTAATGGCTCATAACATTTGTAAGCTTTTTAATTTCATGCAATATGAGCAGTGTAATCAACACCTATTAAAGTCAATCAGCTGTGCCAAGTGGGCTACCTACCTCGGCTTTTGTCTATATTTTCATCATGGGTACACCTCTGAACTAACTCTGGCAACAACATGTTTGTACTTTCTTATCCTAGCATCAGTGGAGGTTTTGTGTCCAGAAAACCCGATATGGTCATTGCAGCAGTATCTGAACCCCTAAGCTAAATAAGCACTTTATAGTCAGTGGTTTTCACCGTCTGGGGAGAGAGTTTGGGCCACCGAGTTGATGCGGACTCTTTAACAGCTCCGGAGCTAAACATGAAGGAGATGGAGAATTTCCCAAACGGTCTCCCAATGTGTTTGGCTTTTCCCTTTGACAGGTGAAATTTCTCTGCTGGAGCTGGTTGTGCAAGGAGAGGGTAGCTGTTCAGATCATGTGTTTGTTTTGCTGTTCTGATCCGATTCCCATCACCTCTTCATTTTAAACATTTGCAGCTGGACTCTGCGGTCCTAAAAACAAGTGATGTGCATCACAGCTCCAAGTGAGCCGCTGGGTTAAGGCTGGGTGCTCTGTGGTCTCTAAGCTTTTGCGTTGCATTTTTGCCGTGATCCCAGAAATTGCTTGCATTTCAGCTGTGAAAAGGAGGACAGTGGGGCTGAGTTTTGTGGTGGGGCCGTATTTCCACGGAAATGTTGCAAATCTGCTAACATCGTGTTTTTCAACTGAGTCACGAGCCTTGAGACAGGAGTGCAGGCACTAGAAGCTAAAAGAATAGTATAAACATTTGATGTATTTTATTCCCCCAAAAGGAAAAAGAAAAGACGTAGAATTACTGATTTTAAAGTTGAAAGAAAAAATGGCTGAGCGGCGTTAATTTGGCAGGCAGTTTCTTGCCTTCCCTGGCCATGCACCACCCTTCTAGTGTCTGTTATTTCAGCTTCGGTTTGGCATCTTGAATTTGCATGCTACCTCTATGACTGGGAAGTCATAATGCTACCTCTAACTGGGAAGCTGCTGTGAAGCTCATTTTTCCTAATTGGCCATTTATTATGGCCTCTCAGTATTCCTACAGGCTTCTACACCTTCAGGAGCTGTATATCGTCCTTATTTTTCTATGTTTAATCTTATATTAAAAAAAAAAAAAGGCACAGGGGGTTTACTGGGGGATTCATGAGTGCAGGACCCATCAGTCACACCTACTGATTATGGGATTTCTGTTGCTGGCTTGTATTGCCAGACAGGTATTACTGTCAAAAGAGAAGCTCTGCTGGTAGTTGACTACAGCTGACCTGAACCAGCCCGTGGGTTTGAATGCATTTGTAGAGTAGCCTTGAATTCTCAGTCCAAAACTTGATCCAAATTTCATCTTAATAAGCTGTAGCCTCAGAAAGAAGTAAGCCTTACAAAGCATCCGAAACTGCTCGGGGAAGAACACGTGCAGTCGTGTACTGCTGCATTTCTCTCTCTCAAGGGCAAAGGCCTTGAGTTTAAGGATTTACTGTGTCTAGACATTGCTGCTGACAATCAGGATTCTGGCTGCTTTGGAAAGGCTGAAGTATAAAAACAACTTCTTAATACTAAAAATGAAAAAGGAATAAAACTGTCTACAGTATGGGTAGAGAGAAGATAGAGACAAATAGACAAAGGAAACACTAAAAGACAAATAGCAAGATCCAATTATAAAGAAAAAGAATGTTTTTCTGATATTTCCAAGAAGCCTGAAGAGCAGAGCTTTGTGTCTTCTTACCACAGGACAGCAAACACTTCTGCAACTCTTCCGCTGATCAAAACTATTTCAGCAGCAAAGTTACGTATTTTGTAAGGCAAGCGTTACTTGACAAGACAAGCTGTGCTGTCATTAGGAGGTGCAGGCACACACAACTGGTTTTACAGACAGTTCAGTTTCTGTGTTCTTTGATTTGCAACAGGAAAGGAAAGCCAGACCTTCCAGGTTTCATTTACCAGTTGCTATGCCAGGAAGAAGAGTTTCTGTGATTGTTCCGTTTCTAAATGACAAATGCTGGATTTGGAGAAAGAAGAATGCAGGGTAAAACAAGAACAACTCTAAATTTGCTCCTGTTCTTTTAGGGCAAATTTGTTGAGGCTCTTGGGAAAACTGAGTTGCTTCTTTTGAAAGAAAAAGTGAGATTTTTTTGACTGTTAACATTTCCCTGACTGGGACATCTCTGTTTTTGATCTCTGTTTGTCTGAGGCCGTGCCTGGCCATCTACTCCCATGTACACCAGTGTTTTCAGGAAGGGACAGTCCCACGCCAACGTTCGTGGCACAGTGTTGGAGTGCAGGACACTACTGTACATGTGTGATAAAAATGGCTATAAATCTAGTCACAGAGCTAGGCTTTCTGACTTGTCAGTGAATCATTGATCTAGGCTTCAGTCCAACCAGATATTTAATTATGTGCATAATTTACAGACATAAGTAATTTCATTGACATCAGTAAGGCCATTGACGTGCATAAAGTCAGGTGTACGTTGTGTTCATTGCTGGATTATGCCCTGTAATTTCTACATATACTGCCTGTGTGTGGCAGAGCAAAGCCACCGGCAAGAGTCCATCCTGCTGGTCTCCGTACAAACATGGAGACAGACACAGCCCTTTCCTCCAAAAGGTTTTACACTGTCAATAGGTAGGTGAAGAGTGGGACAGGAGATGGGGATGAGAGTGAGCAAAGCGGCTTGCTCATTCGCTCCTACAGCAGCTGAGGATTGGTGTGAGGAGTGCTCTGTCCATGCGCATCCTCATTTTAGTAGATCCCATGCCCCAAGTGTAAAGGAGTGTGGTGATAGAGCTGGCAGATATTTTCAACTAAAAGCCTATGTGGTAAAAAATTGTCCTTCTTGGGAGGGTGAAGGAAAGCAGTTTCCGTGATGCCCTTTTTTGTTTGTTTCTTTCTTTTTTCATTTTTTTGCTGCAGGCTTTCAGTATAAAATGTCACATGTCCATTGATTTCCTCTTGATTTGCTGTGATTCTGAGTCCAATGAACTTTCTACGTTTGCCTCCAGTCTGGCCTTAAAAGGTGGGATAATTTTCTGAGGCAGGTTGTACGAAGTACTAGCAGGGAGTCTGCTCCTCATTTCTCTCTGAAAGGGAATAATCTGTGGAACAGAAAGAAAATTCAAGGTGTTTCACCTCACAGTATTTCTTCCTTGTTCATCCATCAGGGCACGATCCTTGTTTGCCATCCTTCCATGGAAGAGCAGGGGATTCCTCACTTTCAAACCTTAAATTTTCCCTGAGCAGGAGCGGAGCAAAAGCATCCATGGCTTTTGTCTTCTCACTGATGAGGTTCCCCACAGAAAGCATCAACTGCACAGTGCTGCTGTCATCCAACTTCCCCCAGAAACATCCCTTCTAAGGATAGAGAGCTGTCTTCCTGTGGAAAGTCCTTCCTTATTGTCTACAAGGGAAGATTTTATTTAAGGTTTATTTCAAATGAAGCAGTGCTAAAATTTGATTTGTAAATCACTGTCTGTTTATGAAAATGGTGACTATGAAATGGTGAGCATGCCAAGATTTGCACAGTATCTTAGTCAGTGCAGGATACTTTGTTGAATTCTTAATTTGTAGTCTAAAACTATGCAATGAAATTGCTTTTATGACCTAGGCTTTTGCCTTTCTGTTTCTTTCCAGCTACAGCTTGATGTTCTGCTTCTAGTTCTTTTTCTCCTTGAGCAAAACAATATACCGTTCCATTGTCTCTCTCTTGATTTAGACAAGGGATGGATTTGTTATGGGGCATTTAATAAATAAAAGTGGTTAACATCTGAGTTCTGCTTCTCTGCTAAGAAGCCAGCAGCAGCTGCAAAAGATTGCCCGTGGCACCAGGAATGGGTGGCTACTGATTTGGAGAGAAGCGTGCTGTTCACTGAATCATCCATATCACTCTTCACAGTGCCTGGAAAGTCTTTTTTTCCAAGTACTAATGCAAGCTGAACCTTCCTCTTGGATGCGATCTGACAGGACTGCAGCCTAAGGCAGCACAGCTGAAGAGTAAGATGTGTTTTTTCCAATGAGAAGCTTTGTTAGACATCAATATTTAAAAGCAGAGAAATAAATAAAATTACAGACAATCATGCTGATTGAGGAGAGAAGAGAGGTCATTTGTCTGACAGAACAAGCATATCTCTCCAGCAAGGCTTTCAGTTCTTTAGCCGAAAGTTGTTGTCTTTCTTTTGATTATGTTGATCTGGAAGAGTGCGAACAACTCATTGTTTTTCCTAAAATCATTGGTTTTTTAGGTATATTTTGCAGGTTAGAAGTACAAAGTGGGCATAGCTGTTCACCACCTTAGAGCAGTTGATATTTCCCGTTAAGCAGATTCACTGAAGCCACACAATGAATGGCCAAATAATCCATAATCCAAACGCACACTAATTGCTGTAAAAGGTCAAGAATAAGTGATCAACCTGAGCTGGTTTAGTGACTTGGTTTCCAAAGAGCCATGGCTGGAAGACAGTGGGTCGATGGGATGAACCTGAACATGTTTCCTCTGATGCTTCCTGTGGTTGAGTGTTCAGAGATGGTGTCCTCCAGGTTTTTGCAGAACCTCCTTCACTGTTTAAATGAAATAAAGGCCACACAGGGCAATGGCACATATATTGTCAATGCTGCTGGCTTGAGAAAGACCTTTTATTGCATGTTTACTGTTGCTTCAAGCCAAAATATTTCATCTGTATTCTGCTACCTCATGAAATCCCCAGCTCCTACTGCAAACTGACTTTTGCTGTATATGTTTCCTTAAGATCTCAACTGTTATTTATAAATGATGAACCTTGATGTTGGTACACAGTTGGGAGAGCAGCAGGCTTTTTGTTTCTCTCTGCAACGTTATCTATTATGCAGCATTCTGGGAAGCGTAGCTTAGCTGACGTAGAAGAAACGGGAACACGCAGGCAGGACCCTTCCTGCGCCCTTTCCGTGTGGGAACCACTGGTCGGGTGCCTTCACTGATCAGTTTTGTTCTTCCAGAGTTTTGAAAGAACTTCAGGAATAAAAACATCGTGAGGCAAATGCCTTCTGTTTAAAAGTGGAGACAACCAGACAGGCTGAGCCCCCCCTGCCGATTGCCCAAAGAGTAATTCGGGGTCCTTGGCTTTTATATGCCTCCCCGTGCTCTATTTTACCTTCACAAATCCTAATCTCTTTGGCTGCTTTGCCATTACTCACCCTTTCCCCGAACAACATTCCTGTCTTCTTCCAGGCATGGAAAAAGCATCTGCTGCTCTTTCTGCGAGCCTCATGTCTCTTGAAATACCACTCCCCAGCTCCCCCGTGGTGTTGGTTAGGGATGTATTTTTGCTCATCGGCCCTGTACCATGGCAATACCCTGTGTTCCTCTCCTCTCTTCACCCTGAAGCGGATAGTTAGGAGTGTCTGTTGAATGGCAGCCACAAGATTCAGTGAAATCCCAACAAGAGCACCATACTCCTGCTCGTGCAGTCGTCCCGCTGATCAGACCTTTGCTGTCGTGCTGTCTCTGTAGGTACATGCGTTCTGTGTAGCAACGTCCAGCATGATTTAGCATCTTTCCTCCAGATCAGTCCGATTTCATGTCACATGCTTAGCTGCATCTGTCATTTTACCTTTTCAAGTGTTTCAAGTCTTGGCTGTTAGACATTCAGCCTCTCCGAGACGGATGGAGATGTGCAGTTCTTCCTCTCTGGGATGGTTCCTGTCTGACACTAACTCACACATGAACTGTTACGGCACTGCGGGTCAGAGTTTGGCCCCTGTGTTTACTCCTGTGGGGAAGTCTCTGTCTAGTCATGTAGACTGACAGACCATCCTTCTTAAAGCCGAGTATTGATCATTTCAACAGAAGAAACAAAGTGGTTAGATAAAAGCAATTCAAAAACAGTCTGTGCAAATGTTTCTGTGACCCCATAACCCTGTATCATAATTAAAGCAGATCAAATTACTTCGGTATCAGAGGTACAGTCGTGGGCCCAGCCTTTCTCTTCTGTCCTTCCCATTTTCCTAGATATGCCCACACAGAGTTAACTGAGTATATTTCTACAATAAATATTCCCACAACAAGGCCAAAATATGGTTTTCATCAATCATTTTATAGCTGCTTCAAACCTGTCACACCAGTGTATGTGCTTACAGCAGCTTGGGGAGAAAAAAATGCAGACAAACCACAAATAAAAGCAAGAATTGAATAGAAAACCTGGATTTTCTATCACCAGGAATGGTCAGATGATCTTTCTTTGTGTCTTATACAGTGGCAAGTGCACAGTCTCCAATGAATAAATAATTGCAGATCCAGGAAATGAGATTATTACTCCCATGAAGCTATTGAAAAGGAGAGCACACCGAGCCCTTCAAACCCGTTTCCTGATGCACAGACCCGCATCTGCCTATGGAGCACAGCAAACCTGAAGGACAGGTCTCGTAAAGAAGAGCCTTATAATTGCAATAGAAGCCCAGAAACAGAAACGCTTTGATTGCAAGAACATGTCGGGGCTGAACCTTGTCATTTCACAGGCCAGATGCATTGGAGAGAACTCCACTGGGTAATCACAGAAGTGAGGATGGCCTTCTGCGTCCTGCCTTCCAGCCGTAACCGTGCTGTAATATAGTTGCTTTTGCAGTGTAATTGCTTTCTCTGCAGGGCTTCTTCCTATTGATTCTGCTTGTGTGGATTTAAATTGTCTGCAGGTTGGAACTAGACTCAAGTTGGTCCGCATCTCCACTTTTCTGTGCTAGGCAGCTCACGTGACAGTTCCATCTAAGAGACTTTAATGATGTCTAGATAGCATCGCTCCCTGGCCTGCGTGTATGTATTTGATTTGAGGAGAGAGGCTGGATCAGATAAGTTCAGAACATCAGTAAATACGTGTATTTTGTTTGGTGACACTTGTTCAATCTGAATCTTTTTCCCAAGAAGCAGCTTGTGTTGTGTCATTTTTTCAGCGTGCTGTGTAAATGCTCTGCATCTGCAACTGTCGAGGATGGTGCCATCCCATAGCAATGCCATCTGCTCGTTCACAAAGTGCTTTTTTGCGTAGATGAAAAATGTGAGGTGTTACTCATAATTAGGCAAATCACATGCTGTGATCTGTGATTGATTTGATTTCTGTTGCTGGCTACCTCGCATATGTCTGTGTGTCCATAAGTATTGTCTACATATCAGCATATGGATGCAGATGAATCAGAGACTCGTGAATTCTTTTTCCTGATCCAGACAGATGGAAATGTTTTCCCTTCTTATTAGCAGCAGCTGAATTTCAGTAACACCAGGGGCCTCTGCTAGGATCTTGCCTGTGTTTTGTGCTGTACGTGCATACGTAAGTTGGCATGGCCATTTATAATCTAATACAAGAAGTAAGCGATCCATGACATGCAGCAAAGGAAAGTTATAATTTCAAAGCAATGTTCAGGGATAGCCATGTTATTAGCCTTCTTAGAGAAAAATATCTGGATATATAACTTGGTGTTATGCACTGCAGTAACAAAATGCCTAAAAGGTGCTGTGAGCATCGCAGAACCCAAGTGTCTCTGCTGAATCAGACTTTTGGAAAATATTACTGTGCCTTTATTAGTGCTAACCGTATGTACTCTTTAATGTGTATTCACCTCACTAGCTGAGTGAGATCCTAATTGTTTCTGGTTGTGCTATGGTCCAAGTAACGCTGATAGGAAGAGAAAGTAACTTAGAAATTACTAGTTCTGTATAATTTTAATATTGTCTTCAAATGCCTTTTATAGATAGTGAGGTATGATTTACCAGCAGTTTTAAAAGATGTTTAAGGCAGGCAGTAGGCATACCAGAAAGGCCATAAAAATGAAAACACATGAACAGAGGTCTGCACGCTTGTCTGGAGTAAAAGTTACGAGCAGTGGAGTAGCTATATAGTTGGATGATTTAGAATATTTTAAACCTCAGCAGAGCTCTCTTCCTTCCTCTCCCTCTCTTCTATGGTCCTGTGCCTATCTACAGCGTGTTCACTTCAGGAGGAGATCTGTCACCACTGGAGTCTGACCATAACTAGGATAGCCCGGGGCAGAAGATAGGCTATAACTTAGCCCAAATCCATAGTCCTGCTGCTACACCACCTCCTATAGACAAGGATCGGATCGGCGCGAGCTGCCACTGAGCAGCTGCTGTGGTTAGGTATTTCTGCAGAAGAATTCAAGTCAATTGAAATGTTTACTGAATACTTGGCTGATTTTTACTGGAAGTGGTGATCAATGTGCTGAGAACCTAGGACCGCTGTTCTCCTGTTTAAGAGCATTACAGTTTCTCAAGTCCTGCTTAGTTTGTATGAGGGAGAGCCATTCCCTAGGATGCAAAGTTAATCATCAGCACGCATTTGATCAACTCTGGTATAACACCTTTGGGTGAACTCTGCAGCGAAGTGCTTGAAGCATTTTCAGAATTATTTGGTCATTTTACAAGTTGTGCTGCTCTCTTCATTTCAGATGTCGTCTAAGGGTGTCTTGCCAGAGGACTCCTGGTGCTGAGCACGCTTAATGCATTGGATTTTTCCAAAGCCAGTAATGCTCAGTAGAGTCCTACCAATACAGAAAGTTTTGTGAATGTGCAGCAGCCTTCGGACATTACAAATCCAGATTTCCCACGCCCACGGATACTGAATAGAAATCCAACATGCACGGTTGCATTTTATTTTGATGTGTATGTCTATCAGTTTCATCACGTCATCTATGGTTTTCCTCATTATGAGTCAATGGAGTAAAAAAGAAAAAAGAATGGCAAAGAAGTTGAGGCAGATGTAACGTCTTGGAGGTTTTTTCGGTGTTGTTTTTAATGTCAGCAGACAAAGTATAATTTAATTTTCAGAAGAATCTCAGCTGCAAAGCAGCTGATTAGGCATCTTGAAGAAGCAGCCACTCTTTCGAAGCACTGCGTTAATGAGGTTATTACAGGTATTCTTCTAAAGCGAGAAACCCCTAGATTGCCAGAAATAAATCACTTTGAAGGATACAAACCCCCTTGGGTAGCCATCCAAAAGCAGAACCCAGTCATTTACATCTCACATCACAGACCTGCCTTCATTGCACTTTAAAAAGAAGTCAGAGATGTAATTGCTTTAATGTAGCTGTGGGAAATTTATCTTTTGTTTCTATTGTTATTAAAATGAACTTCAAGAAATGCCATAAAAGAGGAGGGGTTGTGGTGTTGGACATAAAACTCCAACACGGGCACTATCTATGCCATTGAAATGTGTCAAGTTGGGTGGGACCACAGTATTTTCTGAGCTTCGTGGTACTGTAAAACGTATCTTTCTGCAAAGGTGACTGTACCTTTTTTGCATAGAAGAAGGGACTTGAATTTTTTGGTTTTAAGCATTTGAATACTTAATAAAATGTCAAAGTTGGAACACAGCACATGGAGTAAGCTCATGATACTACATTTATGTCTTTGAGTGCCAGTTGCAGGTCAGGGATGTATCAGCTCCGTTACTGATCCAGGTTACATGGCTCGGGCGCATTACACTTGTGAAAAGTTTGTTTCCCAGAAGAAGAGGATTCAGACTACATTTTGTTGTCTCTGCCCTGGAGGTATTGCCTCCTTCCTGAAAGCAATCATCTTTAGACACAAATATAGCACATACTGGGGCATTTTGTGGCATTTGTTTTAGTCTGTTTGTTACCAATTCCATTCACGGTTTGCTTTCATTCCACTATGAAAAGCTTACACTGTCAAATCAGAAGTTTTACTAAAAAAGGGATTTAGTTACATGAACATTATATTCAACTGTTTGAAGGACAAAGTCAAGATCAAATGAGAGCCAGTGATTAAACAACAAAAAGTACATTCAAATCATATTAAGGGATGTTTTCAATCTAGCACCTAGGGATTTAGCCACATGACTTAAATTTTTGTGCCAGAAGGGCAAAATCCTGTTCTTGCTGTGGGCAGCTAGATCAGAAACAGGAGGAAGAGCTATTGGGTTTACTTTTGAAATAGAAACAGTAATGGTTGGCTTGTAAGTCTGGCCTGAAGTCTGGATTTTCTGTTGACGTAGATGAAGGCCAGGCTGCTGTTCCAAGCGGGATCTTAGGGAGAGGGTTCACTAGATACTCCCGAGTTTGTCTTCTTCACAGCCAAAGATAGATGCTGTCCAGTGTTTCGTCTGTTTGCTTTTCAGGAGGTGCACGATGTCGGTACAATATTCTGGTGAGGTTTGCTGTGATTCACGGCAGTGCCAGTTGCTTGATCTCTGCAGCATCTGTTACCAATTCTGAAGTTTTTTTACTCAATTGTTTCCTCCCAACTCGCTGTTTTATGGGGGCTGCTCTGAGCTTTTCCAGCGTCAGACACTGACATTCCCCGAGGGAGTTTCTGTTCTCAAGGCAGGGGTGGGGGAAAGAAATGCACACTCGGGATCAGGTCTGGTATTTTTGACTGTATGCTCACAGCACGTTCTGGAGATCTTTGTGGTTAGGAAACTCTGCGTTTAGTGTCATGCAGTGGGGGTATTACTGGTGCTTCCCTTTGAAGGGTGAGCAAGTCATACGGAAACATGCAAAACTGGGTCAGGGATATTACTTTAAGCACATCTGTGTCAAGCGACCAAAAATGACAGAGTAAGGGTTACAAAGTCAGCTTTCCCGGTAGGTCTCAGGACATGCTTGACAGCTGCAAAAATGAACTCGCAGGCAGCGCTGTGCTGCTGGGTCTGCTTACATGAGGAGGTACAGCAGAGGTGATGTTTTTGTGAGTTTTCGTTAGCAAGGTTTGCCGTTCTTGGTGAAGGACGTCTTGCCCCTTGAAATGATTGCTTTGTGTCTCAGTTAACAGGCAATGCATACTTGCCACTCCAAAACAGACAAAACTGTGAAACGTTGCCTCGTGCAGCTATGAGTTGTCCCTACCAATGGAAAATGCGATGCAGGAGAGTAAGTAGCATTGCTGTTATTACTATTATCACGTTTAGCTGCTAGTATAGTAGGACTGATTGGACTTCAGGAAAGGAATATATTTGTTATAACCCACATGAATACTTCCCCTCTATCAGCAGCTCCTTAAAACAGCTCTCGCGGGTGCAGGCAAGTGAATGTGCTGCTTGTGGCTGTAGGCCAGGTGAAGGAGAGCTTTTGCTCTCGTAGTGGGCTGGCTGCTTGCTTTACAGAAAACGAGCTTTTGCCCTCTGACAGTCCAGCTGTGTACAGAGCAGTGTTTGCCTTCTGTAATGTCAGTGACAGGTACAGTTGAGCAGGAAAATGGTGCTCTCGGTGGCTTCTCCATAGACTGCTCCTTGCCAACCTGGATTATGCTTTAATATTGTAATTTTTCCCATTACTTCGTCAAGCCTGCAAGAAGTTCACCATTTCCATTATTTCCACAAGCTTCACTTGCACTTACTGTGTGAAGTCTTTGAATCCACAGGACCAAATCAAAGCTACTCCTTTTGACCATCCAAATTACAAACACACTGACTGTGATGCCTTATTTTAAAATTGCCTGTTAAAATTGAAAAGGATTTCCAAATATTTTTAATAATTCCCTAAAACAGTCTAAGGACATCTGGTAAAGTATTGAATTTCCTTCAAGACAGCACTGGTCGGGATTGCTTCAGCTGCAAATTAGGGTTGTCAGTCAAAGTGCTTTTTCTGTTTTAGTCTCTGATCTAGGAGTTTTTAGCATCTCTTCTAAAGTGAGCCAAAGAAAGACAGCTAGTGAGCTGTTAGGGCTTGTTTTGCCATGTGTTAACCTAGCGAACAACCAGTCGATACCTTTTGCAGTCTTCTGTGTTTTACTGGATACCTCACTGCTTAGTGAGGAAACAAGCTATACTGTTTTGATGTATTTTTGTACTTTTCACATGCTTTATTCTGCAGCGTGTGTCCAGCGTTTTAATATATTGAGTAGCTGTGACTACTTCTTTTGCATATCTACAGACACTTGCATTATTTTAAGCCATTGGGTCTGCTAATGAGGGGCTGGAGTAAGAGGCAGAATGATGTATGTACTATATAGGATTTTCTGCAGGGGTGAATAGTAGATTCATGGTGGGCTGGAAGTAGATAACCAGCCCAAAGAGTCCTTGAAAGATCCCAGCCTCACCTGCCCCCAGAAATGGAGCTGCAGCCCAGAGCAGGGTGGGATCCTCCATCGGTGTCCTGCGAGGGAAATGCCTGAAATAAATCAGAAGCAAACAGGAAAACATGCAGGAGGGAAAGAAATGAATCCTACTCCCATCGATGTCTCTACCTCGGTTTCTCCAGCCAAATGATCAAAGGAACCACTGGAAAGAAACAATAACGTAAAATAGCGTCGGAAAGGAGGCGACCCCTGATTGAATTTGCTGAGTTGCATAGGAAGTTAAGTCAAAAGCTGTCGTTCAGTGCAGTGCAATGGGATGGCTAAGCTGGACGTGAACTGGGACTCTGCTAAGACAACACAGTGAATAGAGCGTTGTTGGAAGAGGTTAAAGTCCTAACAGCTGAGTCTGGGCATAGAGAGCAAGTCAGGGGCAGCACGTGGGCTGGGAGCAGCGCCTGCTCTTGCGAAGAGAGGTGCAAGGGAACCTTGTTGTCGTGTTTGTGATGAGAGGAAGAAGAACAAATGACAGAGAAAGGGATTTCTCAGCACATCAGATAGCACGCAGGCAGTGAAATATGTTGGGTTATTGTGTGATCGGCGATATCGGATGTATTTTATCTCCAATGTGCTTTTCTGAAGAATTGGAAAGATTCAGAACGCGATTGTTGCATATCATACTTCAGAAATGTGGTGTGCCTCATACTTCCAGAGTTATAATTAGAGTCAGACTTGCTTATTTATTGCATGCTGATAGTCTAACTCTAGGTCTATCAAGTGTTATGACAGTTTGTGAGAATATCACTTCACTACATTAATTATTTTTATTCTGGTGATGACGCCATATTGATCTAGATTTCCATTTTCTCCTGTGCATCAGAATACTTAATTTTGTGTCATGATAACATGAAAGTGCAAGAGAAGTGAAGGGTTTCGCCTTTTCAGTTACAATTTCTAACTGTTTTAAGAATTTTTTAATGCTTTAATTATTTTTGTTCTGTGTGATTGAAGGAAGCTGGCGTCATCACCAAGCTTGCAACAGAGGAAACAATTTTTAAATGTTGAGTGTGTAAAAGATGTCGGTGTTGTTACCTTTGTAAACAGAAGATGATGGACAGAAAATCTGCAGAATTTTCAGCAAAAGGGAGTAATTTTTTCAGCTCTTTTTCATTTCTTAATGGAAGAAGAATTATGGAAATGAGAGCGGGCATTGCATTAAGTGCTTGAAATGTTCCTTCCCTGCAGACCAATAAAAACATAACTCTTCCATTAGGGAAATTTAGATTTTTGAGGGCTGCATGAATCTGAGCTCTGAATCAGTGAATGAGATGACTATGCTGGGGTAAGCGTTTCAAGGTCTGATTATGTATTTTAAGTCTTTCGTAGGTGGATACCAGCTCTTAGCTTGTCTTGTAAGACTTCTTTGGAGCAACTTTTTCTGTGACTCTTTTTATATTAACCACTTGGCTTATCTTGTAGTACTTCTGTAGTGCAATCTCCTGTTACGCAGATCAGTAACAGAGTTTCAAAGCCATGGGGATTGAATGATTTTTCCTACCTGAATTTGGACTAGAAGGTTTCCTGGCCTTTTCGAAACACTCTAGCTACTCGCATAACTCCATAAACAAAAGACAAATAGTGAGAGTCAAAAATGTGACCTTTCTGTGCTTGGTATGGCATGCTTATAGTGGCTATAGTCTCACCTATGACTATAGATTATGCAGATTGTAGCTATCTGCCTTTAAAAATATCCTTCATCTGTAAGTGTGAAATGAAAATGTAGCAGTAAACTGCTGTCGCTGGGGGTGTTCAAATTAGGTCCCTGATCAGGGCTGCAGAGAATTAATACCAGAGCAAGTGGGTAATCAAGTGTAGCCATCTTTTTTCTGTGCTATTAACCATAAAATAGTAATCAACATTAATTTCTAGGTTCTAGAGAACACAAACAAAAATGAGTAAAAAAGAGCAAAATCATTACCAGTCGTTATCATTGCCCCTCACTTCTAACTTATTAATCATATTTCAGTTTCAGATACTATATCACTTAAGCTGTCAAACACATCACAGAGGTATATAAGGATGATTTGTCCTCATTTAGTGTATGAGGAGACAGAGACACCAAGACCTTCTGAAACTTGTCCAAGGTCTGGAAATGATTAAGTGGAATTGTTTCCTTTTATTATTTTTATTTAGTTGTAAATAGTCTGAATGTAGCCATAATGGTTTAGTTATAACTGATCAAACAAATCTCATTTCCCCCTTTTTTGCTGAAGGGCTGATCCCATGGGTGCATGCAGCACAAATAGTTAAGGCACCAAATGTAATTATTGTGAATATTTGGTCACATGTGCAGCTGGTTTTGTTTTAGATTTTTGAGGTATGTTTTCTGCAAACACTGCTGGGAATTGTTTACCCATCACTAGAAGTGTTCCTTGAAGCTCCAGTCAATCACAGGACTCCCATGAGTGCATTCCTGTGCTCCTGTTACATTTTATATGCAGACAACCTAGTCCTGCTACCGTGATCCAGAAAAATGGCATCAGTGCAAATATTAGTTATGTTCCTTACAAATTCAAGAGGCAAGGAGAACATGCCTGACCTACACAATCTCCATTCCCATCCTGATTATTCATTCCTAATGGAAAGATTTTGAAACACTGGAAAGAGACTTTGGTGTAAGAAGCACATGGACATAAAATTTTCAACTCCTTGCTGATTTTCTTGCTGTTTTATCCCCTCTACCAATCATAATGGCTTAGTCAGTTGATGAATTTAATCAGCTGCCTGCTTTAGACATTATAAAGAGATACTGGCAGTGAATTTCCACCTCGCACATTAGATTTTTGGCTGATTTAAGTTGGGGTCACCCTGTGCAAGTGCCTTAGGTGGCTAATAGCCCCTGAGAAACCAACTGTGTGGACTGGGGCTGCCTGTAGAAAACACAAGTTCCCAGGTGTCTTGGATGCGTTTGCACGCAGAAGGGGCCAGATGGTTTTCTCTGTGGGTTTTCTTTGGCTTCACTCTGCGGGAGAAATACCTGAGATGGATGCTGCCAGGTAGCTGTGTGGCTCCTGTGTGTTAACAGCTGCTCTAACTCTTCTCTCAGAGGTATATTTAAAGGATAAAAATTAAAAATGGGCAGAAATCTGTGTGGTCAAGTGGGGAGTGGGGAAGACTTCATGTCTTGTGTATCTCCAGACCCGATGGGATGGGTCTGGTCCCAAGCTGGCATCCCAAACCGGAATGTGATGGTGGTATGTGCCGGATGGTTCATAGGTGCTTTGAGATCAAAGGCACTTTCTACATGTTAATAAGGTTTTCTCTTTCACAGCCCTTGGGCACGGCTTGCTCACGTGGCCGTTTGGTACACAGACACGGTCTGACTGGAGTCAGCTGAAGCTGTGTGCAGTATTGCAGATTTGACTCTGAAATGCACTGCTGCAGTCAGCCACGCTCCCAAAACACCGTGACCTTTGGGAAGCTTAGGTCAGGTCCCATATCACCTGCACATTTTAAAATAAGAGGTTAGTTGGCTTATACCGGCAAAAAAAGCTAACCATCCCTAAAACAAGGCTGGTGTCTGGGACATTATCTGGGCCAGAGGGGTGGACTATGATTTTATCCTGGACAATAAAAATTAATGCAGGGTAGCCTGCACCTCAACCACACGCCCAGCCTTGGGGCCATTAACAGCAGCCCAGCAGCGATGGGCAAAGCTCCAGGTGTCTCAAGCAGGCTGGGCTCGGGCAGCCGTCTCCATCTCATGTGCTTGCTCTCATGGTTTCGTTCCAGGGCAACCCACTGTACTTCCAGTCTGCCAGAAATGTGACAGTGAACATCCTCAATGAGAAGACTAAAGTCCTTACTCGCCTTGTAACAGGTAAGGAGGGGGAAAGGCTGCATGGAAGAATTAAGGAGGGATGAAAGCGGGTGTGTTGTGGGATGCCGCATGGGCTTTAGCACGCAGGAGGGGAGCCCAGGTGTCTTGTGAAGTACAAATGAAAACTTCGCTCCACTTTGTAGAAACAAAGCTAGAGACATGAAAGCCGTGCTGGAGAGGCAGCTGGCTGGTGCTTTCTGATAATGAAGCAGACCATCGTTTTCATTTGAAAGCCAATCCAGAGACAGAAAGGTTAGTTGTACGACTTCAGGGTCAAGAAGAACATATGCAGGGTGACATTTCTGTTGTAACCGGCACAGGCTTTCCCTGAGACGCTTTTAACTTGCCTGAGATCTTGGGAACTCTGCTGATTAACTGTGGCTGGGTTGGGACAGTCTTTTGCTTTGCAATTTAGAGTTCTCTGTGCCCTTCTGCTGATGAAGAACGTTCTCGTGCTCCCAAGGATGAGTGTGTTTGATGGGGAAATGGGTGTCTCATAAATCCCCAGTGCATAGCAGCCTATGAATGAATGCATGTGTAATTTGGGTTGAAAGAGCCTAATGCATTTTATATTCTAATATATAATATATGTGATATAGGATATAGGATATAGGATATAGGATAGGTATTTATTTATTGAGATTTATCTAGGGATTGGGAGAAGTATTGCTGTGTGGCAGAGCCAGTAATCCATAAACATGTTGTTTCTACATGAGACTGGGTTGTTTGGTTTGCTTATATAACATCTTGGCCTCTAGTCACAGTATTAAATAATTAAATATGCAGCATCAGTAAGCAATGATTTAAGCAGCACGCATGAAAATTGCCTGGAGGAAGGAAATAAATTCAGCCCCAAGCTCCCTGATTCTCACATTCAGAATGAACGTGTTTAGTTCGTTGGCTCTCCATATATTTTCAAGAGGGTATTTGGTTCACTTAAGCATCTCCATTTCACAAGAGCTTGGGAGGACGCAGTCACTGACATCTCCCAGTGTGGTCTTCTGGTTATTGAGCTCGTTTCTGTGTTCAGCAGCAGCTTTGGTTTCAGAGCGAAGCAAAGACGTGGTCCCATGTAGTGCGTGCTGCAGTGATGAGTAGGGAGGCAGTTAATTAGCAAGATACAAATCAAACTTAAAGCTCGAAAGTACTGGATTTTCTCAGAAAGACTGCAAGACTTTTAATTGTTCCCAGGGATCTTGGCATAGCCTCACTTTTCTGTAGTGCGAACCACGCACACGATTCTTCGTGTTCCCTAATGCCAATACAGATGACCTGTGCAGGGAAACGCTGGGTATAGATTAAGTTTGAACCTGCCTATAAGAAAATACTGGCTTTCAGGTCTTATTTCTCTTGTCTCTTGAGAAATGGGAGTAGTCAGGAAGATGGCCAGAAGTAATGCAAAGTCCCATCACCTGCCTTGTGCAGTAGCGTATTCCAGGGAGGCTGTGGCTTGGACAGGCTTGCGCAGGGCTGTTAGAAGCTCATTTGTCCAAAGTTTAGCCTAGGTCGGGTAATAGAGGGGTCTGCTCTTTGTAGCCTTTGAGCCACAGACCTGCACAGAATTGCTGTTCAGGCAGCTGATGTTTATCAGGCTCCACAACAAAAGGCATTGCCAGAGGCTTTCCAGCACTGCTGTGCACAGCTGCCCGCAGGAGAAGCAGCAGAATTGAAATAAGAGCTACGAAGGAAAGTTTTACTCGTCTAAAAACTTTCTGAAACGTGGGAGACTGCCGTCTGTCTTGGCCTGCACGTAGTTGAAATGGTCTAAAAGAAAACGTTTGCTGCTGTGGTGGTGTTTGTCTTTTTTTTTTCTTTTTCAAATTGGACTGTGCATGATACTGATACCATTTTAATCCAGGTATATTTAACAGGCGGAAAACTAGGATCGTTTACACTGCAGCATCAGTCCAAGCAAAACGTACTCAGGAACTCTTGATGCCTCTTACAGCTGGACCAATGCTCTCAAAGCATGGCTGGGTATATTCATTGCTACTTCACATGTGGATCTGTCTTTGTAAAAAATTCCCAGCTATGCCAAGTTTAATGCTGATTTTATGACATACGTAAGCATTAAGGAACACATAAGTAGAAATAGTTGAGGGGTTGTTATTTGGGTAGAAAACTAACTTTCCTAACGAGAGGCCACCCTCTGAAAAGCACAGACCTCCCTGTTTGATGTGTCAGATGCAGGTTGTGTCTGCAGAGCTATTAGGATAATCTCAGCAGATGGGCTCATTAAATGTATGAAGCTACTATGTGATTTTCTTACACTTTTCACTAAAAGGTTGTGCTAAATCTCTTCTTCCCTCTAGGTCCCCAAGCAGTGGAAGCACACAGCCAAAAATTTGAGGTGAAAACCCTCTCTGGAAAATTGCTGTTTTCTGCAGATGACAACGAAGTGGTGGTTGGAGCAGAGAGATTGAGAGTTTTAGGTAAAAGATTATTCACTAAATCACTGTTTTAATAAACGCCTCTTGAAATTCTAGAATAGTTTTGCCTAACTTCCCTTCGTGCTTGGGGAAAGCTTCTTTTGGAGATAAAGCCTTTTGCTGTCTTTATTGCTTTAAATCTTCCCCAAGCAGATAATGGCCAGGAGTTTCTATCTGAGGGGTTTCTTAACTTGCACAGTGTGTTATTTCCCCTGGAGAAAAAAATTCCCCTGGAAGTGGTTTGTCTGGCTCAGTGAAGCAGCTTTAAAACCAGCTTTGGAAAGTGAACAACTTTATCTCTTGGGTCCGGGTTGAAGGACAGTGAGGGATCGCTGTAAGGATGCTGCCATGGCTGCAGTCACTGTGCCTGGGGAAGCCTCAGGCTTCATATTTTTGATCGCACCGCTTTCACCAGCTCCTCCTTCATTCTAAAGTGAACACCAAGGAGGAGACTTGCAGTGAAAAAGTCAGCATGAATTAGGTTCTCGGATTAGTTCTCTGAATAGTTCGGTGTCCGTTACATTAGTTCTCTTTCCTTAGCCACATGCGAGAGCACATTGTGCATCTCTGCGCCGTCTTCAGCTGTGCTGGGGGTGGGTTAAGTGCCCCGTGCACGGGAGCAGAGGCCAACCTTACTGTCGTGGTTTAGCCCCAGCCGGCAGCCAAGCACCACGCAGCCGCTCGCTCACTTCCCCCCCCCGCCCCGGTGGGATGGGGGAGAGAATCGAAAGAGCAAAAGTAAGAAAACTCGTGGGTTGAGATAAGAACAGTTTAATAATTGGAACAAAATAATAGTAATAATAATAATGAATTATAATGAGAGGGAAAAAAAACAATGAGAGAGAGAGGAACAAAACCCAAGGGAGGGGAAAAAAAGGGAAAAAAATATATTAAAAAAAAAAAAAATACAACCGCTCACCACCCGCCGACCGACGCCCAGCCAGTCCCCGAGCAGTGATCGCTACCCCCCGGCCAACTCCCCCCAGTTTATATACTGGGCATGACATCATATGGTATGGAATAGCCCTTTGGGCAGTTTGGATCAACTCTCCTGGCTGTGCCCCCTCCCATTTCTTGGGCACCTGGCAGAGCATGGGGAGCTGAAGGGGGGAAAAATCCTTGAGCAATGTAAACACCGCTTAGCGACAGCCAAAACATCAGCATGTTATCAATATTATTCTTATACTAAAATCCAAAGCACAGCACTATACCGGCTACTAGGAGGAAAATTAACTCTATCCCAGCCGAAACCAGGACACTTACCAATGCCACCGCTTCCCCGGCTGCCTTGCGAGACAGAGAGGGCAGCTTGAGCTCTCCTTTTGCCTGTGCAGGATCTGCCTCCCCAACTGGCCTGCCTGCTAGGCTGTACATTCCTAATAAAAACTGGGGATACGCTTTGAGTTTGGGGGGGGGGGGGGGGGGGGTTATTGGTTGTTTTGATTTTTTTTAAAATTAGAGAAAAGAAACGGTTATGGTAATTGTAAAATTCTAAAATGTATTTGATAGTTATATGAAACTACCTCTTAGGAACTTGAATTCTCTCTGTCTCCAGGTCAACCCATGCTCTTTGGTTAGTCTAAGATTTGCCCGTGGATGTTTTCATGTAGGACCAGAGTGGGTAGCTCAATATTGCTAGCAGTTAGTCACATAGCAGTGCCACTGCTCTCTGTGGATGCACTGATACCTGTTTTCTAATGGCTTGATTTGGATGCCTCTCTTCGCTCCAAATTGTTCCTTACTTCTCTAGTAAGCTCCTAAAAACAGAGAGATCAATGAAGGAGCTTAGAATGAGACAGTATTTTTAATTATTATTACTTCTACATATTACATAGCATATTATTAGTATATTATGTATAATCTAAAGGAGCTTAAAATGAGCACCTCAGAGTCTAACCATCATGAATGGGACTTTGTATCCAACCCTTAACGTTCTTTGTTACCTGATGTTGTGCTATTCTCCATGGTTCCTGTTTGTAGACAGGCCAGGCGTAGCTCTTTGCAGGTCACTGTTGCTACATACTGGACTAGTTCAGTCACCGGCTATAGAAAGTTAGGTGAGTTTTACAGGACAAATGTTGAACTTCACAAAATTAGCAGTATCTTTTTTAGCTTAAAACTTTGAAAAGGACCATTCAAAATTCTTGCAGTGGTACAGAGCTGGGGAACATTTGTCACAATCCCTGTTCTACCGCAAATCTCCCTTCCCACCGCACCCTTCAGAGCTAATTAATTGTACAGTCTTTGTGCAGGGTAGATGAAGTCAGGAAGCAACAGTTTTTAAGTGTTTTCTTGGGCACCTTAAAATGAGAGAGATTTATATCATTGGTTCTTCAAAAAAAATACAAAATCTTTTCCTTACAAGTTGCAAGTACTCCTTTTCAGATTACATACTTACAAAAATATTGCTTTTTATTTACTTTATACTTTGGAGAAACGAGCAATTATTTTTGATAGTTATTTTGAGTTTCTGCCTTGTTTTAGTCTCCAGAATAAACACCATCGAAAATATTGCTAACCACTGTAGTGCACTTCCATTTTTATCTGCAATTGAGTGTTTCTTGGGGTTTATTTGGCTTATGCAGATCTGTCAGAAAAGAAAAGGTAGAATGATACCACTGGTGATGTTACATGGCAAGTATTTCAATGACCTTGAGCTGAAATGCTTTCAGAGTTCATGCTTGGCTTTGTTTTTCTCCAGCTTTGCTTCCCCAATCTAATTTTATCTCCAGAAATGTTTGCCATGGCTGTTTGCCATGCTGGGAAGTGTTGTACCATATGTTCGTATTTCTTCCAGTGTTTTTGTCTGCACTCGAGGCTAGTCCAACTTGTAGTACGCAGACAAATTCCTTTGATCATTTTTCTGGTGTTTGGGATCTCAGGTACTGTCGGTATGTGTCTGCTGACACCTATTTACGCTATGTAAATAATCTCAACTTGTTCTTGTTATTGCTGAACACATACTTGTTATAGAAGGAAGTGTCTGCAATCTGGCATGAAAGTCATCTCACTGAGGTTAGAGCAGCAGTTATTGGGCTTGTGGCTAGCTTTTAATCTTGTTAATGATAATTACTTTTTTTCTCTGTGTGCTCTTCAAAGTTGATTCTGAAAAAGTTTGTTCTACAAAGTAATGCTGAAGCCTTGTCATGAGAGAAGAGGTACTTTCCTTTTCTGAAATGGACTCTGCTCTGGGTAGCTAAAGGATTTTTCAACATTAGCAAGGCATTGAAAAGGGAGGAATACACAGAATTACGGATTAAAAAAATGCAAGTAGGACATGTGCTGCATTTGATGGTGCTTCAAACAATTGCACAGCATGGGTAATGCAGATTACAAATGAAAGTGCTTTTTATTTTAATTGTATTTTGGGGGGTTATTTATGATTTTTAACGATTAGACACAGAAAGACAGAGTTGGTCCCCTCTGTTTTTCATGAATGATGTAATTTAAAGTACTTCAATGATTTTATTTGGTTTAGTGAATCCAGTAAAACCTGTCATCATAGGAGAGACTGGAGGATAACGGGAACTTCTGTTTGAGGACAAGGGCAGCCCTCTGAGCCCTTTGGCCATGGTCAGCTCTGATAACATCTACACCACCTTTTCCAGACACAAGCACGAATTCCCTCTGCCTTCCTCAAAGCCAGCCGGGAGCTCAGCAGCTGCATGGGTCCAGATGACTCGGAAGGAGCTCATGTTTGCCTACAAAAAGTCACGTAGAAACTGAGCCTTATGCCAAATCTGGTCTGTCCTTTTTCTTCCACGCTCATCTGCCAGTGCCTGCAATTGCCCAGCCATCTCCTCCACTCTTGTGGTGGGATTGGATGGCGGCACATCCTCGCTGTTAGCACCGCTTTCTTTTACAAGCTTCACTCCTGTAGTATTTGAGCACCTCATGGTCTTTTAAAAGATACTACAGCAAACCTCGGAGCTGTTCTCATTCCTCAGAACCGCAACTCTGGTTTTGCAAGGCTTAGATTTTGAAGGCAAAATCTGCCGCTTCTCTGCCCGCTACACGGCACCACGGAGCTGTTCCTGGGGTTGTGCAAAACCTTCTCTGCGCTGGCCGTTGCCACGGTCAGCAGTGCGCTTTGGCAGACACCACATCGATGCAAACTGATGCCTCGCTGGATGTCCCCCGCGGGCTCATAAACACATACGGTCTGTGTTATGGGAGATGAATGAGCTGGTCCTAAATGAATTCACATGTGGTACATCATACAGCGGTTCTCCTTCCCCTCTCCGTAAGAAATACTGTTTAGTTAAAAGAGCATTAAAAAATAACTTTGATATATATTAATTACAAATTTCATTTAGTAGCATATTGAACATTATAGCATTTATAAACAAAAGACAATCATAAAGCATTATTCTGACTCTTAATTAGCTCTATTTATTCTCCAGATTAGTTTTTGAATATGCCCTCTAGATGCCACTTGATACTAATTAACAGAGTTACATTATTATCTCTATAGAAAAGCATTTTTAATTAAATCTAAAGCAATTTAAATTAGCATGAGTTTTTACAGAAATTAAACTCTGGTCAGATGCTTAATTTAGCCTTATAAGACAACATCTGATGACATGCCAGTGTCAGTTCTCCCAAGGGCCTTGACATCTTTTTTGGAGATTATTTTTTGAAGTTTGTTTTCAGGGAAACTTGCCAGTATACTCCAGTGTTTAATATTTATGATGGATTTAACCCGGTTTTTTAAGCCTAAATATTGATGGGAATCCACATGCATTGCAGTGAGCTGAGATAAAAACTCAAAAGACTGAAAAGACTTAAAACCTTCAGCTTTCGCAGCCCCAGGTTTTGAGTGGTGGAGGAAGGCTTGCGTGGGAGGTAGGATTGCATGGGCTGGCTGCTGTCCCGTTACAAAGCAACGCTTTTTAACTACTCTTAAGACTACCATTTTGCTTTGCAATAAGCATAGGATTGATCATAAAACCACAAGGTCCCTTTTCTGTAATAGAAGCATAGAGGGATTGCTCCCAAATTGCTCCCACTCTGGGTCCCTGGAAAATGTGCCTCTCACTTAGACATTTATACTACCATAGCGTAAGCTGTTCTTCTGATAGAGCCTGATGACAAAAATTTGGCTAAAGCCTTTCCCTCTGGCAAACCCTAACTAAAATAGCTGTATTTAGAGTGGGGTAGGATGCCTTTCATCTCCCAGTATAAAGACTGCAGGAGACGTGGGACCGGCCGCCACACGTTGCAGTCCTCCCCAGCACCGTGGCTGGTGAAGATGGCCCTTGGATCTCGCCATCCCCTTGCGTGCCCTCCCTTCAAATAATTAGCCAGTAGCTCTATTTCTACCTTGTAGTTTTTTACCACTGTAGCATATTCCCTCTGGGCAATGAACCGTATGGAGCATGCAAATGGTGACCACAGGTTAGGCTTTCAGGAATGTCAGTTTGGGAGCAATTTTTGTGCTAGTTTCTCTCCAGGTGCCTGGGAATGCACCTGAAAAGAGGAGTCAGCTGTTGAAATGTTATTGCAAATTTATTAATAAGTTTGGAGTAATTAATTCCAAGGTACATTTCCAGCATTTAATTTAAGAGCTGTATATTAAGGACTTTAGAGGGTTTAGTGGAGGAACACCAACGATAAAAGCAACATAGCCCAAGCTTATAGTCAATGAGATCATTGCATGATTGTCTCACAGAAAGCTCTTTTAAATGGGAGGGTTTGGGTTGGGGCTTTCTGTTGCGGGCAGAGGGCATAACCTGCTCTGTATTTGCAGAATACAAAGTGCTGGGTTTCATTACCCATGAAGGGTTAAAAAAGCATTTTCAGTGTCCTTCACTTTGGACAAGAGAAGAAGACGATTTAGTTTGAATGTGGTGAGCTAATATGTCTGTGTAAGCTGGCTCAGCTGCCTCTAAAGCTTCACATCTACAGACATTTGCAGGGAGCCTTGTATTAGCTTGATCTGGGAGGAACCCTGCAGAACTGTGGCTGCAATGCCAGCCTGGTTAAAGGACTCTGCCCACATTTCTTCAATATTACAATTTTAGTAGCTTCTTGGCATGTCCTTTCTAGCTTATGTTTGCTGCAATATTTACAGCAGAGTAACTTTAATGAGTTCAAGAGTAGTTATATTTCATGAAAATAATCCACAAAGCTATTTGACTGGTACCAGTCATTTCAGAGGGTGGTGTAAGCTAGAAATGTAACAACTTCCAGGAATCACCACCCATTTTTGCTGGATGCACCCTTCTTCAGAGGCGATTATTTGTGGGTCAGGACATGCACAGTTGCCCTTTACAGCATCCATTATGATTTCAAAATGACATTCTGCTGATTTGTTTGTGGCAGAGGGAACAGCTTTTGTAGCCAAGTGTTGAAATCAGACCTGATCCAGAGTAGAAACGGAGCTTTCTGGCCTCACCATTGAGTCTTTACGCCTGAGGATAAATGCCAAGCTCGAATCTTTGTATTGTGGATTTTGTATGTTTTCCTGAAAAACGTGTCCCTAACACAGCCTGGGGTCAGAGGCTCTTCCCAGTTCATCCCGTTGCAAATGAGCTCCTGCTTGCTCAGGCTGCTTCAAAGGCATCTGGAGGTAGCAGTTGCTCCAGAGCTCCCTTCTGTGCTCTCGGCAAGAGAAAAGAGCGTGCCACGACCGCGCTGCTCACGAGGCTTGGACAGGCATTTGACCTTTTGCTGAAGATGTATTAACTTCTTTAGGAAGCAGCTACGAATATTCACTATGCGCTCCCTGTGGGTAATTAAGCAGTAATACTAATGCAGTCCCGAAGCAATTGCCAAGCTGTCATGTAGTCATTGGTCCTGCCGAAAAGGGACAGAGAATAAAATGAGGAAAGTAGGGAAATACACTGACAAATGAAGATACCAGGGTTTAGCACTGGCACTAGCAAGACTGGAAACAGCCTCCACTGTCTGTAGCATTCAGTCATGGCAACAGAGTTTCATCAAATTTCTTTGCACTCATTGCAGAGCTGTGGTGCTGGAAAAAAAATAGGTTTAGCAAAATTAAGGAACAACGGAGGGAAAAAAAAGTTTCCTATCAGTGCTTAAAGCCACAAGAAAATTCTCTTTTGCTCTCAGTTAGGAATTGTGCTATTGCCCTATCAACGTAAAAGTCAGGTGTAAAAAAGTGATTTAATCTGTAATCAGCAGTGACAATTAAAAAACTGTATAGAAAAAAATTATTTGGTTGAATTGGGTGGGTTTTTTTCCCCAGAGACTGGGGTGGGATTTCTGGATGCTTTCTTCTACATAAGGGTTTTTTTCCCATTGTATCAGGGAAGAAATTAAAATGACCAGATCTTCAGCAAACATACGATTCTTGAATGAATAGTTCTGATTGCTTTGCTGCCTTGAGGGCAATAGGCATAGACACTGTTGTCCATTCCTTTTAATGCCAAATTCAAATAACATTGCCCTCCTTTTTCAAAATCCACTCACCTAGATTGTAAACTTGTCTTTTGTTGGAGGGAACAATGTGTGTCAGGAGGGAGATATCCTGAGAAGTTTTCCTTGTGTTTGCTTTTGCTTCAAAGTACATTCCAGGCAAAAAGGATAGCATTTATGTAAAGTGTATAGGCTTCTAGTCCAAGCTGAAACGTGTGTTCAGATTGTGTTACATTAATCCTGTTTAAGGAAAAAGAAGAATCGTCCACCATCAGACTAATATTGATTGAATGTCACAAGGATTATGAAAGAAACGTACTGTCCACTTACCAAACACTGAAATCAAGTTTAAAAGTGTGGCAGATTTATATTTTATTTCCTAAGTGCCTTCCACAGCCTTCACAACCTGCTCTGTTTGAAGCTCACATAATATTCTCCTTGATAAATTTCCACTGTGTATTCCTACTTCAGGTGCTCTCCTGAGTTTCTTTGCAACTTTGCACAAGAATGCCAAGAAGACCTTCAAAGGAATTCAGTGATGACATTGCTATTGTTGAGCTGCAGAAAAAGTGTTGAAGGACCCCAAAACTAGTCAAGAAGGAAATATCTAGAGGTCAGCATAAGTTGTAGCAACCTTTCTTCGTATGTCTTTTCTCAATTTGGATGCAAGCCCTTCTGTTCTTTTCTGTTATTCCCTTTATATTTCTCAAACACTCAACCACTGAAGCTAGGCTGTTGAAGATCAACGTGTACCTACAGATGCATATATCACTAATGACCCACATGCTCATCTTAGAGCTTGCGGCTCATCTTATTGTTTGCAAGTTTTCTAGCTTGAAACCAGGCTCCATTTATTTCTTGGGACTATGAGTCCGATAACGGCTTCTCCTCCACCCAGCAGAGCTGGCGGTGCTGGAGTCACAAGGGGTTTCCATCTGGCCTGACTCAACCACAGCCCAGTGCCTAAGGGTTGACTCACATCCCATGTGCATACATTGCCAAGACCATCATCCAAAAGATTCTAAGTAAATTATATTACATTTTTATTATAAACACCTTTGTTGGTGCTGCATATGATTTCATTACATAGATTGCTCTTAAAAGAACAACTCCCCAACACTTTGACAACGAAGGCAGGCAGGCAGACAGACAGACCTCTGCAATGAACTATTTTTATAGTATCCTAGCAAGAAACATGAATGAAGCTTTATGGCTTTTGTTCAGTGCACTGGCTTAACCTAGCCATGCTATTATTGTTGGGCCCTGAAATGGAGCTCTTATTGATTTCAGATTTGATGGGATTCAAGGGGAGCAACAGCAATTACTATGTTCATCCATTTAAAAACATAAATTAAGGATGAATAAGGCTTTTAAAGCTAGGAATTAAAAGAAGCGGGCACAAATCCTTTCTACCGATATTGCATTGGATTTACTGCCTGGACATCTGTTTGCACACACACCTTTCTGAGACTGTCACATATTACCCTGATGAGACATACAGAGGAGAGAACCTCGTCAGCCAGGTGTTTTCATGAACAAATTGCTGAATGTGTCCTGATCAATAATAGTGGGAATAGAGGTAGTTTATGGAGATCACCAGCAAGCTATACATTGCCTCTCGACTTTAGCTAGAAAAAAATCATAGCAAATCCTTCTCCTTCTCCCCTCATTTGCACAGTACTTCATTAAGGCAGAGCGCTAAAGAGAAGATACACTTAAGTCAACTTGATGACCAAGTTTGTCACAGGGCTCTGAGAACCCAATTTCATTATAAAGCAGTGATATACAACACTAAAGGTGTACCGTGGGTCTGGAATTATTACTAAAAGAATACACAGAGTGGGAAAGAAATGTGTTGTCTAGAAAGAAAAGAAAAAGGAAAGTGGGGAATAGCTAACCAGGTGCATCTGCACCTGAGCAGAAACCTGATTTCTCTGCTTTGCATTCTGTTCACCCCCAAGTGCTGTTCAGCTGATTGCCACCTACCCTTGACAGCAGGAGCATCAATCATTAGTCTAAAAATACCTCTCATCGCATTGCATTTGAGCTCTTCTTCTCTCCCTTCCAGCTGATAGCAGTAGAAGCCTAGAGCAAGTTTTGTGCAGAGGGAGCGGTATGTGATCAGTGTCTTGCCACAATGGCTGGAGCCCAGTTCTGGCCGGAGGGAGCGTGGACGGCCCTTGCCTTTGCACCAGGGAAGGTGCCAGGACAGTGTCATGCAGCTCAGGTACTTTTGCAGCACACAGAGAAAGCAAGAGGCAGCTTGGAAAGCTGAACTATTTATGCCCACTTTCCTCTGGTTGGATTTGTTGCTGGTTAAGAAGATGCACGTTCCAGCTGAGATTTGCTCCCTTCTTGGGGCATTTGTCTCCTCTGTCCAGTCTTTGTCTCCTTTTGTCCAGTCCCAGCCTCTCCTCTGGAGAGCAGCTGGCACTCCCACAAGTCACTGCTTTGCATTAACTCTGGGCTTTGAGAACCTTGGTGCAGCTGCAGTACTAAGGTTTTGTGGAACATCAAGTGTTTTGTATATTTTTATTTTGCATTTTTATAGTACCTGGGTGATTTGCAGGTTTTCTCTGCTATTTTGTCCAACCTACTGGACAGAGGAGCTGATTCAGTGACAGACCGGTGGTGTTAGCTCTTTAAACTATCTGTTACATTTTTTTTATATCATTTTTGCCAAGGACAAGTTGAGATTTTCCTGTGTATAGAGCATTGTCTCCTCTCTCCCCTGCGGAGTTGTTGGCATCCAGCCAGCATTGAGCTCACACCAGAGCCTTTGCCTTGGTGGGGTGTTAATTATCTCCTGGTCTTTTCTCACAAAGCTCATGAGAGTGATCAACCAACTCCACATTTGGATGAAGAGGGCTAATGCTTCAAAAGGCACTCTTCAACAGGAGACTGGCAGACCAACATGCACATACAGAACGTGATGCTTCTGCTTTGTTTCAATGCGAAACTGGAATAAAAAACCGCCTTGTTTTATGCTATACCTTGGATTCATGTCGTAGAGCAAGGTGATTGCCAAAAGCCCAGCCCATTGGCTCTTTCTGTTGCTTCCATGTTAGAAACAGTGAGGGCGGATGGCTGTGCCAGGCACGTGCTCGGCGGCAAGAAAGGACAGCGTCTTCCTGTGCGAGGGCTGGACCTGTTCGGACGATGCAACAGCCCAGTGGCACTGGAGGCTCCTATGGGTGCAGCACGGGAAGGGGGAGGTGAGAGGAGGTCCAGAAGCTGGATGTCACTCCAGCAACTCACTTGCAGTGGTCCAAACTGCAACCAGGCTTGTCTCCTGGATGTGGCAGTAGGCTTCTAAGAAACTGCTAGTGCCAGAGAAAGTGCAAACTCTTATTTGGCAGACCTGGTCTCATGCAGTCTTTCTTCTGAGTCTCAAATGAAAGATGAGAAAGAAACAAAAAAAAAAAAAAATCCCCAAACCCTGAAATTAAACCATAAATGTTCCCTTGCCATAGCACTCTTTTGTTCTTGCATGAAGTGAACTCATATAGGGGTCTTTGACATTTGTGCCCCCACACCTTATGCACTAAAGGGAAAAAAAACGCCACTCTCTGAGTGAACCTTTATGGGGATTCTAAACACTTTAGGTAGATCCTGTCATATGCTTTATAAGTTCCTGACTGATTGTGTGGAATTAAGTTATTGGGCAGAGAACCAGCTAATGGAAACACACTGATGAAATCATTTTTGAGGGACATTAAATGGAACTTAAAATAAAGCTGAAATGGTTTTATGGATTTTTCAGTCAAACTGTTTATGAACATTTATCGGTGGTAAATTACACGGTGTCAGAAGAGGGAATCAGTAGGTATGGCTTTTAGTAGAAGTCGCTCTGATATAATACTGTGAGAAAGAATAATTTATTGCCTAGGGATGTACAGTATAGTATGTTTAAATACAAATTATACGATTGTTTTCTCCTAACTGTCTTTGGCTGTTTGCAGGTAAGTTACCCTTAGCAGCAGCAGAGAGTCTCATAAGATGAAAAAAAATGTTTTCAGTACTTTGCAATGAAATAGAAATTTTGTATTATGCATTTTTCATGGTAGATAGTAAATGTTTTAATAACACATAATTCAGGAAGCAGAAGCTGTGTTGTACAATAATAGATTTAATTTACATTTGCTTTATACTCGGTAAAGGGAGAAGAGGGATATAGTAGCTTTGATTGAGAAGGGAGATTGTAGCAGCTAATTCTTGAACTGTCGGAGCTGTGCATTAATACCATTTGCCAAAACCCATCATTTCTCAGGTAGAGGACAGTGAAAATAAGACTAGGGGAGTGCTAGACTAGAAGGGACTTTCTGGTCCTGCAAATCTTGTCCCCTGGTTTTGAGACGCCATGTCTTATAGTCATGAATTTGTCAAATCTGTTACATTGTCGGTCCCATCTAACTGAAAAGCTGCTCCCATTTTTGCTCCTCTTTTGGCTAGAAAATACTTGCTTTTCTTCCCAGATATATTTGGGACCAGTTTCTTGCCACTTGCTCTCATGCCAAGATTGGCCTAGAGCCAGTAGTTCTTTTTCCTTCATGTTATTTATCCTCCTAATGTATTTATACACAGCATTCATATCCTTCCTTAGCCATCATGCTGCTAAGCTAAAAAGTCAAGTCCTTCCAGTCTTCTTTTGTAGGATAGACTTTTTCTGTTCATGCAGTCATGACAGTATTTCCTCTCTGTACACTTTCCTCATGGGGGATGAGCGGGGGGGCTACATAATAGTTCAAGGATTCATTGGTGATTCTTAAAATAATGTGATTTTTCCCATGTTCCTGTTAGAATTGCTTCTTGCTTTTCAGTTTAATGTCATGTTTGCTTTCCCTTTGGCCCTGTCCCGCTGCCATGAATCACGAGTAGCCCTCAGCCTTTATGCAGGGACGTTCCCATCCTGGAAGCATCCAACACGGAGAAGAAATTTTTACTACTTTCTAGCTTTTACTACTTCCAAGCTTCTAGCTTGGACTTCTATGAAGTCCAAGCACATGACCTTGGACTTCATATTTTTAAATTTCACCCTCTCTCTCTTCTTCCACTCCGTGAGGTCAAACATTTGTTTCTCCATGACAACCCAGTTCTCCTCTGCAGAGCCAGAATAGCCCAATTCAGTGTCAACAGCGCATTTCCCTCAAACTTTCCTTCTTGTTTTGCCAAAGCCTTTAGTAAAACCACTAAATGAGGTCACTTCCTCCAGCCTAATGCCTTCACTTTCAATGCTATCCAACACCGATGCTATCACAGCCTGGCTAGAGACTTCCGTAGTGGCCAAGAGCCAGACTTTGACACAAACGTCCAGTGTAGTTGAATCTGTCCAAGGCAGTTGTTTCCATTGGGAGGCATTGCAGGAGCTGCTGATCCCCCAGGCACAAACCGAGACTCTTCCACGTAGAAAAGAGAGGGCTGGTGGGAGTGGGCACATTTGAAGTCTATAAAATTTCCAGTAGCACAAAAAGAAGAGGATGGTTATTTACTGTTCTTCACAGTCCAAGGCAGAACAAGCATCCAGTGACATCATCAGGCAGCTGGTTGAAACCAAAGGAAAAACTTCTCCAGAGTACTTAATTCATCTGTGAACCCCTTGCTACAGAAATGGGAACACTTAAAATGATGATTAGGTGAGGTGAGGAAAGCTTATCAGTGTCTCTGCAGTAGCTGGATGACACGGCCAGCTCAAGGAGTCCCTCAGTTGCTGACAGCCAGAGTCAGGGGAGGGATGTCTCAGTCCTGGTCCCCAGGCATCCCCTCGTGGCTGATGTCCTACTCAGTGACATGGACAGGTGGCCCTTTGGGAGATCCTGTGTTCTTAGAATAATAAGAAGTGATATTGTCAAGGCAGGAAGCCTTATCAAGGCAGGTAGCGTTCACTTCTAATTCATATCAAAGGAGAGAAACAGAAGGATTTGGAAATCTCATCCCTTTTCCCAGTGCATAAGGGACTCTTCCATGGATCTGGGAATAAAGAAGACAGGAAAAGAGGGTTTAAGAACTGTGTATAGGGAAAGGAAAACAAGGAGATGGAGGAAAGGAATAGCAGGCTGCTTAATTTTCAGCCTTCCTGAAATGACTGCATTGGAGTCTTTGCTGGCTTTGTTTCAAAAGTTGCTTCCTGCATTTAAATTAAATAATGAAAGTCTGGAAAACCCCAAGTCATTAGAAATATTGTAAAGTTTCTCCTTATTCTGCAGGCGTTTCTGGTTATGTGCAGATCGTTATTTTGGGCTTTGCATAACTTAAGTAGCTGACTTAAAGTGTGTAAAAATGAATTAAAATTACCAGCATAAAGTCACCATTTAAGCAATACAGGTGGAAGGGATACAAGAATACCTATGTGCACCTCTCCAGCTGCACTTCCTCATCTTCCTCCCCTCGAAAATCGTTGTTTTATTATGCAGATATGTGCAGGCTGTTTCTTTTGCTAAGTTTCATTGCAAGGCTAATAGCCAAGGCAATTGTGTGGATAAGCAGAGACTTAAATCATTTGGAAACTGTTGAGAGAGGACAGATCTGATAATAATAACCTTCATGGCTGGCAAGTTACAGCTGCTTTTGACAACTTGTAACGATGAAGGCTTATAGTACAGTTAAGAGCTAAATATCTGTATTGTGCCATAGGATCAATTTCAATTCCCTAGTATAAAGCTTCAAACTTTAGACTTCTTTTATCATCTTTGAGATTACTTTGTTCTTCTCTAGGTTAAAAAAGAGTTGTCTGGTTTTTTTTTTTAATAAATGTTAGCGTGCTTATTTGCATTCTGATTTTTCTTCTTTAACACAGTGGGACAGCTTAGTTAATTTATTTCAGTGCAAAGAAAGTGTAGTCTTATTGAAGCCGCAGGTTTTTCTCACTTATAGCAGAAGTTACAGAAGGATGTTGTGTTAGCATTTTTTGCATCATCTCAGAACATTTTTTATTCTATAGTGGTGACATCCAGACTGCACATAGCTAACAATTATACTAGCACGTGTTAAGGGACATCTCAAACAGTATATGTAAAAGGTCTCATCAGGATCTGTAGTTTGCACCAATAGCTTTATCAAAGAAAAAATTAAGGAAATAAAAAATGCCACTCGTGCCATTTGCATGCTGACACTGAAATTGCTGTGATGAATACAGATAATGAATGACTAATTGTTCACAATGCATCTGAACACCAGACCACAGGTCTAGATTTAGGAATATAGGTCATACTTGCTTACTGGGTGGGCAGCTATATGTCAGAGACCATGAACATTAATTTCTAGTGCACTGCTGTGTGTAAGGCAGTTAATACCATTCTTGGCTGTGTTTTCACTGGAAGTTTCAAGGGGAGCGAGAAAGTGAGGTTCTGCAGCAGAGAGCATCAGTGACAGCACCTGGGGACCCCTGTGCCCCAACAGAGTATTTTAAAAGTGGAATGGGTTGAGAAAAGAGCAATGAGAAGTCCAGAAAATCTGCTTTGCAGCGAATGATTCAGAAAGCTGTAACTTTTCAGAGAATAAAAGAGGAGGTTGGGGTGGTTGGGTCACTGTTGGTAACTACCTACAGAAGGTGGAGGGTCTGCTCATGCAGGGCCGATTGGCTGGCACACGAGGACACGAGAAGATTTAGTGGCTGAAAGCGAAAGTCAAACCAATTCAGATTAGATGCACATTTTTAAAGTAGAACAATTAGCAGAAAGGCTTACCAGAGGACGGCTTGGGCTGCCCTTGGTTTAAAACAATGAAACTGGGAGAGCACATCTTTCTAGAGAGACACAGCATGGCTCGGTCACAAATACGGCCCCGGTGCAGGGCTGGCTGGGCGAAACGGCCCAACCTGGGCTATGCAGGTGATCAGATAAGAGGATTGCAGTGGCCTGAAACTTAGGAAAGCCGTTCATATTGCCTAGCAGTTTACAGCTCACGATGTAAAATCACTCAACAAATGGGGATAGTGCTGCCTTCCCCACCACCTCTAAGAGAAGGGGGAAATGAGCAGAAGTTAAATGACTTTTGGGTCACACATCAAACCGGTGGCTGGGCTGGGGCTAGAGCCGAGCCTGCTGCCTGCTGGTACTGCATTTCATCGGGGGGACACCTCCCTCCTTTTCCCCAGGCAGGAGCACAGCCTGACCTGAGAGATGTTTGCAGTGATCAACCCAAAATTTGGTTTTCTCCTTTGAGTATCTCTCAGAGCCCAGCAAAAGAAGTAATTTCATGACATGCATCCAGGTTCATTAGTGAGGAATGTAGCTGGATTAGATGCCTGGTTACCAAGGAGGTCTCTTTTCCAAGCTCCCTGCATCAGTTGGGTCAGCAAACACTTTCCACAGTCAGGGCGCAAGCAGCTGCTTTTACAGCCAGAAGTGCAGTTTAAAGGCAAATCCCGGTTGTAATCAAGGCAACCAATTTCAGATGATCAAGGTCTGGCTTTTCCTGGGGACAGAAGGGATGTGTGCAAGAGAGAAACGGGGTCAGGCGATGGGTTAAATTGCACCTAGGTATGATTTGACAATCACTCCCCTGATAACAGCTTATAATGTTTACAATTTGTCTTCTGTTTTGTTTTGTGATTTCAGGAGCAGAAGGCACAGTGTTCCCTAAATCTATAGAAACTCCCAATGTCAGGGCAGACCCCTTCAAGGAACTAAGGTAAACTTTGGAATATGGTTTAACGGTAACTCAGGGGCACCTTGTTGGAGTTGTGCGTACCGCTGGGCATCATTGCCGCTTTTGCATAAGAGCTTGGGGGTGCGCTTTGGAAGGCATCACCGAGGGGATGCCATGGAAGAGAAGGGACCTGCCGTGTTTACGTGTCATATGACTGAGTTAAAGGCAATCATGGGTCATAAGAGCATAGTCTCTCCTCTGTAACATGCTCTGCTTACCCCGGGCTCAGCCTTTGAAGAGAAATAGAGAAATCTTTTCCTGGTTGTGCAGGGAGGTACTGGAGTCCTTGCTGAATCACAGGGAGCAGCAGCAGGCAAAGCATAAAGCTCTTCAGCATTATCTGCCTTGCAGAAATGCAAACCCTCCCTGACCCACGCAGGGTCTGGCTGTGCATGCATGTAACTGCTGACACTCGCAGAGATGCCCCGGGCTGACAGCAATGTATCAGGAGGCAATAAACAGCACAGCTCCTGAGAACCAGCTTTGCCCTTAAGCTAATGCTGGGCATTATATTTATTTCATATTAAAAAAAAAAAAAGTGTGGCACTACAGGTTAGTTTGGATGACTATTCTCTGAAAATAGACCAATCATGTGGCCTAATAAATACTGACTGAATCTCCTGATATCTTCTGACCAAGAGGGCTGTTGGGGTTTGCCATCAGTGCTCTAATTATCCTTCCTTAGAAAAAGAGAGGGAAAAGGTGAAAAAATCTCCAGAAGGACATCTTGTCCTTAGGTCTTGGGTTGCAAACTCTCCTTTCCTGGAAACTGCTGGGGGTGAAGCAATCTTCAGACAGCTGAAGCTGTGCAGCAGCGCTGCAGATTTACTGTGGGTGCACCGACATGGGAGAGGACCTCTCATTAACTCTCTCTGCTCTGATACCAGGGATAGTTATGGCCCAGCTAGATTACCGTGGAAGATGAAGAATATCGTGGCTGCCTTCCTGTGGGTCTATCGCTATCTTTCAGTTTCTGTCTGGAAACACTCTAATTGTTCCCATTTCGCACTCTGGGGATCGTGTGTCAGACAAGAAGTGCAGTGGTGTGTGATTCAGTTTGTTATGAAAGTTTGTTCTCTTTCTCCATGAAGTGACTTTAACCCTGCCTTGTGGTTTTCCCAGTCTTGGTATACTTCCTTTAAAAAAAGAGGAAAGAGGGTCTTTGCTCAGCCTGACATGCAACTGCCAGGGCAGGTCCAGGGTCTGCTGTGGAGGACGAGCCCCGGGAGGGCAGAGTGCGGTGGTGCAGAGCTCATGGACCCTCCGTTTCTCCGGGCAGAGCAAGCAAACGAAGCGGTCAGCGGGTGGGTGGATTTGTAGGGGAGGTTCAGGTGACAAAGGCTTTCTGGCACAGCCCATGTTTGCTGACATTTTCAGAAAAAAAAAAAAAAAAAAAAAACAAAAACCAAGATCATGGTTAAAGTATCTAATAGCATCTAAGTAACTTACAAAACCAGGTCCCATTTTCAGTACTGCAAAAGAAATAAAAGATTTAGGTCCAAGTTTGTGGTTACTTAGGACTTTTCTAAACATGCGAGGGGATTTTAATCCAAATAAGTGTAGGGTGTCATATTAGAGGGGACAAATGTGAATTAAAATGGCCTTAATCTGATTGAGTATGCTTCTGTTCCAAAGAGAATTAAGCTAAATGAAATTGAAATTAATTAATGGCAGTATCCATGCGAGGGGTTGATTCAGTATATTTGATCTGCTTTAAATTCAAGTTGTTATTTCACTTGTTTTATGTAGAGAGCTGTTAGATAACTGACTTCCTTTGAAATTAGTGGACTGGGTGAAAAAAATCCTGTAAAAATCTGTTGGGGTTTTTTTTCTTTTTCTTTTCTTTTTTTTTTTTTAAGGGAAAATCATTGAATAGGATTTACTTTGAAAAAAAAAGTCCCGCAGGGTCCTAAAACATTTTATGTGCTTCTGAAAATTTCATCTTGGCAAAAATAAATGTTTTTTCCACCACCCTGAGAAGAAAAGAGCCAGCGGTAGCACTGTGTAGAGAAAGCAAGGTTTCCCAAGAGCAAATGCTCTATTCCTCCCCAAACCGAGAACCATCCATCTCTCTCTTTCTACATGTTGGAGCACTGGCTGCTTCTTAGGTAAAATGGTGCCTTTTGGGTGCAGTACAGAGTTAATAGCAAAAATAATCTTACTCTGGGGGGACATTTTTTGGTACCTTCCTATTTTGATAGCAGAGTGTGTGCATAAGGTGTCCTTTTGGCCTATTTAAAAAGATGCTGCAGTGAAATGGGACTGAATAAGATGGCAGCCTATGGGTCCCGAGCTGTCATACGTTGCTAGGAAAGCAGCATTGTAAACACGCACTCAGTAGCTGGCTTGACTCAAAAAGACCTTTTTCTGTAATAAATAGTGCAAACTTTCTTTCCTCCCTAGGCTGAAGTTCTCGGGGTGGGAAAGTGCACATTCAGCTAATGCAGGCTGTCACCAGGCACCACCAACCTCCATCGTTCTTCCTAGACCAAATGGTTACGATTAGTTACGTGATTTATCCATTTGCTCTTTTCAGTACCATACTGACTCCCACTTTTTCGTTAGAAGACTTCAAAATAAGGTGACAGCGACTGTCGCTATCGGAAGGAGAGGAGACCAACTGCTCCTGTCACCACCAGGAGTCAGACCATCTGTATGTCTTCTTTCCCTTCCTCCTCTCCTTAACAGACAGACTGATTTCCCCTGCAAGATAGGCAGGACGCCATCGTGCCAGTCATCTCTGTTTCTTTCCTTCTTTTCCTCCCATCTCCCAAAGGCCTTCGGTCATGCCCATGTGTCATGAAGACTGACACGCTCCAAGTGACAGCACACACGTTCTCAACAGTCTTTCTGTTGAGACCCCTTTAGCTGACAAATGGTCTTCAGCTCATATAACCTAATTCATGTATTAGTAACTGCCTGCTCTACAAGGTGGTCACAGTCCTGGAGAACAGACAAGGTGTGGTCCTCTTTTCTGAGTACCCTTTTTAAAGCACTTTTGTCTGCAGTGATTTAGGTGGAGCAAATTCACGTGGCAATACGTGCGTAGCTTTTTTCCTTACATGCTGAGCCCATCACAAGGCTGCACGAATTGGTTTGGTGCTTGCTTGAACCAGGTCTGGACTTAGCTGCTGAGTCTTCTCAGGGGGTGCTCTCCCCTGCCGCAGACAGACTCGTGTGTCCTAGACCAATCCTGTTCAGTATCAGTTGTACTAGGAATGCCAGAGCTCATCAATGTCTTGTTTAGTGCAGGGTGTTATTAAGGGTTCATGTTTCCTATTTGGGATCTAGAATATTCTTTAATAATGACCTGAGAACTAGAGATGGTTGAAAAACTATTTGATACACTTCTGTGAACATTCCCATGTTTTTACTTATTTAAAGCAGTTTTAGACTCCTGAAAGTTTTGGTAGTTGTTCTTGGGTTCTAAACTGGTCAAAAACAGTAAAAAGGAAAGCAAACAAATTCAAATTATTTTCAAATTCTTGGAATGTTTAACATTGCCATTCAGTATCATCCCAAAATAGTTTAGGGGGAGGGACTGGGAGATTTGTTTGGTCATTGAAAAATTTGTACTCATCTGCATTGACTCTTTTTAATGCAGGTTGGTGTCTTTGACATATGGTAATGTGATTGCCTATGTATAAAAGTTGAATTCAAGATGACTTTTTCTCACTGAATTGTTTTAGTAGCACCCAGGTAGTCTGGTAAGAGCCTGTCTTGAGAGCCTCTCCTTGACACTGGCAGGAATCACCTGCCTTCCTCTATTTATCTTCTTCCAAAAGGCAAATATACGCCAAGGAGGCTAACAAGATCAGCGCTTTCATTGCCGCTGACACATCCTCCAAGGCGAAGGGTAAGGGCTAGACAAGCCAACGACTAAGGAGGAAGAAGGAAAATATTTTAGGGGGAGAGGATTAAAAAGTAGGTGATCTGATATAAGAAAAATTATCAGGAGGATGTTGTTAAACTGCTAAGTGCTGGAAGCTGGGAGGGTGTATGCTGGGTGGGCGCTGTGTATTGGTATCCATCCTGGGCTCCTGGTGGGAGCAGGTCCCGGGGCTCAGAACTAGTGTAGGTGCCTCCTGGGTGGGCAGGTCATGCTGGGCAGAGGCACCCAGAGTGAGGAAACCTGGTTTAGGGCATTTCTGTTCCCAGAGTTAAATAAAAAGAAATCAGGCAGCATGAAATTCATTCCATGAGGGGCAAGCACACACCTGCAATTCATCCACAATTATTGTAGGTTAAAAATGCAGTAAACCACTCATCCAAGGCCAGGAAACCAATGGATGACTGTTTTTCCTGTAATGCACAAATATAGTTAAGGGAGAATTAATCCCTTGGGCTTGAAGGGGTAATTTTTGACCAAAGTTAATTATGAAGCAGTGAAAGTACCAAATGGCAGATGAAATGTACTTGCAGCTTGATTTTATTAGTGCAATTCTACCTTACCATGTACCGTCCTGAACTATCCAAATAGTCCAAATGAGACCTATTGTAACAAAAAGCAATTTAAATACAGTGCTCAGCTAATGTAACAATACTCGTTTTGCAAAACAGTAATTCTTATGGAATTAAGGTTTCTCTCATCTGTGTTTCACGAGGCAGCAGAGACATTTTGAATAAGTACAAACACAAATAATGTTTCTGTCTGAAACCCATTACATTAATAAAGATTAAGAGAACAAAAATTAGAGGAAATGCAAAAAATGAATGGTATGAAAGAGGAAGTAATTGGTGGGAAAGGGAAGTCGTTCATGAAGATTGTGTGATACTGAAACACTCTTTAGTTTACAGTAAATGCTTGGGGTTTCCTCAGAGGATTCAGCAAGGAAAAAATGGTCAATATAGCCTTGTATCTAGCTGGTGTTATTTTCCGATCGGTTTACTAGAAAGGATGCAATACTTTTCTCTCTTATACCAGTGCAGTCCCAATAATATTGGTAGTCCTACCAGCTTAAAAGACAACAGACTTTTGCCTAGGGATGAGCTTTACTTTCCACATTGTAACAAATATAACTATTTTCATATGACACAGATGGGTTGTATTTATATGACTGTCTATCTCCACTAAAGTCAACACATACCTATTAGCGTGTAACTAAAATGAGAGAACAGGTTGCTGGTTTCTGAACTTCAAGCTAATTTAAGTGGACTCTGATGAGTTTCTTTTGAATGGCAGAGGTCCTCATCACTCTCCATTTTCTAATCTAGGAGACCAGATCTGATCTAACAATTTTTCCATGACAGCTAAGGCTTCCTGAAATGTTTGCTGTTGGATGAGACTTTCTCAGAGCAGCATTCACACTGATTTCACAGCCATGGCCACTTTGCTTTAGCCTTTCCTCCTGCTGACATCCCTTCAAAGCTGCTGCCTGTTCATCTATTACAGAAGACAAGCCACAGCCCCCCCCCAAATCAAAGGTAGTCTTTCCATAGGCTCCTTGTGGGCAGTGTATTAAGATCTCTTTATACCATTGGATATAAGGCTTGGAGTTAAGGAGGCAGTTGATTGCTGGGGCTTTCCATCTGCAAAAGTATTTCTATTGCAAAGAAGCGGGGAGGGGAGTTGCTGTTCCCTTTCCTTACCCCAGCAAATGTTCTCTTAATGGCCTTCACCCCTTTCACACCCAGCACCAGAAAGAGAGGATTTAGCTCTTGGTGTCCTTTCCTTCCCTGTTTTTAGCAGGTGAAGCCTAGATATAGATCAGGTGCTCAGGAGGCACATGCCTGGGAAATGGCAGAGGCGTTGACAGAGCTTTGCTGACTTATCCTGGCTGGATGAATCATGGCCCTGCCCTGTTCACAGTGCTGCTAATAGGATCTGTCCATAGACAGGCAGATCCTCTTCAAAGAGGGGTAATGGATGGTGAAAGCAGGCTTGGCAGGAAGGGGAGCTTGGCATCAAAGTGTTTCGAACACAGTATATTGCTGAAGTAAAAAATGTGATAAGCTCAAGCTAGGGAAAAAAGAAAAAGCAGTTGGAATTTGTGGTTGAGCAGCCTGCAGTGGGGTGCGTGGCTCTTCCCAGATGCACCCGTGTCCCCTGTGCTGCAGGAATGCGTGGGTGCAAGAGCGTGCATATTCCACCAGAGCTACGTGGCACTTCAAGTGAAAACAGAGGAGTGGGAACAGGGAGGTAAGGAGGCAGATTTCTAAATGAAATTACTGCCAAATGGCATAGCCTACGGGATAGAGAGCAGTGGAAATATCCCTCTCATTTGGTGGATGGTGGGAGGATACCCAAGACTCCTCTTCTTCTGCATGTAATTAAGCAGCGTAATCACAACTGGAGCAATGGCTTCAGACAGAGACCAGTTTAACTTTTCCTGGGCCCTGGATAAAACACAACAGCCTGGTTCATTATTCTCTCTCTGCATTTATTCTGTAGGGATTTCCTAATGCAAACAAAGCCTTTTTCTGGGAGATATTAATCATCAATCCTGACTGTTATCTCAGATTGAATATCTTTCTTGTATACACAATCTGTATCCTGCCTAGGTGTGTTGCGCCCAGGATTGTCATTAGCTTTCAACAGCAGAATGTCACTTGCTCCATAATCAGAGCATTCATCTAACCTTCAAGTACCGTTCACAAAGGTGTACGAGCCAGAAGTCCTCTGGGACTTGAGAGAAACCCTATCGATGTGACCAATCTGTACAGTCAGACATGCATATATATCCATTTGAATAACAAAAATGTGAGCTTTTTTTTCCTTTTTTAACTCTGTGCAGCACACCACTAACCTTGAGTAGAAAATAGATGCTAATAAATGCAAGGTCTTAAAAATGTGAATTATAGCCATTTCACACTCCATGGCAGACTCACACTGGTGAAATGGCTTAATACTTAATTACAATGCTTGTCCTTCTCTCAAGTGCAGATGACATTCCTCAGATAGATTTTGCAATGACATCTGTGGAAATAAGTTGCGAAACTAATTAGTTATTCATATAATACAGAATATTGACTACGCACTGATTAAAAGGTTATGGTGACACATCTAACATGATGTATCTGTCTAGTAGGTTAGTCTGCTCCCTGAGGTGGTATTTTTTGGAAGGTCTTACAGAAAATGATGAAAATACCCTTTAGCCTCTAGAATGCAGATGTTTATAGAAAATGTTGTCTTTTATTTACATTTTGATAATGATTAAGGAAGGCTACCATGTTGCAGAGTACCTTACTGCTTGTGCCCTGGGAGGAATACCTGGTCTGCAGGCTCTAAGGACCATTTTTGGGGCGTCAACTGTAAAAGGATCTGCAGGTTATTGACCAAGTGCAGCCATAAGTGTCCTAAAAGCAATCATTAGACAGCTACCCAGAGAGAAGGGCAGGCAAACCAGCGTCTGTTTCGGTGCAGGTCGGGCAGCGTGTTTGCCTTGCAGCAGAGTGTGGCTAGTGCTGCTGTTACGCAGGGCGTTGGGAGATGCTGCACCGTGAATCAGTTGGTGTGCGGGTCTAGGATGCGGCGTTTGTAACGCTCTGGGAGGGGCTCAATAACTATTGTTTTATCATAACATTTGTACTTCAGATAGAGCTATTTGTACCAAGGATATTGAGCGTGAAATACAGAAGTAAATAGAAAAGGAAAGCACCTTACCTACCTATCGCTGTGATCCCAATCCTTTGCAAATACTGTGATATTTAGGATGTAATCGTGTTCAAAATGACTGAATAGCTCAGGAGAGAAGGAGATTTTCCTTTGAACACTATCTTAAAGAAATGAGAGAAATGTAATCCACCGAGCATGATGTTTGCTTTTGGGTAGAAAAATACATAGTTTTCTTTAATATTTCGCTCTATCCCTTTATATGTCTCTCCAGCTGTGTATCTCACATTTCTAAAACCCAAAGTGAAGAGCAAAGCAGGCAAAATAAAAATCTTTGCCTTACTCGGCACTCAGCACGTGCTTTTAAGGAAGGACCGTCTCCCCACTGAGACCGCACACGAGCCTGGGAGCCCTCTGGCCAGCAGAGCTCCCCGCGCCCGCAGCCGTGCGAGCCCACCGCAGGAACCGCAGCTGGGGTTTCGCCTGCTGAAGGGCAGCAGTTAACGAACCGGCTTCCTCAAAGCCGAGCGTTTAACACAGATTTCTCATTAACCTGGTACCAAATAGGGAAGGACAGTTGAGATGCTTTCTTGCCCAAGTGAGGAGTTCCTCAGGGTTTTGTTTCCTACCGCAGCCTGCTGATGCTGGAGGGTTTGGCTGTATCAAGGCAATAGTACTTATTATTTAGTGTGAGTGAGGTACTGTGAGCTATACAAGTCCACTGTGATTAAAAAGGACACTTTTAAAATACACTAATCGTACTTCAGACTGTAGTCAGAAATCAATAGCTGTTGCATAACCCTATTAAAGAGAGGAGAAAAATGTGTCTGTAACTATAATGGAATCCTCTCTTTTGAAAGCAGTATTTTGTTATTTTGTCTGCTTATTAAGAGAAATCATAAATATTCACTGTGCCTACAGAATCTTTATTCTGAATTTATGTTTCACGTGGAATACAGTTGTTTTCTCTAGGCCAAACAGGAGTAGCTATGTCATTTCCTCATGACTTGAATTGATTTTATCTTTTCAATGTGCAGTGGCTGCTGCTGCTGCTCTACTCCTCGTGTATTTTGCAGTATGGATTTATCCCATGGGTTATTTTGGCACCTCTAGCTCTTTTGAATAGTAATAATTTCCAACCAAATAGCATTGCTGAGTTCATACTAAAGGAATGTCAATCCCCGCTCTCGAATGGTGTTTGGACTCAGCGCTGCCTCTTGGCATGGAGGCAGCACGTGCCTAATGAGAACCCCTTCCTAAATACGGCTTGGCAGTCAAACCTGCGTCCCTCTTTGGGGACCCCTGCACCACCCATAGGTGCTCCCCTCATCTCTACTTCATCTAGAAGGATAATAATATATTACTAGGGTGTGAGCGTTAGCTGCGTGCTGCCGTGCGCTGTCTGGGCTCAGCAGTGAGTTGGCTCAGCAACGTTGGACTGGAGATGGTCAATGACCCGTCTTGCACCGTTTGCATACTCATGTCCCATGAAGGGAGGAAAGGGAAATGCAGAAGCTGCTTGTGCCAGCAGCGCAGGCAGAAACTGGCAGGTGGTTCCTCTTTCTCTTCTCCATCTTAGTAAAGTTGAGAGCCTGTGGACTTCGCCGCCTCATTTCCAGATTCTGCTGACACTTCTGAAGCTGGCAGCCCCCTGCTCTGGTTCCCAGCTGAGTTGGGAGTGACTCACTGAAAAAAGCAGCATTTTTTTTGAGGCCAAACATGTGAAAGCACCATATTAAAGGTGGAGCATTGCTGGTTTGAAAGGCAAAGTGGCAGCCTCCATTTCATCCATCAGCAGAGGTAGCTGCTATAAATACATACCTCAGTACATACACACGTCTTTGCTGGCAGGTGAGGTAATGCTGTGTTTCACTTCAGCTGCACAAGGACATTGTGTCCTTGGATAGAAGAAGCCAAACTCATAAGCATGTGTTTTCACACAGTATCGTGTGGCTTTGGGGCCACACAGGACATGAGGAAGCAGAAATGTGATTTCAACCCAGTAATAGCCAAAAAGCAGGTGAGTGGCTCCAAGAAAGTCTGAAAAAAACAGGTTCAGAAATACAGCTTGGTTCTCTAGAGAGGAGGAGCAAATCTCCCCCGGGTGGGCAGTAGCTGCAGAAGGAGAGGAGCTTTCCCCCATGTTAGGGTAACACGAACGGGTGTGGGGCTCTCGGGACCCTCCTGGCAGCTGTTTTGCCAGCTGAAACTCAGCTGCAGTTCTGTGTTTCACATGTTGTGTTGACCTCGGTTCATGAGTTATCTCTTGCTTTTCACAATACAAAAAGAAAACCACACTCTCTCCCTCTTTGCCTGGGTTCATGTCATTAAGGGAAGGTTGTGGGAAGGCTGGCTGAGGACATGTTATAAAGTGACACGGGGGAATCGAGCAAGAAAGTAAACCCAAAAAAACCCACCAAACTTAGGCCATCAAGGATCATAAAAGAGGTTGTAAAGCAGAGGGGAAATGGCCTCCTGGTGAGTTTGCGAACAGCTGAGAGGGCTGGATAATGAGGGGATGTGCTGCTGTAAGGAGATGTTCCCTGCCAGTGAACTCAGTGAAAATCTGCTTATATTTGATAGAATAGGGGCCAAAAACAAGACACAAAGGGTTTATGCTGCTAGTGCTGAACTGTGTGGCAGTGGTAAAAATATGTCATGTCCTGTCTACTTCCTTAAGTATTAACATTTTAAAAGACAGAGAAAGAAGTAAAGTAAAATGTGAATTTAATTTTTTTTATTAAGGATTTGGTGTCTTAACTTTAATGAAGGAGTAATAAATATAAATGCATATTAATGGAAGGTTATTAGAGCTGTTCATTTTGATAGAAAATATGCAGTATATTCTCGTGCAATGCCAGAGGTTAAAGATTATTATTGCTTCCTAAGGTTTCCAAAATTAAATTCTCTCTCTTATGACCCACAAGGTATGATTGAAAATGTGTGCATGTGAAATGGTTTGTAATAAATTCATATTGCAATAAAAGTCTCTTTAGAAAAACAGGATATCTTACAAGAATCAGCTGAGGAGCTCTGTCTAAAAATGCAAGCTTTTTTATAAGCCTGAAGAATTTTATTTTGGGAACTCAAGTGCTGCCAGAAGGATCACCTGGAAAGCACAGAGAAACTTGTGAAAAGGTCCTGAGCTTTCAGCCAGAGGTTGAAACCCAGAGTTCCCAGGGTTAAAAACTACTTGACTTTAACAGGCTTTTATCTGGTTTATACACTTCTAATTAATTACAAATTACATTTTTGACAGAGCCTTTTAGGGTACAAAAATTAAATCCTTCGTAATTGCTGTTCATTTCTATCTAAAGCCTCCAAACCTCTCAGTACCAGATAATCAATTCTTGTTCCCACGGGGCAGAAGGAACTGTGCTGGGAGCACAGTGGAAAAAGCCGGTCCCAACTGGATGGTGCCAGGAGATTTGGACGATGCATTTCTGCTCCTCGCCAGATCCAAACCTTTCAGTGTATATCATACTGCAGACATTGGCTTAATTCACTAACACTTTTAGAAGTACAGAAACGTTGGTAATGTGGGATTACCGATGTGGTTTTGATGTTAGTATTAACAGGCTAAATCCTGTAGGCAATGCTTTGCCTGTATTCAAAAAAATGTTCCCATGAAGTCATGAGGTAATGGTGCCCTTCCACGGCACGTTATGTCCCTTGATCACTTCTGTATAATTTGTTTCGAGTTAATGAGGTCTTCTTGTAAACACACTGTATGCGTTTCTGCATGAGCTGCACATCTGGAAACAACCCAGGTCCTGAATTCAGCCCTGGGATCTGGTAGCTGCCTTAGCATGGGACTTGGTCCATCTATGCCCTGCATACTTCCATAAATGCTCAGGTTTTGCTATATGGGATCAAATTAAATCTGTCAAGAAGAGAGTAATTTGTCATTTGCTTAGGCTCAGTTCCTCATTCCCAACATCGGTTCATGCTAATTCTTTGCAAAAAAAAAGCCTTACTGAAAACATCAAGGGCAATACAGCTAAAGAGAGTGGAAAATGGAACACTAAATCTCTCCTAGTCCTTTCCTGCTCTTTCCCACTTAGCATGTGACAAATTTTCTAAAACACCCGCTAAATATGTTGATTTTATGAGTTCTCAGTTGAGCAGTGGGGTATCATTTAATGTCTCCATCCATCGGCATTGTTCTGAACAGTGAGAGAGGACCAAGCAATGACTTTGTCAGAACATTTTGTCGAGCTCTGAGGTGCATGGCATTCAAGCAACGTCACACCAGGAGTCTAAATCTATGAGTCTAGAGGTTAGTTACAGATAGATAGAATAAATCAAGCAATAAAGGATGCCTATAAAAAAAGGATGCTGCCTCTTAAATGAAGACACTTTAGAGTTCATCATAAACCTCTGGCATATATTCAGTCACTCTGCCAGCTGTCACAGTCTGAAATATATTTCAAGGTGCCTGCATATTTTATGCTGTAACCTCTAATAAATACATGCACATTTTCAATGATGTTGCATCATACCTTGTGAACTGATGTGACTTGAAAGGGGAAGCGGTGTCAATGTAATGGGAGTTCTGCTGGCAAAGGTGCTCAGATACACATTAAAAGTGTTTCTCTGACTCACGCGGTATGTTAAAATGTCTGCGCGATACCAAAATGAGGGCTGGTTTCATCATCATCTCTGAGGAAGCTTTCCTCTAGCTGGATGCCAGTTCTGGTTCTGAGTAAAGCAAAGTGCATACTATTTCCTTAATGTGGCTTTCCTAGTCCAGGCTATGATAGGTTACAGCAGTGGCTAACCTGCCAGCGTGACTGAACTATTCCACAACAAGTTAAATGCTTTTTTAGATTTGAATTTCCAGAAAAAAAAAATGATATAAACAGAAGAAACATCTTTGGCTGTGCTTTTACTTATTAGCTTCCAAGAGCTAGGCTGACATTTTGACGGAGCCACCAAATACTAGCATATAATGGTTCTCTTGCTCCCAAGTGGAGATTATGGCTCTTTTGAAAGAATGATTACAAGAGTTTTGTAGGACCAATCCTTAAAATTGACCATCCCTTAATTTGTAGTAGCTGTCAGGAATTAACAGTGTGGCATTGATTTATGGAGCTATCCAGGCCACTTCTGCAGAGCTTCCTTCTTTTCGGAGATGAGTATTCTGGGAAGCTGCTAGTATATGTGTTATCCATCAGGACCTGTCAGCCACTCTCCATATGGTTTGCTGTAGTCAGAAAAATGCAAAATTCTTCTTAAAAGTGTCATTTTCTACAGTTCAAGAAGTGCACTTTCTGAAAGAGAGATTAACAGTGAAGCAGAGCAGGCAATAATTATTATTAGTCAGTATTTCCGAAAGTAACTTAAGATATTTGAGCTCCTAATTTTACAGATGCATTTTTTATAATGCTTGATTTTTCAGAGCATGATGGTCCATACTGTATAAATATCAGGGGGTCACAAGCTGGTCATTTTAAAACAGAATGTTGGACAATTCTGGCATTTTTTGCTTGGTTAAAAAAAAACAAAAAGAAGAGGAACTAGACTTAGAAAAAAAAATAGCTGATGCTTTAAGTGCATGTGGCCACTATAAGAATGTGCAGACTTTGCAAATTGCCTCAACTACTTGAAAAATGGTGGGATCTACTTTCAGTGAAAGGCTAGAGACATAGAGAAGAGACCGGGGTGATCAGTTATCGCATGAAAATAGTCCAGTGTGTCCTGTGGGGTGCCACTAAACTTCTTCTCATAAAAGACCATGTAATCTTGACTTCAAAACACATCAGAATGTTTTTTTAACAGACCTATGCATCTATGTAAAAGTGCTGTATGTAGTAAGGGAGAAGTGATGCCTTGTACTTCTTTTATTGGCTTATCTGCTTTATTTTCGCATTAAAGTTACCACAATACCAAAGTCTGAAGAGTTTAATATGTGTGAATTGGAGACTTTGGGTAGTGTACAAAGTGTATAGACAGGTAGATTCAGTGTTACTTTCCATCTGAATAATTACTGCTTTGTCCTGGATGGCAGAACAGCTATTTTCCATTTCAAACCTTAATATACTCATGGAGACGGTGAGGCTCTCGTGTTTTTTTCAGGGTTATAACCTTGAGTGATCTATGGGTGATGCTAGATTTGACCATGTGTAAATTCCATTCTTCTGTGATGTGCGAGGCCCTGATCGCCAGGGAGTTAATGAAGCTGCGTGTGCATGGGCAGCCAGTGAGCACACCACGCCGTGCTATTGAGCAAGTCACTCAGAAATACTCCGGCAGCTTTGCCATTAGCACAGCTCTGCTTTTCCTGCTGTGCACTCTGCTAATATAAATATTCCTGAGCTGCTTTTATATATACTCAGGCCACCAGCATGTGTCTCTACTTTTTTCCTGAAACCCTACTATTTCTTATACTGAAATAGGAGAGTTCAGAGTTATTTGAATTCTAGTTCTGTGTTCACAGCACAGAGCACAGTGAGAGCGAGAGCTGGACGTCGCATCGCAGGACAAGCTGCGTTCCTCTCCCCAGGTGCATCCACCAGGTCCTTGCCCTTTTGGAGCGGGATGCCAAAGGTCTCCCATTTCCCCACCAAACCCTGTGACAGCCCTCGGTGCACAATGCAGAGCACTACAGAAGTAACCACGCTGGCTTTGGCACTGGAAGAGGGACAGCCTAGGTACCTGGCAGCTTCGCCTGGGATGATTTGACCTCCGATGTTGTGCGTTGCTCCATGTGGAAATGTTCTCCGTGCAACAGCCGTGCCTGCTCTGCGGGTCTAACTGAGCTCTGCTCTGCAGGTCTAACTGAGATCAAGGGCTGATGCTCCTGTTCCTCAGCAGTAAGTGTGCACAGCACAAACGTGACAGGCCCCGCTAGTAGCTTTGACATCTCCAGCAGCAGAAAGGACTGGTAAATTTGCCTCAGAAGAGCTCACGGTCTCGTTTGGCAAGCCCAGTGCCTATAGTGTAGCCTAGTTCACTCTCTCAGTGGAAAGCAAATAGAAAAATCATTTTCACAGTGCCCAGCAATGTTTATCTTCCAGGTTGACTGGCCTGCAGTGACATTAGTGTCCCCAGAGCTTCTGAACTTAATCATTTCCAGTTGCTGCTTGCCTGCTTGAAGCAGTCCTAGTCCACCCTCCAGTGTGTTCTTCCTGCCAGTCACTATGGGAACAGCAATCAAAGCTCATATTTATGGCTCTGTAGATGTCCAAGGTCACAGAGCACAGGTCTAGTGGGAACAATTAAAACAGGCCTGTCCAGTTATATCTCTTTAAGCTCTCCCCACATTATACCTCTAACTAGAGCAGTAAAGTTAAAGCAGCATGACTGCCAGGATGTGACTGCTTTATAAAAGATACCCTTTAGAAGAGATAAAGATAGTCTGTATACTGTCATCTGTAGAAGCATACGGGGAGTGTAGTCAGCATCGCCGGATAAAAACTGCCCCCGGGTTTGGCTGCATCCCTGCTGCCAGAGCTGCACCCTGCCAGACCCGGCCGTGCCCTGCAGCCCCGGGCGGGCATTCCCGCTGGAGCAGCTCGGCTCTGTCGGCTGCAGGAAAGCCGGTCCTCCCTCGTCCGCCACGAATGCTGCTGGGATGGAGTTGTTTGAATCCTTTTGAAGTGGCAGAGTACGTTTATACTGGTTTGGGGGGTTGTGGCTTCGGTGGTTTTGCCCTGGATACTCTGTTATTGTCATCAGCTATAAACTAAAAATTGCAAATGTTCATTTTTAGGGTAACAGCAAATGTTGTTTATACCTGGTGACTTGCTCTATAGCAGTACGCAGGAAAAAAGAGAACTGTGGGAGTCATTGGAGTAAGATGGAGGGAAGAACTGCAGTGAACTTAATATCTGAGGGACAGAAAAGTAATTCTCTGGCAATTTCCAAGTTTTTTAAGAGGCAGCTGTTTCCCTCTCCCCTTCTGTTTATGCCAGAGTCGAGTTCTATTGAGAGACCTGTGTGATGGGACTCATGATCCTATTGTCCATGTTTTATTGAGTCTGGGGATGAAATAGGTTCCTTCCTTGAGCGTTAATGTGGTATGTTATGTCAGAATGAAAATCGTTTAGACCAGAAGATCCAGCAGCAGATACCGCATTGAAGATAAGATACAGTTACCTCCTTCACATGCAATGGGCACAGAAGGATGCAACACCAGAATTTTAAAAACAGGCCAGCAGGCATGTAAACGTCTTTACAAATCTCCAGTCTTTTTTAATGGTCCTGTCATTTTAAATATATTCCTTTCCAATTCGCAGCTAATTGAATTTGGGTAACCAGAGCATGTTTGGCTAATATTTTCTTACATAGGATTAGTTCCTAAATGCTGTAGATGAAATGAGTTCTTACTGTGCATAGTGCTGTGTAGACAGTGAAAGAGATAGTTCTTGCATCTAACGGTGTCCCAAGCAAACAAGAAAAGACAAAAGGAGACCGGGCACGGCATGCTGAAATGACCTCTCTGGTGGTGTGCAGCGGTGCAGGGGCTGAGGCAGGAGAAAACCCAGGCCACTGCCTCTCCACCACTTCTAATTTCCTTTGAAAAACAAATATTCACTGCCACAATAAACTGGGATGCTGGGATGTTGCATGAACATGAGAATGTGTTTTAGAACAGCAGCTCAAAAAACACCAAAGTTTCCATTTTGAAGCTTTGGGCTCGCAGTATTAAACATTTCGCTGGCATGTTGATGTACGGCCATGGGTTGGGGGTTGTCGGTTCTTCACCTTCCTAAATCGCGACCAAGTCTTGCTGAACGTTTGGATCCAACTTGAAAAGTTGCATTTTGATATGTGAGCAACCTTGAAGTCTGATCATGAAAAATGAAAGGAAACATTGGAAAAATCTGTGTCATAAATGTTGGGAACATTCCTTATCCGTCTTGGAAAGGGGGGAACAGGAGGTAACCAGCTTCCAGTGCCTCCTCCCTACTGAGGAAATTTCTCTGAAGGAAATTTTCTTCTGTATTTCTCTGATAGAGATATGTAGATTTCTCTGAGCTCTATACGGCAGGCTTGATATTCAGTGTCAAAACAAGTGATCTGTTAGGTTGACTCATTCCAGTGTTTTATCCCAGCAGTGATGCTGGGTAACATTCGCAAGTGGGTAGTGGTACTGGTTTGGACTGGAAGATCCAGTGTTGAAGGTGGCTCCTCAGGGTGGTGCGTGGACATGACACAAACGTCCTCATTTCCTTGGGGCCACAAAGTGAGGACTGGATTCACTATTCTGGAACTGGAATTAACCGCTCCTTGCTGCTGGGACATGGGGGTGTTACAAGGAATGCTGAATTTTGGTGTTCCCCGTGCTAGGGGTGTGACGGGCCAGCCTTAGCACGTAGCACTTCTCTGTCTATGGGGAGCAGGTGACATTTGGAAACCTGTCAGAGTGGCAGCTTCGAATGGTAGAAATCAAGACATCTCTCATACCTTTTGCTTCAAAGAACAGAAACACACCAACGTTTTAAAGAGAAGGGAAGAAACACCCTAACTTCTGCCCTGCCTGGCTCGGTGGTGGCTTTGGTTACCAACACAGATGAAGACCATTGTAGTAATTTTCACCGGCAAGGTTTTAGCAGTGGTGGCCACCCACAGAAAATTGTCCAGATTCCACGTGCACTGGAGGATCCTAAACAGAGTTAAGTTCTTGCCTGTTTTATTTTCCCTCCTGCTACCTACCAAGCAGACAATCAATATATAGTGTTAACGTGACTGCTGAGAGATACCACGAGGGTGGTATTCAAGGAAAGCAAGGAATTCCAGGAAAAAAAAATTATACCTTGCAGCTTTGATTGTTGTTGGTTTCAAAAACTGTAAAATAACCACAATTTTTTTTTCCTCATGCAATGTTTATTCATTATTATTTTGTTTGGCCATGCAAAGGAAGAATTAAGGTTGATTTTAAGGTCCAATTTCCTTTCCCATGTTATGTTTCCAAGGTAACTCTATTGACTTCTTTTAAAGGCAGTGCTTGGGAAGTCAGTGGGGTTACCTCTGTGTATCTGGGGTACACAGCTGAAGTTCCTTGTGGAGGTGATGACTCAGGGCCATGCTCTGCAGCAGAGGTGGCAATCTGCTATGGGAAAGTTTTCATAGAAGAAGAGCAGCATCTTCGGTCATAGGCTTGCCAAGCTGGTGAAGAGGGCTTTAAACTAAAGTTGCTGGGGGAGGGGAACCTCAACCCATCCCACTTCTGCCAGTTTGATGCCAGTGCCAGGAATAGCTGCCCAGAGCCTGGAAAAGGATCACAGGTCAGCAGGAGAGCACCTGAAGAGCAGCACAAAGGAATTCCAGCCACTCCAGCCAGTAAGTCAGCTTCATCAGGGGCCCAACTTAAATGCCACTTGTCGTGGTTTAGCCCCAGCCGGCAACTAAGCACCACGCAGCCGCTCGCTCACTCCCCCTCGGTGGGATGGGGGAGAGAATCGGAAGAGCAAAAGTAAGAAAACTTGAGGGTTGAGATAAAAACAGTTTAATAGGGAAAGCAAAAGCCGCGCACGCAAGCAAAGCAAAGCAAGGAATTCCTTCGCTACTTCCCATGGTCAGGCAGGTGTTCAGCCATCTCCAGGAAAGCCGGGCTCCATCACGCATAACGGTTACTTGGGAAGACAAACGCCATCACTCCAAATGTCCCCCCTTCCTTCTTCTTCCCCAGCTTTATATACTGAGCATGACGTCATGTGGTATGGAATAGCCCTTTGGTCAGTTTGGATCAACTCTCCTGGCTGTGTCCCCTCCCAGCTTCTTCTGCACCTGGCAGAGCACGGGAAGCTGAAAAGTCCTTGACTAGTATAGCAGCAACTAAAACATCTCTGTATTATCAACACTGTCTTCAGCACAAATCCAAAACATAGCCCCATACCAGCCGCTACGAAGAAAATTAACTCTGTCTCAGCTGAAACCAGGACAGTATCCACCCCTTATTCCATACCATTTACGTCATGCTCAGGTCTCACACTATTCAATACATTCTCATTACCCACCATCACCCTTCCCATCCTTTGATATAATACACACATATCATTCCCTTAGTCTACAGACCACCCCTACAAAATATTTGTAAAATGACCATAAATGTCCACAAAATGTCCACTGAGTTCATTTAGTCCATGACTTTGGGCTTCATCTCTTATGGTTGTTACTCAGGACAGGAGAGGTGGTGTGTTGCTTGGAGTTATTGGGCACCAAAACCAGCTCAGGTCAGGTCACTGCTGCACTTGCACTGCTTCTTGTAAGGCTTCTCCTCCATTGGTTCAGGTGGTTCTGGCTGTAGTAATTCCTATAACATGCAACTCAAATCATGGGTTACAACAATTTAAAGGTATATCTATTACAATGTCCACCCCTGGTCCTTTTGGACCAGGTTATAGGGTTTAACATTGCAATGAAGTCCTCCCCTTGCCCCTGCTCCAGCTTGGACTTATCCACAGAATGCAGTACCTTCAGAAGTAAACTTGCTCCAACATGGCCTCATGCACAGCCACTGATGCTTCAAGGTGTACCTGCTGCAGCATGGACTTTATCCACAGCCACAGATGCTTCGAGGTGTACCTGCTGCAGCATGGACTTCATCCACAGCCACAGATGCTTCGAGGCGCACCTTATCCAGCGTGGACTTATCCTTGGACCACAATCCCTTCAGAGCTATACCTGCTGTGGCACAGACATAACCATGGCCACAGACATTTCAAGATATACCTGCTCTGGCATGGGCTAATCCATGGGCACAGACGCTTTGGGGTGTCCCGCTCCCACGTGGATTCATCCACAGGTCACAGTCCCTTCGACTCGAGTTCACAGCGGAGTTCCAGCCTGTCCAGTACAGCAGCACAGAAACAGCAGCAATGCCCTGGCCATCTGCCAGCCCAGGCACAAGGCCATTGCTGTTATCAAAGTGTTCCCAGGCACAGCAGAGTAAGGTGATCAGCAGTACAGCAGCACGGCAAGCAGTGAAAGCAAAAAGCAGCCACTAACGAGCCCTAGGCTCTAACATACAGTAAGGCAAGCAAGCCTATGGCAAGCACAGAAGCCTGCTGATTAATAGCTAAACAGCAATAACAGCTATAAATTCTATCTGGCACATTCCAATCAAATCTGTCATTATCTCAAACCCTTCGTGCCCCACGTTGGGCGCCACAAAGGACTGGCACCTGGCAGAGCAGGTTACTGGGTTACTCCTGCCTCAGGCAAAGGCAAGCCCATTCGGACTGTCGTGGTTTAGCCCCAGCCGGCAACTAAGCACCACGCAGCCGCTCGCTCACTCCCCCTCGGTGGGATGGGGGAGAGAATCGGAGGAGCAAAAGTAAGAAAACTTGAGGGTTGAGATAAAAACAGTTTAATAGGGAAAGCAAAAGCCGCGCACGCAAGCAAAGCAAAGCAAGGAATTCCTTCGCTACTTCCCATGGTCAGGCAGGTGTTCAGCCATCTCCAGGAAAGCCGGGCTCCATCACGCATAACGGTTACTTGGGAAGACAAACGCCATCACTCCAAATGTCCCCCCTTCCTTCTTCTTCCCCAGCTTTATATACTGAGCATGACGTCATGTGGTATGGAATAGCCCTTTGGTCAGTTTGGATCAACTATCCTGGCTGTGTCCCCTCCCAGCTTCTTCTGCACCTGGCAGAGCACGGGAAGCTGAAAAGTCCTTGACTAGTACAGCAGCAACTAAAACATCTCTGTATTATCAACACTGTCTTCAGCACAAATCCAAAACATAGCCCCATACCAGCCGCTACGAAGAAAATTAACTCTGTCTCAGCTGAAACCAGGACACCACTATGCAAACGCATGTAGCATGGGGAATAAACAAGAGGAGTTAGAGACGTGCGCACGCCTGTGGGGCTATGATCTTATTGGCATCATGGAGACGTGGTGGGCTGGCTCCTATGACTGGAGTGTTGGAATGGAAGGATACAGGCTGTTTAGGAAGGACAGGCAGGGGAGATGAGGAGGGGGTGTCACCATCTATGTCAATGACCAGCTGGAGTGCATGGAGCTCTGCCTGGGGACAGATGGGGAGCCGACTGAGAGCTTATGGGTCAGGATTAAAGGGAGGGCAGGGACAGGTGACATTATAGTGGGGGCCTGCTACAGGCCACCCAACCAGGAAGACCAAGCAGATGAAGCCCTCTACTTAGACAGGTAGGAGCAGCCTCACGTTCACAAGCCCTGGTCCTCATGGGGGACTTCAACCACCCTGATACCTGTTGGAGGGACAATACAGCAGGGCATAAGCAATCCGGGAGGTTCCTGGAATGCATTGATGATAACTTCCTTCTCCAAGTGATAGAGGAGCCAACAAGGAGAGGTGCTATGCTGGACCTTGTTCTCACCAACAAGGAGGGGCTGGTGGGGAATGTGAAGCTCAGGGGCAGCCTTGGCTGCAGTGACCATGAAATGGTGGAGTTCAAGATCCTTAAAGTACCAAGGGGGGTGCACAGCAAGCTCACTGTCCTGGACTTCAGGAGAGCAGACTTTGGCCTCTTCAGGGATCTGCTTGGTAGAGTATCATGGGATAAAGCTCTGGATGGAAGAGGGGCCCAAAAAAGCTGGTTAATATTCAAGGATCACCTCTTCCAAGTTCAGGAGCGATGCATCCCAACAAAGAGGAAGTCACGCAAAAACGCCAGGAGGCCTGCATGGATGAACAAGGAGCTCCTGAACAAACTCAAATACAAAAAGGAAGCCTACAGAGGGTGGAAGCAAGGGCAGGTTGCGTGGGAGGAATACAGAGAAATTGTCCAAGCAGCCAGGGATCAGGTTAGGAAACCTAAAGCCCTGATAGAATTAAATCTGGCCAGGGACGTCAAGGGCAACAAGAAAAGCTCCTATAGGTACTTCGGTAATAAAAGGAAGACTAGGGAAAATGTGGGCCCTCTCCAGAAGGAAACGGGAGACCTGGTTACCTGGGATATGGAGAAGGCTGAGGTACTCAATGACTTTTTTGCCTCGGTCTTCACTGGCAAGTGCTCAAGCCACACCGCCCAAGTCACAGAAGGCAAAGTCAGGGACTGGGAGAATGAAGAACCACGCACTGTAGGAGAAGATCAGGTTCATAGAATCATAAAATCATAGAATCGTATAGGTTGGAAAAGACCTTTAAGATCATCAAGTCCAACCGTTAACCTAGCACTGCCAAGTCCACCACTACACCATGTCCCTAAGCACCGCATCTACACGTCTTTTAAATACTTCCAGGGATGGTGACTCCACCACTTCCCTGGGCAGCCTGTTCCAATGCTTGACAACCCTTTCGGTGAAAAAATTTTTCTTAATATCCAATCTAAACCTGTCCTGGTGCAACTTGAGGCCATTTCCTCTTGTCCTATCACTTGTTACTTGGGAGAAGAGACCGACCCCCACCTCTCTACACCCTCCTTTCAGGTAGTTGTAGAGAGCAATAAGGTCTCCCCTCAGCCTCCTTTTCCCCAGGCTAAACAGTCCCAGCTCCCTCAGCCGCTCCTCATCAGACTTCTGCTCCAGACCCTTCACCAGCTTCGTTGCCCTTCTCTGCACACGCTCCAGCACCTCAATATCCCTCTTGTAGTGGGGGGCCCAAAACTGAACACAGTATTCGAGGTTTGGCCTCACCAGTGCCGAGTACAGGGGAATGATCACTTCCCTAGTCCTGCTGGCCACGCTATTTCTGATACAAGCCAGGATGCTGTTGGCCTCCTTGGCCACCTGGGCACACTGCTGGCTCATATTCAGCTGGCTGTCAACCAACACCCCCAGGTCCTTTTCCACCTGGCAGCTTTCCAGCCACTCTTCCCCAAGCCTGTAGCGTTGCATGGAGTTGTTGTGACCCAAGTGCGGGACCAGGCACTTGGCCTTTTTGAACCTCATACAATTGGCCTCGGCCCATCGATCCAGGCTTTCCAGGTCCCTCTGTAGAGCCTTCCCACCCTCAAGTAGATCAACGTTCCCGCACAACTTGGTGTCATCTGCAAACTTACTGAGGGTGCACTCGATTCCCTCATCCAGATCTTTGATAAAGATATTAAACAGAACTGGCCCCAGTACTGAGCCCTGGGGAACAGCACTTGTGGCCGGCCGCCAACTGGATTTAACTCCATTCACCACAACTCCTTGGGCCCAGCCATCCAGCCAGTTCTTTACCCAGTGAAGCGTATGCCCGTCCAAGCCATGAGCAGCCAGTTTCTCCAGGAGAATGCTGTGGGAAACAGTGTCAAAGGCTTTACTGAAGTCTAGGTAGGCAACATCCACAGCCTTTCCCTCATCCACTAAGTGGGTCACCTTGTCATAGAAGGAGATCAGGTTAGTCAAGCAGGACCTGCCTTTCATAAGCCTATGCTGACTGGGCCTGATCACCTGGTTGTCCTGTACGTGCCATGTGATGGCACTGAAGAGGATCTGCTTCATAACCTTCCCCAACACCAAGGTCAGGCTGACAGGCCTGTAGTTCCCCTCATCCTCCTTCCGGCCCTTCTTGTAGATGGGCGTCACATTTGCTACCCTCCAGTCAACTGAGACCTCCCCAGTTAGCCAGGACTGCTGATAAAGGGTTGAAAGCAGCTTGGTGAGCACTTCACCGGCTCCCTCAGTACTCTTGGGTGGATCCCATGCAGCCCCATAGACTTGTGTGTGTCTAAGTGGTGTAGCAGGTCACTAACCATTTCCCCTTGGATTATGGAGGCTTCATTCTGCTCCCTGTCCCTGTCTTCCAGCTCAGGGGGCTGGGTACCCTGAGAACAACTGGTCTTACTATTAAAGACTGAGGCAAAGAAGGCATTAAGTGCCTCAGCCTTTTCCTCATCCTTTGTCACTATTTTTCCCTCCGTGTCCAATAAAGGATGGAGATTCTCCTTAGCCCTCCTTTTGTTGATAATGTATTTATTGAAACATTTTTAATTGTCTTTTACAGCAGCAGCCAGATTAAGTTCTAGTTGGGCTTTAGCCCTTCTAATTTTCTCCCTCATAACCTCACGACATCTTTGTAGTCCTCCTAATTTGCCTGCCCCTTCCTCCAGAGGTCATAAACTCTCCTTTTTTTCCTGAGTTCCAGCCAAAGCTCCCTGTTCAGCCAGGGCAGTCTTCTTCCCCGCCGGCTCGTCTTTCGGCACATGGGGACAGCCTGCTCCTGCACCTTTAGGATTTCCTTCTTGAAGAATGTCCAGCCTTCCTGGACTCCTTTGCCCTTCAGGACTGCTTCCCAAGGGCCTCTGTCAACCAGTCACCTAAGCAGGCCCAAGTCTGCCCTCTGGAAGTCCAAGATAGCAGTTGTGCTGACCCCCCTCCATACTTCTCCAAGAATGAAAAACTCTGTCATTTTGTGATTGCTATGCCCAAGACAGCCTCCAACCATCACATGACCCACAAGTCCTTCTCTGTTCGTGAATAAGAGGTCCAGCAGGGCACCTTCCCTAGTTGGCTCACTCACCAGCTGTGTCAGGAAGTCATCTTCCACACACTCCAGGAACCTCCTAGACTGTTTCCTCTCTGCTGTATTGTATTTCCAGCAGACATCTGGTAAGTTGAAGTCCCCCACGAGAACAAGTGCTAGCAAGACTTTGCTAGCCGAGACTTGTGAGACTTCTCCCAGCTGCTTATAGAATAATTCGTCTGCCTCTTCATCTTGGTTGGGTGGTCTATAACCGACTCCCACCGTAATATCTGCCTTGTTGGCCTTCCCCCTCATTCTTACCCATAAACACTCAACCCTATCATCACCATTATGAAGCTCTAGACAATCAAAACACTCCCTAACATACAGGGCTACCCCACTGCCTCTCCTGCCTTGCCTATCCCTTCTGAAGAGTTTATAGCCATCCATGGCAGCACTCCAGTTGTGCGAGTCATCCCACCATGTTTCTGTGATGGCAACTATATCATACTTCTGCTGCACAATGGCTACCAGCTCCTCCTGGTCACAAAGGCCCATGCTGCGTGCGTTGGTTTAAATGCACTTCAGTTGGGCTATTGATCCTGTCACCTTTTTGGGGGGAGAAGCCCTAATTCCTCCATGACCATTCTCTTCAAGACCATCTAAGAAAACTGAAGGTGCACAAGTCCATGGGACCTGATGAGATGCATCTGCGGATCCTGAGGGAAACTGAGGGAACTGCCAGATGAAGTTGCTAAGCCACTATCCATCATGTTTGAGAAGTCATGGCAGTCTGGTGAAATTCCCACTGACTGGAAAATGGGAAACATAACCCCCATTTTTAAAAAGGGAAAAAAGGAAGACCTGGAGAACTACAGGCCAGTCAGTCTCACCTCTGTGCCCAGGAAGATCATGGAGCAGATCCTCCTGGAAACTATGCTAAGGCACATGGAAAATAAGGAGGTGATTGGTGACAGCCAACGTGGCTTCACTAAGGGCAAATCGTGCCTGACAAATTTGGTGGCCTTCTACGACAGGGTTACAGCGTTGGTGGATAAGGGTAGGGCAGCTGACATCATCCACCTGGCCTTGTGCAAAGCATTTGACACTGTCCCGCTTGACATCCTTGTCTCTAAATTGGAGAGACATGGATTTGACAGATGGGCCACTTGGTGGATAAGGAATTGGCTGGATGGTCGCTGTCAAAGAGTTGCGGTCAATGGCTCGATGTCCAAGTGGAGACCAGTGACGAGTGGCATTCCTCAGGGGTCGGTATTGGGACCGGCGCTGTTTAACATCTTTGTCAGCGACATGGACAGTGGGATTGAGTGCACCCTCAGCAAGTTTGCTGATGACACCAAGCTGTGTGGTGCAGTCGACAGGCTGGAGGGAAGGGATGCCATCCAGAGGGACCTTGACAGGCTTGAGAGGTGGGCCCGTGCGAACCTCGTGAGGTTCAACAAGGCCAAGTGCAAGGTCCTGCCCATGGGTCGGGGCAATCCCAAGCACAAATACAGGCTGGGCAGAGAATGGATTGAGAGCAGCCCTGAAGAGAAGGACTTGGGGGTGTTGGTTGATGAGAAGCTCAACGTGACCCAGCAATGTGCGCTTGCAGCCCAGAAAGCCAACTGTATCCTGGGCTGCATCAAAAGAAGCGTGACCAGCAGGTTGAGCGAGGTAGGTGATTCTCCCCCTCTACTCCACTCTTGTGAGACCCCACCTGGAGCACTGTGTTCAGCTCTGGGGCACCCAACATAAGAAGGACATGGACCTGTTGGAGCGAGTCCAGAGGAGGGCCACAAAGATGATCAGAGGGCTGGAGCACCTCTCCTATGAAGACAGGCTGAGAGAGTTGGGGTTGTTCAGCCTGGAGAAGAGAAGGCTCCAGGCAGACCTTACAGTAGCCTTCCAGTACCTACAGGGGGCCTACAAGAAAGCTGGAGAGGGACTTTTTACAAGGGCATGTAGTGATAGGACAAGGGGTAATGGCTTTAAACAGAAAGAGGGTAGATTTAGATTAGATGTAAGGAAGAACTTTTTCACTATGAGGGTGGTGAGGCACTAGAACAGGTTGCCCAGAGGTGTTGTGGATGCTCCATCCCTGGAAGTGTTCAAGGCCAGGTTGGGTGGGGCTTTCAGCAACCTGATCTAGTGGAAGGTGTCCCTGCCCATGGCGGGGGGCGAGGGGGGTAGAACTAGATGATCTTTAAGGTCTCTTCCAACCCAAACCGTTCTATGATTCTATGATTCTGTGATTCTATGATTCTATGATATGAGTTGTACTAGGAGAAATCAGCAGGAAAGAGTTGCCTGTATCACTTTGCTGTGTTGGGGAGAATTACTGCTCCTGCGCTGTGCTGAGCCCTCCCCACCACCGCTATACTGCAGGGAGCACTGAATGCACTCGCACATGGTCACAAAGGCAGTTCATCACAGGACTGGAAATTGAATTTCAGTGTTTCAACCACAAAGCCAGTCCTCCTACCTGCCTGCCTCTCTTTTTAAAATCAAAATAAAATAGAGTAAAATGAAATGAAATTCCCAGCTAAAAACCTGTTCTAGGAAGTGATTATGCCACTGAGTGGTACGGAGGCCTTTCTGACATCGGTTCATTTTTTTTTTTAATCCATTCCATTTCACCTCCATTTGACCTCTTCCATTAGCAGCTGTAATTGTCTCTTTGTTATCCACTAAAAAGTCCTATAAGGGAGGTTGTTACAGTCAAAACGCAGACTTGCCCAAGGAAAGATGGACAGAACCTCATGGAAGTCAAGAAAAGCTGAACTTTTTCTCACTTTTGCTGTGGTCGACCCAAAGAGCTGGAGAACAGATTTGTATACCTTAAAACAAACAAGGTCAACAACCTACAGCATGAATGACAGTGGTAGCACAGGGGCACATGTCAAATAGCATAAGCAGAGCCAAGAGAAGGGATCACAGCTTCTTGAGACAAGCACCTGTGAGCAGCAGTGCTTCATAGCTCCCAGTTCCCACCAGTTCCATGTGGAGCAGGACAGGGATGTTGCTGCCCTACATAGGGGTGGGTTCATGCCAATATGGTCATCTCCCAGCACACGGTGAGTTGCCATCACCAGGCTCAGCCTCTCTTTTAGTTAAGAAAAATATCAGCTAGCATATCTGTCTTGACAGATTGCCAAACCTTACCTTAAAACGTATGTTTTACTCACGAGTGATTATATGCAAAAGATAAACAGAAAACAGTTTCATTTTTAGTTGAAGATAAATTGATGCTAAGAATTTGCAAAACATCCTATTCCCAGAATTAAAATAGTCCCCTTAGAGACAGCTCTATACTCTCTTTTTCAGCAAGTTGGGGGTTTTTTTGTTTTGTTTTCTGATCTCTTTCTCTCTCTGCTCCATTCCTCCCTCCACCCACCCACACAAACCCTGTATTTTCTTCTCTGCACCGTTTCCCAACCTGTTTTCCCTTGCATATTTGAAAGCAAGAAATTAGTTGGAAATCTCAAATAGCTTTAAGATTTTCAGTTCTAGACTATCAAAGAGCTTTGAGACTATTTCTTCAAATACTCCCCATCCCTCCTGTTGCCCTGCCAAGCTCCTCGGTGCCGAAATGGCAACCGGTCACACGAAGGAGCACTGGGCCTCTCTCTCAGTCTCTGTCCTCAGCGGTCTTGCCCGTTCCTTGGCTTTGTCTTAGCATTTCTCCAGAGAAGATGTGTTCATTTTTCCCTTATTTGTATTCTCTATTGCACATTGTTAAGTTGTACACAGGAAAATTTTCCAAATTGTCAAAATAGGTTACGAAGCAGTGCTGTAACGGAGGGATGTAGAGGAATCCTACGTCAGTGGATACTTATTAAAAATCGGCTGTCTTGTTAAAAGGCAGGTTTCAGTTCAGCTAGGTTTGACCCAAGAATGAACAACTGAATTCCAGGCTGGTTTATGCCAGAAATCAGAGTAGACACTGGTTATTGCCCTGTTCAGTGGTAGTATCCTGACCTAGACAGCATCCTTTGTCATCCCTCTTTGCTGTCCCAGCTTTAGCAAGTAGTAATAAGTGTGGGAAAAGTTAGGTCAAATGTAGTGATTGCCAGTGGTTTTGGCCCTGTAAAAGGTATTTCTTCTCACTGGAGCCAAGTCCTACATCTCTGTGCATGGTCATAGTTGCTTGTACAAGGAATTGTGTGCACACTTGTGATTAAGTGAGGCTGCTTTGTGTCTGCCAGGCAGCAGAGCAGGGAATTGCAGCTCGAAATAGGAATTGTGCCTCTAATCAGGGAGCAAGACTGTGAACGAGTGGTCTGGAGGGTAAAACACCTCCCTAACTCTGAGCGGCAGCCCAGCACATTCGAAAAGAGGATGGTGCGGTATTGTTGCATCATAATGGGCTGGATTTGAGGAGTTTGGATCATTTCCGTGGCCTTACGCATGCAGACGTACAACTGTATTGCTGGTGTAAATTGTGACTGTGAAAGAGGCCACAACTTTGGCATATGCATCCTTTTAGATTTACAATTTATGCATATTTACCATTTTGTGAAGTACACTGGGGACAGCAAATGGTACATCTTCTGCATACAAATGAAAAGTAACTGAAAACCTGTTACATGCTCTATATAGCTCTGATCAGAGGGGGAAAAATGACTACAGATTTGCGGTTGACAAGCTTCAGAAAAGGTTCAACAGAGTGTGAAAATTGACATTTAGCAAATAGCAATTCAGCCTTCATTCTTCGTGAAGCTGCTTGAAATAAACTGCAGGTTTTAAACAAAATGTTTGGTCAGTTGTTATATTGGATGTTGCTTGTCTCATTACTGCAGTTAATTAAAAGGGGGGACAAAAAGTCAAAGCCAGAGTCAATAAGTTTGTTAATAAAGATTTAATTTGGTGGAATCATTATAAATTGACTGTACAATGAATGGATATGCCACAGGAGTATGAGTGACTGAAGGTCTATAAATGGGTTTTCAGAAATAGCCATCAGGTTGTAGCCAATTTGTCATGCTAAATAAGCTCTTCAAGTCCACTTAGGCAAGTGTGTACGTTTCCAAAGGATGTCACCTCCAAGTATATGATGCATACAGACACACCTTTTTTTCAGCAGGTTTTTTATTCTACCATTTCAAATCCTTTTTAGTTTTGTTATCTCTGTATTTCTCATTGTAAGTGATTTACTATTAAGTTCAATCTTTTTAGAAGGAATAGAATAAATCATTGGAGAAGAGAAAAAGTAAATCACTGCAGAAAGCACTGTGGGCTGGACCTGTGTGCTATCCACGTGAAATTTTAATCTACCTGACCCTTTTCCTTTATGTCTGACCAAATGGCAGGTAAAAATCCCATGACAGATTGACTTCAAAAAGAATTCAAAAATGGAAATCTAGATCAACATTTCTTCTCTTTGTAAAGCAGTTCTGATGTAGAGGGCTGCATACAAAGTACTGATGGTAATGACTGCAATATTTGCATAGCACTGCACCCCTGCCAGTAGTCCTCTCATCTGAGTACGTTGGGTTATCACAAGAAAGTGATTTCTCTGTCAGTGATGGCATGCTGGTCTGCTCAGCAGGATTATTTTGCACCCTGAAAAACAGGAGAATAAGATAAAAATTTTGCATCATGCTGCCTTCTTCCGAAGTAGGGCAGAAGAGCAAACCATGAAAGTAGTGGACAGTTGGCCCAGATTGACCCAGTGGTCAACCACTGACTGCAAATGAAAGTCACCCCAAAGTAGAGCACTGTATCATGTCTATGTTAACTAATATTTTATGGGTTAATCTAGCAAGTTTTAGCTGATTCAAGTCCATCTTTCCCTCAGGCTTTATAATTTTAGGCCAACTCAGGTGGCTTTTGTCCTCCTGCCACCATCCAGAAGCCAGTATAAACTTCAGGAAAAAGCCCATTTAAGCCTCAGCTGCTACCTCCAGGCTACAATATAGCTCTCCCTCTCCCCGCTCCCATGGCTCAGGGTTGCTATGAAATTCGGTGGCCCCACAGACCTACTTTGTGATGTGTTCATCTCCTCCGTGTTCCCGATGGCCACACGTTGTTAGACATTAGGTAGCAAGCGGTGTCAGTGGCCCGGATGAAGAGCTGCAACACTTTGTTTCTATTTCTTTTTCTCCTCCCTGGCTTGGTGACAGTACGTCAAGATAATACCCAGGCTGAGCAGCCTCTTCTGTAATTCTGGTTGAAAAGGTTTCTTCCAATTTATGCCTTTTCATTAGAAGCTTTCAACCTGTAATTAGAAACTTACACCAGCCCAACCTTTGTTTCTGAAAAATGCATTTGTGGTTTAGGCAATTATGGTAGCATAAAAAGTAATTATTTTTCTCCATGTGTGAAATGAGCATGCTCATTAATGCACCCAACAGGTGGAGGATTTTATTGTGTTTCGATTTGTTTTATTTTATTGCAATAAGTTACATAACAAGGTATCTCAGACAAGCAAAAAAAAGGTGGTTTAGGTAGTAGACCCGGGGTATCTCACTACCGAGTCTGTTACTTTGCCACGCTGGGAGCGCAGAGAAGCTGTGGTCAGCGGGAGCAGAGGCATGGCCATGCTGCAGCTCCAAGCCCTCTGGCTAGCACACACAGCCGTGAAGGAATTTCCAGACCATTACTTGACCAGTTTTGACCCAGACTACATAACTAGTGATGAAAGACATTTGGTGGTGAGTTTTTTGTGATAGAAATAATTACAGGCTCTTAAGCTCCAGCTAGTGGCATCAGTAGCAGCACTACGGCTTAGAGCTCAACCTGCTCTGTGATAATGTCATTTACTGTCCCACTTCTGATCATGCCAGGAGAGGGGACATCTGTCCTTTGATTTCCCTCCAGCCAGAGCTGACTCTCTGCTCCTGTGTTTCATAGTGTCTCATATGGCTGGTTGCTGGCAGAGATTATGTTAACATACAGGGTTGTACTCTACGGGCTGAATCTTCTCAGTCCCACCTACAGCTGCTGTGGTTTTGTTAATCACGCCCGTGCTCTCGGCTGAAAACACCTCTGCCGAGCAGTGCAAGGTGGCTCTGTACCTGCTCAGGATGCGGCCCCCGGCCACTCAGCATCTTCTGGCCGCAGCCAGGCCCCGTTACGTGGAGGTTTCCCACCACGTGGCACACTGACTCTGGGTACTCCAGCTTATCGGTTAAGGCTGAAAGATCGAGCACAGCAGGACGGAGGTCATCCTGCAGACGGCTCTCCGCTCGGGTCTGTCAGGCACAGTAGGGATTCGGAGCAAGACCAATCTGCTCACAACCCGCCGGGTGAGGAGAGTCAAGTTGCAGTCATCTCTACACTTAAAATAGGAATAATTCATTTTGCATCCCCGAACCCCTTCCCTGGCCACTTAAACACATCATCTTCTTAAACCACATCTGTATTTACCACACATCATTTTTTACTATCTCCCAATTTCTATGATAATTTCCTTCCTTGATTTATAAGCAACAGAATTTCTTAATTATCCAGATGATTTTAATTTTCTCAGCCATACCTCCACTTCGTTAAACATTAATCTCGTGCTTTTTTCTTTGACAATCTCTACCCTTCACTGCTTCTCCAGTTCATAATGAAACTAGGTCTCAGTAGTATTACACAGTACATTTTTCTCCCTAGATTAATTTGATATCTTCTGTTTGGGCTCTGCTTTTGTCTTCTAAATACTATATTTGGCTTCTTGTAAACCATTCCAGAGATTACTTTAGAAGTCCAAAAAAAACCCCAAACCCTAAAACATTTAGGACAACTTTGCATAATTACATCTCCTTCAGCAATTCCCATGCTGTAGCATGGTAGGCAATCACAAAGAATTTACAATTGTATTTTGATTCGTCCATGTTTTTCTGGTTTTACTGCTTTTTAGTGCTCTGAATAAGCCTCAGCTAGTGCAAAGTGTACTGGAAGACTACAACAGGGGATTTGCAGTGTGCTGGAAGGAACTGCATGCTCAAACTTTTCCTCTTGCTGAGGAATGACATTTTTTTCAGAGGAAAATGAAAACTGGTTCTCACCTGCTTAGTGCTGTAAGCCAGTACCATACCTACAAACTCCTCCGGTTCCTCATTTGTCTAGACCCATTCAAATCTTCTTTGAATATTAGCTGAGCGTCTTCCTAATGCTGGCTTTGACCTGCTTCGTAATGGTTTCAAACCATTCCCGTTACTCAATTAGTCCTCATCCCGGAGTTGTAGTCTCTGAAGAGATATTAAGATATTTCCATTACATTGTCAGGAGAGTATTGTTTTAGCATGGACACTTTTTAGGAAAAGTTCACTAAACACAGTACCTGCACCTCAAACTAGTGAAAAATATATAAACTGGTTTGTTTGGCGCTAAGCTGAACTTAGCAAAACCAGCAGCAGATTTACTACGCTTCTTGTGATTAAGCACTTCTTTGTGTGCTGCAGCTGTAAGAGTTCTATTTTAAAAAAAAAAAAAAAAAAAGAGAGAAAAGGAAAGTTGTAAAATGAGATTTAAGGCATTAGCCTGAGATTGAATTAGCAGAGCTGAAGCAGGGAGAGATGATCAGGACTTGATAGACGCAGCGCACCGGGAGGGGAGGATGGAGCAGGCACAGCGGTACCCACAGACACCCACGCGCTCCCGCTCGCTCATTCGTCCGTCAGGGACAGCAGCACCTGGGAGTCCAAGCAGGACAATTCATGCAGCGTATTCACTAAGTTCCCTACCCAAGGAAATACTACAACTAGTTTAAGCTTATGAATAGTTTGAAGCACAAGGGTAATTCATAGTATTTTTTCAATTCCTTTTTCCTTCTTTTGACTCAGCTTTGTACAAAATCTCTTCAGCATCTGTGTTGCCCAAATACAGAGAAGCAAAGCTGTTGCACCCCTGGCCATTTGAACCAGTCTTATCTCTGGCTCAATTAGAAAACTGTAATTTCCAATAAAGCATCATTAGACCTCTGCTCCTGTCAGGTCTGACAGATTTAACTGGATTTTCCTTAGGAATTAACCATGGTTTGTGGATGATAGCTGAAAGAATTTTCATTCATTGTCCGTTAGATCATATTAGGAATTACATGAGGCTTTGGACCACCAGCCATAAAAATCTGTTTCCGAGTATGGCTGCACTGGAATTGTCACTTATTAGATTTGCAGCATAAACACTGGAAACTGTATGGTGATACATGCTCTCAAACTAAACAGTATTTACAGCGATAGGCAGGATTTACAATTGGATGACATGATCATAATATATCCTTGTTTACTTCTGTAATTAATGCTCCTAAAGAAAATACCCTGGAAGCCTTCCATAAGCAAGATTTATTTCTGTTGATTGAGACTGTAATCAGATGTCCCCACTCAAACAGTAATTGGTGTGCTTCATTAAAGTGTAATTGAAAACAAGGTTTATGTCAATGCTAGGCAATAAATAACAGGGATACGTACTTTCTTATTAGTGATGATCTCTTCTGTAGGCTTTCAGGGTACTTGCTGCTTTTGTACTGTGCTGTGTATGTCCTATTTTGTCAAAATCATGATATCCTGGAAAAAGACATTGTGCATTTTCCCCTTTTGATTTTAACCTCTCACTCTGATATATCGCGGCCAGCTCCCTTTTTTGCTCTTTTCTGTTTTATATTAGGCTCGCTGTTGTTGCCATATTTTAGCTTATTTTGTTCTCATGAAATGGCAGTACCTTCCAGTAGGAAGGAAATCTAGTGATGAAAGGTAGAGCTCAGGGCAGAGCCTTTTGCTCTTTGGGAGATTACAAGACTTTGCTTGAAGTCACGGTCAGTTGAGGTTTTCACCAGGTGAGTCCAGACCCAACCCGTTGTTCGTCCTCCCAAACTTTTTCTGTTCCAATAGGTAAGACAAGCAAAAAATCAAGCAAAGGTAAGACAAATTAAAAAAAAGTTTGAAAGCATTCTAGAAATAGAAACTAAGCATGGTTTCAGTAAAAGCTAATTAACTTCCAGTTAATAGGGAGAAAAGTATTGTGTTTTCTTCTATGAATAGATATGTGTAAGATAACACACAAATAATGGAGTCAGAAGTATAAGTCACTGCGAATGGGTAATCCCATTGATTTCATTGAAACAAGGGAGTTAAAACTGAAAACAAATTTCAACCTGAGATACTGGTTCATTACTGGCAAATTGATGGAGCTCTACGTTTACTTGCTAGCATAATTTACCAATTGTATGAGATGTAAGCAGGCACAGTGGTAGCACTGGCTAATTTTATGCTCAATGTGAAATCTTATAGCTGGTCAGATGGATACCATAAGAAATAATTAGAGTCATTAGAAATAATGGGCTACAGCTGCAGTAATATATGCTCTATTCTCAGTCCAGAGGTTTCTAAGCAAAATTAAATCAGCTCATGTTACCACACTGCTGCATCATATGCTCCTCACCTCCTGAGAGTAAACTTCTCTTTCCATTTCCATACTGCAAGCAAAGTTTGTGCCCCACACAGAAAAATCCCCTGTTGAGGACAAGAAATTCTGAAGCTTGGGGCCATTCCTTGTAAAAAAATGAAAAAAATAAAAAAGTGGCAGCAATAGCTCCCCAGCTCACATTAACTCCTTTCACATGTTGAGGTTCATCCCTCTACTACGCTGCAGCCTTTGGCACCAGCCCTTCCCCGCAGAGGTGCAGATAGCATCGCTTCCCTCCCGGTCCTTCTCCGCGGGCTGATGGGCTCCAAGGAATCAGCCTGTATTTGCCCAGTCCAGTTTGCATTAATGCTGGACCTGGGCAAGTATTTTTCCCCTGAACTATTCACATTAAACTTTATTTTTTTAAGGAAATAACGTCCACTTTATTGGAAGCACGTCAGCAACCCCTAGCTGCTGGCGGTACTGCCTTTGCATCTGTAATATCCTCTCTTCTCCTCAAATTCAAAAGGCTGTTCACAGTAGTAAGGAAAATGATGCATTATCGTGGAGGGGGTGAGGAGAAGAGAGAGACAAGAAGGAAATATAATCCATGCTGCTGAAGTGATTAATCTGACTGTTTATGATGAAGGAAATGAAAACTAGAATTCTGGGTAAGTAATGATCTTTCCAAGAGAATGACTTTCACTGGAACCACAATACAAACTCCTGTGCTGACCTCCTTTAAATTATTGCTGAAGTTTTCAAAGCAAAGCAGGGATGGCACTGAAAATTTTGCTCTCTTGTTGATTCCTAGGAGCACAGAATTTCTAGCAATAGCAGGAGAGGGGTTCACTGCGAGACGCACGCATGCCATCACCTCTCTTTAAAATGTGAGATGCTTCGATGATAGGTTGGAGTAAAAGAGCTTAAGAGGCACATTTAACAGTGTCCTTTAAGCATGGTGAGCTGGAGAAAGGCTTCCCCTGCATACATCATCTCGCACATTGATATGCAGGCTGAGTGTGCTCAGTGGGAGGAACAAGACTAACAGTATTTTTGATGAAGGTAAGAGCCTAATATCGCAGCTTTGGAAAGATCAGTTATCCATCTGCCAGCCATCTATCTTTGGCTATGGTACTTACCTGGCCTCAGTTATTACAGTATGTAACCGCTTCACAACCACTAATATATTTATCTTTTCATCCTCCCTGTGGAGTTGGGAAGTGCTATTACCTCTGTTGCAGAACTACGAACTGAGATTAAGGGTCAGATTTGTTATAGCATTTAGGTGCTCAATGGGATTTTCAAAAGTACCTAACACCCATTGTAATATGTGGAACCTGGGTACTTTGATAGTTCTGAAAATCCTATTACTTGTGTCTTTTCTTTTAAAATCTTGGGCTTACATGACGCACTGAGATCCATAGGAGAGGTTCCCATGTTGTGGGTAGTCACCCAGACAGGAGACCGTCTCTTCATCCACCTACTAGGAGACTGTAGGTGGGACAGGAGCAATTTTATGGCAGTGGGAGGAAGTAGCTTATCTCAGTCCTGAATTCAGCAACCTGTAACTCTGTGGATAGCAGTGAATTTACCCCCCTTGCATAGCTCTGTGAGAGAGGTCAGAATCTGGTCCTGGAAATACTGGAGCAAAAATAAGCAGCACTCATGGTCAATGAAAAGGGCTTATGTGCCAATTGCTGGGATGGAAAAATTCGAGAGCAGGAGCAAATAATGAAACAATCTATATTCATGCAGCTGCCTTTCCAGCCTGCTGCTGTAAGTACGGGCTTACACCTAACCGGGAGATGTGAATCTTACCGAAAGCTCCAGAGTATCACACTGGAAAACAAATGTTGATTTTGAACAAATTATCTGTTCATCGCTAAATCATTTTCTTTCATTATTAGTCTCCAAATTGGTTCTTCTCTGGAAGACAGAATTAGGTTTAAAAGCAGAGTGTCTCTTAAACACTTGCTTCAAATGAAAGTATTCAGTAAACATTACTCAAACCCTCTAGAGTATAAACTCCTCAACTGCTTTCTCTGGCTTTGCACAGATTTTTCAGCTCCTGGTTTAAAGACAGGTGTCTCACGGATTCATTCAGGATATCAGAAAATAATCAAATTAAATCCCTTACGATCATATGCCCCTCAAATGCCAAGGAAAATTTTATTAAGACCTTTCTGTCCTCGTTTACAGTAGCATAAATTGGGACAAAAGTCCCATGCAGACAGATGGAGTTACACCAATATCGAACGTGTAAGAGAAGAGTCAGGCTCCAAACCCTCGGCACAAGTACAAAACCATGTGGGCTGCAAGCCCAAGTTTCTCATCATTGGAAGAGTTACACTTTGCTGTTATAGTACTTGCACTCATTTCCATAGTTTTAAGGTTCTTAAAAAAAAAAACCCCTGGGCTTCAAAATGATATTTTTAACTTTAAAGGGATGGGTTTTAGTTAATTCAGCATGTCAGCAAGATTGCAGCTGTCTGAGCTAGTGATTTAGGGTGACAGAGTGGGGGTCAGCTCAGCTAATATAAAACCCACGTGGTGCTGCAGGGAGCAGGGTGGGTTACGGAGCAGCAGCAAAGCCCCAGCGTTCTGTGCTTGTCCCACATTACACCATGGACTGTCGGGATGTGCTGGAGAGGGTCATTTGTGCCTCCGTGAGGCAAGAAGCTCTGTAGGGATTAGGATGTGTCTAATTGCGTGGGTTTTCATCAGTGCTTGTAAGATGCTGTTATCCTGCCTGTAGGTTTTCATTGGGTGGAGGAGGGAGAACAGCTCAGTCAGTTTGTTAGATATGGAAAGAGAACAAAACTTTGGGACAATGTTATCTAACACGCTCCCAGGTACTTCATGTTCAAAGCATGAATTTAACTCGGTTTGGTGTTATGGGGACCTGTGTGCACGGGGGAAGATACGCAAGGAGAAGGCCCCTCTTGATCCCCCCCACCATGGGAAGACATTAATCGATTTCCCAGCTCTCCTCACTCTCCAGTAAAGCACTGGTGTGGGACTGGGAGGCTGCTCCAGTACAGGGCAGGAATTGAGAGCTGCTGCTGCTGCAAATGCATGCATTTGCACTGTGGTGTCTGAACACTGTTTTGCACTTACAAGATTTATTTCTCAGTGGGCAGAAGAGCTACAAGATTAAGAGATGAACAAATATATTGAGACAGCCAAGACATCAAAGAAATTGAAGAGTCACTAAGATGTTGGACAGCTGAAGAGTCACCTGGCCATTCTTAGGAATTATTTTATCCTCAAATTAGCTCAGCTGTCTTGGGCTTTGGACACATCCTCTGGTGAATTTAGCTACAGTGACTTAAAACATTACTGGCCTTAGCCCTCTGCTTCTCCTCCGGAGGATCCTGCCTCTGGAGCAGAGGCGGCAGGAGGGAATACGTGCCTGCATCCAGCCACTGCAGCTCAGATCCTGCGGGCTTAGCGCGAGCAGAGCATCCTTCATTTTTCAGAGTAGATACCAGCTTGTGAGCTGCACCACCAAGGATGAGAGCATACTGTATCCCTGAGCAGAAATCTCTAGGGAAAATGTGGGGCAGACAGCGTGTTAAGCCACCATAATGAAAGCCACCAGAGTACATGTGCCAGAGCCCTAAGGCTGTGTGCTGTGGCTATTTTTACCGTAAAAAAATTCTAACAGATATTGGAAAGGCAGTTATTGCAATTGGAAGGTCAGAGGGAATCATATCCCAGGTAGCACTATTTAATGTCAATCATTCTTTGCAAGCTTTTTCCCCTCCATGCAATCTGCAATTCAGTCGGGGGGGGAGTGAGTTGCAGCAGTCTTAACCTTAGGTTCCTCGTGCAGGAACCAGCCAAGGGGTGATACCAGTGGAGGGATCAGGAGAAGGTTTATGTAAGATGCAGCTTCCCTGCAGAGAGCAAACAAAAAGTAGCTCAGAAGGATTGTGCAGAGGCTGCTAACCATGAGACCATGCTCATTCCTTGGGCTGCATATGCTTCGGTTCTTCCCTGAAATTTAGATTTAGTTGAGTCAGCCAGGAAATTACGGATGAGTTTGGGGTCTTGAGGGAAAGGTGTTTGAAAAGCAGCAATATGAAGACACCAACAAGAGGGAAAGTCGTAACTTGAAAAGTGCCACACGGAGGGAACTGTGCCTTTGCTTTATTGAACTGTTGGCTGCAATAAATACAGCCGAATTCCCTCAGTCTCCCGTAATGTTGTCTCAGTACCAGCAGGAGTCCATTTAAGAGTACACTTACTTGCACAAATGGTTATATATGAAGAGCAGAGAAACGGCTGAAGTGCCACTGCAGTAACGCGAGCAAATCCTAAAAGCTGCCCAAGTAAGCTCGTGGTTGCGTGCTGCCCTTGTGCTTCGCTTTTGTCAGCGCTGCCTGCCCAAAGCAGTCGAAGCAGAGGAGTTTCTGTTCCAGTCTACCTGCCTGCTTCACCTGAGGAGATCATAGTCTAGGTTTTGTGATGGTACAGTAAATAAATGGTGATAAAATCAACTAAGGGGATATTCCCAAAGAGGGAGAACTGGTTTTTATTATCATTTTCAATACAGAAAGTAATAAGACACTGTATTATAAAGAAGAGACAAGTACAATACAAGACCTATGAATGGCTAATCAGCAAGGAAGACCGAACCTTGCGCTTCTACATGCTACGGCATTAACCCCAATTGCTGGAACTAAAAGGTTTGGTTGTGTTAGCCAGTGCTGTAGCAGGGGTGTCAGATCCCTGCGTGGTGTATCCACGGTCAGGAGGGGTCAAAGCACTGCACAGGGGGGCCTAGCTGTGAGCAGTGGGATGTGAGAGCAGGAGTGGAGACCAGGAATTTTGGGGTCTTCAGCCTTTTTTTTTTCTCATTGATTTCCTTGTGCCCTTAAACTCTTCCAAACCTCACATCTTGCTTATGAGCATGCTGATCATGGGGGGAGCTCTTGCACCTTGCATCTTGTCCCAGCATTTACAGCATAGCAAAGCTGATGTGAAATGTTAGCAGATTGGATCTGTGATGTGTTTTACTACACTGTGCATGATTTTTTTCCACTGACTAAACCAGGCGTGGATCTGAATGTCAGCAGGTCCTAGGGTGCTGTGCAATGGGCAGTCGGGCTGCACAAGAGGACAGCCTGAGTTTAAGCGTGAATATTCAGCCCACCGAGTTCTGTAACTCCTCTTTCTGTTACAGACTGGAGTCACCTACGCGCGCACTGGTGATGGAGGCTCCAAAAGGCATTGAGATCAATGCCGAGGCCGGCAGCTTGAAAGCCACGTGCAGGACAGAGCTCAGGCTGGAAGCCAAAGATGGAGAGGTAAGTGAAGGACGTCAAGCCCTGCAGGAAAAACAAACCAAGCCACAGATCTCCTGCAGATTTGTAGCCTTCTGAGTCACTGAGCCGCTCCATTTGAAACACTGGTGTGAAGGCACTGGTGAAGCAGACCTTCCTAGCTTAGTTTCTGCTAGCAGTGATTGAACATATCATATGCAAACAAGCCTCACTCTGTGGTAAAGTCTGATTCATTATTTTTAAAGTGCTTGGATAATAGCATCTGTTGTTCAAGCAGATTTATGTGGCTGTAAAATATACAGTGCTCCTAAATTCTTTGTTTCCTTGTCACTTTAAAACAAGATTTACTTGGCCAACATAATTAAATCTTTTATCATACATTTTTCTATAAGAAGAGATTAATTCACCGTTACTGATCTGAAAAGCTTTTGTAGCTGATGTTTTCATTTTGGAAAGAAAGGGAACATTAGGAGACACAGGTTGTTGCACTGGGGAAACTTCCAAAGAGGAAGAGAGAATAACTAAAACTGATAATAAAGAACAAAAGTAAAACAGGTGTTGAGTTAAGCCTTTTCTGGTGGCTCAAAAATACACTAGCACATGGTTCTCATCCCCTCCTCCTGCCACAGTGATGGAAGACACCGAAGGATGTGGCTGAGGAGCTCTCTCTGGGGAACCTACCAAGAGCCTCGGCAGGAGGAGCTTCCCATTGAATGCAAACCTGCCAGCAGTAGGGCTCCAACATAAGCTAATGTTTTCCTATCTTAGTGTCAGGTGTAATAAATAGAATGGGATTGTTATTGCAATTCCTGTTATTTCTAAACATTTGCATTTTAAGGCGTTCCAAACCCAGACCAGGAGTGTTAAAAAAACCCCCAAAAATACAAAAAAAACCCTACCTAATATACTACAATTGAAATCCAAGGCATTTCACTACTGCAAGCAGTTGCCTTAATGTTTTAAACACTAATTTGTCTTTAAAATGCATATATTGACCTGTCTCATTCAGGAGATTAGATGGTTGGATTCTAAAACTGAAGTGGAGACTCGTACTGTAATAGCAAGATAAGAGCAAATACTGGCAGTCGCCCTGTAATATTCTGGTGTGCAGGTTATCTTACTGTGCTCTTCTTGGTAATGTTAGAGTCCCTGTAGCTGCCATGTGTCTAAGAGCTGCCACATGTTCGCTTTTATGTTCTGTTTTATAAGGAGAAATTCAGGTGTGTTGCAGCATTTAAGTTATCTTTAATATACATAAAAGTGATACACATATACATAAAATACACATAAAAGTTAGTGCTGTGAGCCTGTAAGTGTAACTGGCAATGGGATCACTGCCAGAAGTCCCAGTGGAGGAGCAGAGTCGTTGCGTAGACGTGAACCGTACACGCTCCCCACCTAGCAGTGGGGTACCTCTGGTTGGGTTAACCCAAACACGGAGGTGCCCCAGGAAGCTACAAGCCAAGAAAACATGGTGGGTAGATTAGCAGACACAAACTGGAGGTCTTAGGTAGCTCATGGTAAAGGCAGATCATATGCTCACCCAGATTTGTATCAGACTTTCCCATCTTGATACGCTTGCGTACCCAGCTTTTGTAGCGGCCGAGTTGTCTGAAGGAAGCTTCTTTAAACACGAGATCAAAAATAACGTCTCTCCACTAATTCTCTCTCTCTTTCTCTCTCTTCCCCGCCTCCGACTTCAGATAACGTTGAATTCTGCAAAAATCAAACTACCTAACTTGCCTCAAGGATCTTCCTCTTCTGCAGGGTCCAGGCAAAAAATCTACGAGCTCTGTGTGTGTCCCAATGGGAGGTTGTTTCTGTCTCAGGCAGGCAGTAGCTCGACCTGCCAGATAAATACAAGCGTCTGCCTTTGAGAGACGATTTGCAGTGGGGCATCACAGGCAGCACAAAAGCCAGTTCTGGTCTCACAGATTGCAGCTGCCAACTATTTTTACTAGAACACAGAAAGCCTATCAAAGACTTTTTTTGTGTGTGCGCGCGCGTGTGTGTGAATATATATATAAAAATATATATATAAAATATATATATATCCTCTGTGTAAAATGATGTTTCAGTACAAGGAATCCCAGGGTGACCCTGTTACATTTGTGTAGCATTTCTCTTTCCCACACCAAAATTTACTGGTACAATCTGCTGAATTGGACTTGATGATCCCCTGGACCCTTCCGTATTAATATAGTCTAATGATCACCCCCCGTTTTTGATCATGTTCTCAGAGCAATGGGATTGCTGGCTGGGCAAGACCCTGGAACCGATGTACACCCACCAACATACAAAGGGAAGAGAAGCATCTCTGATTATTTTTACACCATTAAATCAGTGGCATGAAAAAAAACCAAAAATCCACAACAAAATAGCCAGATGTGCTATACTGATCACCTAGAGTGATCCAAGATACCTGAGATTAAATTACACTCTTTAATTTTCACCTGAAGCATGGCTCCCTGTTGGGAGGCATGGGTTGCACTTTGCCAGTAGAAAAGTCCAGCTCTTGCTGGAATAATCATGTATTTTCTAAAGGGGTTTGAGACTTGCCTAGGCATGGCCAAGGATGCCTTGTGCTATTCAGATGTGATGCATCAGCTCTAACCCTAGCCTAAAGTCATCTCTGTGCTAACAAAACTGGTGTTGCATTTAGTTCTTGGAAGGAAAAAAATTGTGCAAGTTGGACGAAATAGAAAAATCCTGAACCTCCTTAGTTAATAGGTGTCCTGGATCACCCTACACACTCTCCATTAGCACCTTTAATTTTGAAAAGATATAAGATACCATGTGAAGGTGTAAAGATTTAAGATTTGGACGTTACCTGTCAATACCTATAGAAATGGAGAAAATTACCTATTCTACCCATAGACACAGAGAAATTCATACAAATTAGATGTGTATCATCAATGCTATGCCAGAATTTTTGTCATCTTTCTTCTCAGAATATGCAGTCCAAGGTCACTTAGATTTGGTGGAGACTGCAAATATCAGAGATGCTGACAATGAAACAGACTTTTTTTAATTATTTATAAAGATTGTGACAAAGTCAGATTACTGGAAAGCAAGGGCTTTGGGTGCTGGTTCCTCTAGAATTTGAGCCCCAAAAACTCTGTGGTTGAATCTCTTCATGGGTGCATTTTTCTTTATTTAAGTCCAGGAGTCACTTACGGGCAGGATAAAACATGAAATCTGATCTGGTAACATTAATTCCACAGTTCAAGTCTTGAAAAATAATGGGAAGAGCTCAGATCATTGAATTCTGACCCATAATTGCATCCACATGCATGTAAAAATCCTGGAAAAACAAATGTACTAATTACTGCAAAAGTGTCCAAGTCGCAGTAAATCTCACGAGGACAGCAAGGTTTCTAAGCCACTGAGATGCTTTTGAAAATATTACCTCATGTGCAAATATGACAGATCTGTGCCCATCCCTAGTGATACCTAAGCAAAGCTGGTATTCTTCAAGCGATCTTCAAGAAAAAAATGTAGCTGACAGAAATAGTTAGAAATAATTTAGCCCATTCCTTTTTTACAGACTTCCATGTATTTTCTTGTGGTCTGGAGAGTACCAGGGTTTGATTTTTTTTTTTAAATGAACAATTCTGGCTTAATCCAAAACTAGCTGGACTCAAAGGAAAGATTTCTATGAAGTTTAGATTAGATGTGTTGCTGCCTAACAAAGCAACACTCCCATAAAATTTATTCCTGAAAGAGGATTGAATGATCTACTTTTATTTCAGTAAAGTTTTCCAATTAATTAACGAATTCAAACTATTTGTTAATGAATGATTCCTGTAATTATTATGTCTTGAGTCAACGTTTGAATGCAAAGGGTCACCCAGGATAACAATTGTATTGGGACACAGGACTATACCATCTCTGTTCAAAGAGGGGAATTGTGCCTATGCCTTAAGTCAATGCACTCAGCAAGGAGAAGCACATCATATTTATCTTGTTATTAAAACTAGTTTATTTGGGGGGAGGGACAGAAGGGTGTCTTGGGAACTGGTTGTGCAACTTAGATATTAATGAAATGCATTAAGACTGTAGGGGCACCTAGAGTGATACAGACTTTTTTTTTTTACCACGTTAAATATAGCAAAATACTGTGTATGTTACCTCTGGGACCACAACTGAAGTCCCATTCATAGTCCTACATTTACTGTAGAGTTTTTTTCCCTGTTTCATTTAATACTGATCACAAACCTTATAGCAAGCACGGCCCCATTCATAAACAAATCCCATGTGAGCAGTTGCGAAGACGTGCTGCAGGAGGAGTACCCTGCACAGAAACGGAGTTGCATTAACCTCCCCGTCCCTGAGAGTATTAATGCTGGTGAGAAAGGCAGGGCTGGACGCAGGGACTGACCCAGCAGGCGTGCTGCATCCCGATTCCCATGCTCCGCTCCCGCGAGGCTGGTGGCTCAGCCCTCATCCCCATGCACCCTCTGGCTGCTCTGCTGAGGATTTCCGTCCCAACAAATTAATTTTGAGTGGCTGGTCTTCTCAGCTGGGCTCTTGGATGAGGTTGTCACCTTCTCGTATCACGAAGGCCATGAAACTGCTTAAGGACATTCAGCCGTTTATTTTGGTATGAATTTCTATGGGGGAGCTGTTAGGGAATGACCTTACGCATCTGTGCCATCACTGCAGACGCTTCTCCGAGGTGAACAAAGGGTACCTTAATTATGTCTATGTAAAGGAATTCTAGTTGCTTCAATGTATTTTACAATCACGTTTCCATCTTAAAAAGCATAAAATGAGATGCTGTCTTGAAAGACGAGGAATTGTGGCTAGAGAGATTGACCCCGTATAGAGACTTGTAAATCATTTGAGCCCCACTTGAGTTTTAAGACAGCAGTTTAGGCGATGCTGCCTGCGCTTGTGTTGGCCACACGATGAGTCCCCTGCTGTTCAGTGGGTGGCAAACCAGAGCAAACGGGACTGCGTGTCTGAGACCCCAGGGGAAAAAACGGGCATTTTGTTTAAAAAGCAGCATGCGAACCCATCCAGCTATCTCACGCTTCATAGTTTGTTGTTGGGGGCTGTTGTGGAGCGACTGACTCACCTCTTGGATGAGGCAAATGCACGAGAGTCCCTTTTCCTCCTGCCTTGCCCAGAAATCCCTCACCGTTGCTGTACCTGTATGGGTTGGTTTTCCCTCAGACCATTTCAACTAGAGCCTCCCTGGCTGGAATTTCATCCGTGTGCCTCTACCTGCCGTCGATAAAATGCCAAAAACAAACAAGGGTTTGTGTATTTCTTTATGAATCGGGCCTGCAGTTCAGTTCAATTGAGCATTTGCTATTTGGGGAGGTGACATTTATCTCAAACCGGAGTTTAGTTTTACCTCCCAACGCTAAGGCAAGGCTGGGGTGGGTGGTGAATTTGTTTCTGCCGAGCTTGATGGAAGAGATGCTGACAGCTTTGCGGCCTGAGCTAGGACAGGAGCTGGACAGGTGAAAATTCGGGGCGCTGACGGCAGTGGAAACACTGCCAGCCCTTGGGGTGCCTGTGGGACCGAACCCCGATTCATCACTGTGTGCAAGCCTGCATTGCAGCTGCGAGCATTAAAACCCCAACGAAATGCTAATCAAGGGACTGTGATACTAATGTCAATACACCTTAGGCAACCATGAATAGTGCAGTTAAAGATAAATGCGTTTATGTATTGTAACTCTTACCTTTATAGGGCTTTGGGACATTGTTAAATTTGCTTTAAATGTGACAGTTCAGTAAGCAGTCAGGAGGATGACTGTCAGTGCTCACCTATACACCGGTACCGTATCCATAGGTAGTGTATGGCCCTTCTGCTGTTACAGGTGAGTTAGGATGGTTTTTCTAAAGCAAAAAGACTTTGCCATTAGCAAAAGCAGAGATGCTAATACTGATTATACAACTGTATCCATTCTCCACGTTTCTTTGTGTGTTTTGTTTGGTGGTTTGTTTTTTTTTTTTTACACTTTTTGAAGTATATTACCCAGTAGTCAGTGAAATGGGTAGCTTAAGAGAACAAAGAAATGTTAATACTAAAGGAAGTAATGGGAAGGGGAAGACAGTAACTACTAAAATATGTATAAGGCCTCTCCTAGGTACACTTTTTTCTTAAAAACAAGCATGCATGAGAATGATTTTTATTTGGTTCTCTCAGTCACGTGCTGTCAAACAGCTGTATTTTGAGAGGGGTTTGTTTTTTCCTTTAATCAGAAATATCACATATATGCACAAACAAAAAAGTTTAAGGCATAAACCTAAAAATACCATCTGCAATGTACAGTATAGCAAAATAATGTCTAAATAAAAAAAACCCTCCCTAGAAATTTCTCCAAGCTTAAAGAGAGATTCCTATGGAACTTGTGAAGACGTCAGGTTAGTTCACATCATACCTAGTCTGCAAATACAGATGTTCTTAAAGGGAATTAGCTTTTGTTGTCATAAGATGTGCGTGCACACACACACACACACACACGTATATGTACACGCACGCTCACATACACTTGTTTACAACAAAAGCCAATTTTCTTTATATTTGTTGTTATGGCTTTAAGTTTCACATTGCAAAAGAGAGAGAGACAAAGACCAAAGACTTACAGAAATTCATCCCTTCTCTGGTTGCCCTCACATCTGAAATGCATTAACTTTAATGGTGCTTTTTCAAACTGGGCAGGAAAAATACAGGTTTATCACCAAGCTGCATTTGAGAGTAAAGTGGCAAGAAAACTCTAACTTTGTTAATGGGGAGAAAAGGAAATAATGTGAAAAATCTTTAAATGTGTGCAGAGGGCAAGGTTACCTGAAATTTGAAATGTGAAGAAATAACCCAGAACGCTAAAAGACATCATCCTGGGCTGAAAGTATAAATAAACTGAGTAAATGCTACTGGCTGTTCACTTGCCTGCACTTGAGCATTAGAGATCAGGAACTCCAGTAGCTGCTCGGTGAAGAAGAGTAACTGCCGTAATGATTTCATTTTAAAAGTGCATACAGTAAAAACAAAAAAAGTTAGAGGCTGTGTTCTTTTTTCTTTTTTTCTTTTTATGGCTGACATTTTAAATTTTGAAATGTCATCATCCAGAATTCACCCCAGCAAATGCAGGGCACGTTCCTGTGAAGCTTTGCCAAGCGCTGGATTGGCGCTTTTCAAATGTGAAAATACCAGCCTTTTATTGCCGTTGCTGTTGAGGAACACAACCCCGGCAACATTTCAGTTTTCCCCATTTTAACCTTTTTCCTCAGTTCTGAAATTGCTGTGTAATATTTGGGTGGCCGGTGTCCTGCCATACACGGGGCTGCGTGCAGGTGGCCAGCAGCCCCCGAGCCCCCATCGTGTTGCTTCTTGATCTTGCATACCCCCAAAAACCAAAACCTGCGTGTAGCAGCGGCACTAAGGTGAAATTTGGGACTTTTAGGGAAATTCTGCGCTGCAATTGCAGTGTTTTCACAGCTGATGTAGCGGAGTTTACGGCTGTGAGTGGAGCAGGGTTAAACACCGACGTGGTGCTGATGAGATTATTCAAGCAAGAGTGGAGTGAATTAAACAAGGCAGATAGGAGGGAGGGGGAAGAAATGGCGAGAGACATCAGCCTAATCACTGTAATGCAGCAAACTTCTCTGTGTGTTTACACTATTATACTTTAGATTAATAACATCCATTTTTCTAAATACGGTAGCAATTATGCTTGATCTTTCATGGTGCACAGTAGAATTACTCACTGAAACCACTTAGAGCTTGGGTTCAAGATTGCTAGGGTGTTGTTTCCGTCCACAATAACCACAGTGGCTTGGGGCTTAGATGGAAATTACAGTGAATAGCTTGTACTTAGAAAGCTTTTAAGTCTGCTGTGGTTGAGAAGTCCATGGTTATGCACATACAGCCCTGAGGCTTTATCACTTCAGACTCTCTTGTCCCGACATTTGAATTGTATTGTGCCCTTGTGAAAAGCGACACACTTTCTTTATACAGGAAAAGATGGATATTTAAAGCTGCAGTATTTTTATCCGAAGCGAAGAAGAAAATATAATCATAGTGCACCACCGAGATTTCCCATCCAAGTCACTTTAAACTAGAGGTGCAAGGCCCTTAAAAATTAATTTGCTACACGTGTAATTCCTGGGGGAATCCTGTAAATCCCAGGAAATGTCTCACCTTATTACAGCTCAAAGCCACGCAGTAGCTGGGATTTTCTGCCGCCAGTCGGTACCGACGGGCTGCCTGTTCAGAGGAAGCCAGATTTCCTTTAAGGCAACTCATCTCCATGGATTGAGTTTTTGTTAGTTTTTGACCAGTATTAAAAAATAGGAAGGATATGTCCACTGTGAAGCAACATGTAACTGTATGCTCGTCTAGCATTTAGCTGGTTTATTTTTTCTGCCGGCAAGAGAAAATATCCAAAGGAGAAATTTGTGTGGAAGTGTTATATTTACATTGTGCCCTGCTACCAAATGCTTTAGATAAAAACATGCAGCCTTAGTTAAACAGTCTTTTCTTCTAAGATTAAAAGGACTCTTTGGAGCCTTCATCATGTCCTACCCAAATGGAAAGTCTCACCATTTCTAACATATTTACCATTATTGGAATAGGCCCATTGCAAAGCATAGGTCATGTGCATCTTTGTATGTAACAGGAATTTTAAATTGCATTGTACTCTCACATTTTTGCCCCATTCAAAAGGCTTAACCACCGATAGGAGATAAAGTATTCTGAAGCCTGCTACTGCTAAATGCATTATCACTTTCTAAAGCAATGCGGTTTCTTTGGTCTTTTAAAAATTTCCTCATAACGGAGTCCTTGAAACATCTTGAGGCAGGCTCACGCTGGAGAGCAAAAGAATAATTATTTGTGGGCGGTTCTATTTTTATCGAAGGCTGTATTGTAGATGAAAAAATGTTGCTGTTAGAATTTCTCCCACACTTACTTAGCTGCAAACACCACCCCCCCCCCCAACACTTCGGCTAGATTTCTGTAGGGTAGCTGCCTGTAGAGCAAGGAGTTCGCTCCTTCGCTGAGCCAGAGCCTGATAATTTTGTCTTCATCTGGGCCGTCCTCTGGGCTTGTGCACTCGGTATCAGTGCTATTATTGATGTAGCGGATAATGAAACACTTCGGCAGTATTAATGATTTTACAGCTGATATGTATCTACAGTCTAAGTGGTATAAATAATGCTGGTAATTGCTGGCTGCTGTTCTAACAAGCCTTGGACCACCTCGAAGGCAGCGGCAGTAACTCCAGAGGGTGCAGCTGAGCAGCTCTTAAAGCCACCGCTGCTTTGTCCTGGTAGGACCTGTACAGCATCCGAGGGGATGCCGTGGGATGGTACCCCGGTACGCTGCCTCCACCCAGGAAGCCCGTGAGGTGGGGGAGGCTGGTGGGCTGCTTTGCCCTTTCTCGTTTATCTCCATCCCATTGCCAGGTCCTCTGCACTGGCAGTAGCAGCGAGGCACGATGCCTGCCTTGGGAGACTGGGCTGGAGCACGGCGTGTAACGGGGGATGCTCACAGCACAGAGATTGGACTCTGCAGCTGGTGTAAATCAGGATTTGCCTCCAGTTAACTCACCGGTAACCTACACCACCTGAGGGTTTGGCCCTAAAGGTTTAGCACCTTTTGTGAAATCAAAACGAAGAGTCTGGCTGCCCTGTCTAAACCACAGCCTGGGTGCTCCTGCGGGCAGCATGGGACATGGGACTCCTCGTGCCTCCGGGGTTTCCCTGTCACGTAGGTGCGGATAAAGAGCTCAAGCGGCTGCCTGAAAACGGAGGCACGTTCATCCGGCTTGGCTCCTTGTCACCACCGCGAACCATGCTGGAGCTCAGCTGGAGATCCAGCGGGCGATGCGGAAGGAGGGGCTCTCGCCAGGCAGGCGCCAGGGGTCCGCGGGTCCCGCTGGTGGCCGGGCAGGGCTGCGCTCTTTGCAGAGCGGCTTTCACAGGGCAGGCGCTGCTGGAGGAATTCGCTTTCTTGTCCCCTTTTGTGGGTTATCAGAGAGAGCAGAGGAGTTGAGATGAACAGATCCTGCCCTTGCTCAGCAGAGTAAGAGCATGCCAGAAACCTCCTAAAGAGCGGATCTGAGCAATTATATACTGTGCTGATTGACAAAGGGCTCAGCTGACAGCATTCACACCTGGATTTCTCCCTAGATCAGAGGTTTTCCTGAGCTGTGACCCAGATCTCGGTCTGGATCTGCACTATGCAGTAGTTTGGGAGCAGGGGAGGGATTGACCTGCTGGATCTGACTCAGAGCCCTTTGGGTTTTGGGTTTGGGTTTTTTTTGCCCACCCCTTGTTTGAATTAGTTTCCTTGTGCACGAATGCCAGTAGAGTTGTCGATATTAACGCAACAAATGCTCCGCGTAGGTAGACCCAACAGCAAAACAACATTCAGTGCAAGTCAAAGCAAAACGCCATTCATCTACAGCAGTAGCATAAAAGGCATGACCCATATGCTGTCGCACTTTTCATCTGTGATGGTAAAATACCTTGTCTGACCTCTACTCTGATAACCACCGATGACCTTGATCGTGTAAACAGGACAAAATGAATTTAAAGTCTTATCACAGTTCTCATTAAGAAATTCAGATTTGTTTGGCTTTTTTCTTTTTAATTTATGTATGTGTGTGGTTGTGTGGGAAAATATAAAGCTTTTTTTGTATCAAATAACATCAATCCTTGCACACTCTATGCAAAATTTTGTAAGCATTGCAATAATGCTATGAAATACACAAGGAACTATTTTAACTTTATTACACTTTCTGTATAAAAAAAATTTGTATTTAAATGATTTCAACTGCAATCTTGTAAAATATATTAATAAAATAATGATTGTTAAGAAGGAAGGAGGTGTTGAGGTTTTTTTGTTTGTTTGTTTGAGCATGGCAAACATGAATTAGACTTCAAACTTTTGTATGTCTGTAGGCTGCGGATAGGATATGTCTGTATATCTGTATGTCTGTAGGAGAAGCCAGACCGGATCACACTAGTGATCCATTTCACAGCATCAACTCCCTGGATATATTCAAGCCAAAAATGCTGTAGAGGACGGAATGAGAATCTCTGCGGATGGCTGTCAGAAGAAAACCGGTTGTCAGCAAAACAAAAAATCTTCCCTTTGGGGAAAATTGAGTTACTGTCTTGCTTACAGTTTTGTTGAACTTCTCACCCTTGTCCTAGCTTGAGAGTCTCACAGCCAGGAAGTGTTGCAGGCATTGAGGTTCTGCCTGAGCATCAGAAACCTCTCAGAGAGGATCACTACCTCTCTCGGTAGAGGGGATCTGGTGCTGCTTGTGCTCCAAACCAGCAGGAACTCGAGGTTTTCCAAGGGGGACCAGAGGTGGGTGCATGCGTCCAGGAATGAGCCCCTACCTGTGCACAGCGTGGGGAGCACGAGCACAAGCCTGCCTGGAAAAAAAATCATAATTAAAAAAAAACCCAACAAAACAGCAGCCTGGACCAACTCACAGAAAGCCTCTTGAAAACCTCTGGCTGCTTTAAAAATCCATCAGTTTTATTTTAATTGGCTAACTAATCAGATGCTCATGGGTGACTCTGCACATGCCAGGCAATCATTTGTGAGGGCATTTTGCAGGAGCTGGGTTTTAAATATGAATTTGCTCACCCTGGATTTTGTCAGTAAATGAGAGCATTGATTGAGGCTCATTATCTGAACGAATAGCAAGAATTCAATCCAGCTGAAAAGATGTGCGTGCCTTCCAAGCGCACAGAGTACAAGCCCCGTCCTCGCAGCTGAGGCACTGCCAAAACCCAGGCTGTAGGGGTACTTGTTTACCCGTTTGTAGGGGCTACTGTTTACCAGACTTCAAATAAGTTCACGCAGAACTGTTCGGTGGGCACGAACTGTGGGCACAGTCTTTCTCTCGCTCGCTGGGTTTTGGACTGTTTGCACTTTGAAAAAAAAGAAAAAGCCATCTTTCAGCTGAATTTCAGCTGCAGTTCTTGGCCTGGATTTGGAATTTCTAGCAAACTGACAGTGAAATAATTCATGAATTAACCCCCGTTAAGAAGCGTGTTGGCAGGAACTTCACAGCACCCGCAGGAGACGCAGCTCGACGTAGCTGCCTGGGCAGCCCCCAGCACTGCCATGGCAGGCAGCAGCCGCATCCGTCCCCGGCCCCATACAATTCCTCATCAGCTGCCTGGAGCTGTGTCGTGATTTAAGCAGTGAGCAGTTGTGAAATCCAGCTTTAACAGCAGCGTATTTGCAGTGCCCCATGCTAGAAATGCAAGGTGCGGTACTCGGTAGCAACAGTATGTTAACCATTTTTTAAAGCCTGGGAAGCCGTAGTTAAAAACAGCATTGGTCTTTCAAAATCGACTCCTGGGATAATTATCAAATTGTAATTTCTTCCCAGGTATCTTGCCTTTCACTTTTTAAGAAATACTTCCCAATTTTTGCTTTCTTTCCTTTCTACCCCTATAGGTAATTCATGGTTTCGTTTTTTTTTTCCTAAATGGCAAACAGAAAAGATGAACCAAACAAAAAAAGAATTACAAAACCAGAAAAGAATCATAGAGATTAAATGAGTCCATTTCATACTCTGTAAAATGATAACAACTTCAACATTTTAAAATTTTATGTGCAGCCGGGTTTTTGTATTTTTCATCTAAGTCTAGTACAGACAAGTTGCTGCTGCTGAAGTTCAGGGTGATTATTTTTATTTTTATGAACAGTGTCCAGAAATCAGTGATGAGAAGTATCTGTTTTTAACAGTTTTTCTCCAGTGCTGTGACCTTGATTCTTCTCTCCTTAAACTGAACAGAAAAATCCTCCTGAATTTAGTGATGAAGGTTCAGACCTAAATAGCTCCAGTGCCAAATGTATCCCAGAGGAAAATTATATGGCCTCATTTAATAGAGAAAAGGCAAGAAGTCTGGCCAGCAGCTAGAACTTGGCTCTTTTCTGCAGTCATTTCAGAATAAAAAGCAGAGTGTAGGTAGCCTTTAAATATTTGATTAACACTATCAGGCTATTGTAATATAGATTACTGATACGATCTGCACTTTTTAAAATTGGGGTTTGTGAATAGCCCTTCACATAACAGCTCTGCTTCAGGCCATCATACAACTAAGCTTGTGTAACATCAGCTGTGGTATTTTCCCTTTCACACCTACAGGGACATTTTTTTTTCCCTACTTCTAGGCTTTGTTTTCAGTCTTATAAGCAGCACAGCAGTGCAGGCAGCAAAAACCCACTGCCTCCTCGCTGAGGAATGCATGTGACCATCTGCTTCGCTCCATTCACTGGGTGCATGTAGGGAGGGGAAAAAACACAAAACGCCTTTTAAATCTCTGAAATAACCTCATTTGGCTTGGTTTTCTGCTCCCCCCGCTGCAGCGTGCAGCTGCAGAGGCAGAGTTGGCGGCAGCCCGGGCTCCTGCCGGGGCTGGACCATTCCTGGGGCTCCTGGTCCCACCTCTCCTTCCTCGACAGCCCTGTTGCCCTGCCACTGCCTGACTCAGGCTAGGAAACAGAAATATTTTAAATGACAGCATAACCCACAAGTAGGAGACAATAAGACCTCAGTGCTGCTCAGTGTTTCAACACTGCTCCTTGTCAACAAAAAATACATCTGCATTACCTGGCCTAAACTCTACCTACAGCTTGAGTTTAGTAGCTGAGAGCTCCCAGCCAGCCAAAGGATGCTCAACATGACTGAGATGGGATTTTACTAGTTGAATGTGGGTTTTCCATCTGCTTTGCCAGATTGGGGAGATCTAAAACACAAAAAAACAACAAAAAAAAAAACCACAAAAAAAGCCCCAGTACGTACACATGCCAAAAAGGGGTGCTGTATCTCTGTATGGCTGCCACTCTTAGCCTGAGCCTCCCTTCTTCGTCCCACCAATGTGCCACATCTCTCGCCCTGGGGGAATGGGGTTTTGATGGAAGCTGCTGCAGCTGGAGGGGGCTGCACCATGCCCTGACGGCTGCAAACTGCTGCATCCCCAAGGCTTTCAAGACTGGGGCAGGGTGATGGGGAAATGTCCCTCTCCACCCAGCACGGCAGGACGCGGCCGTGGAAGCACATGGGATGCTCCATAGCAAGACATTCCCTCCTGGCCATGGCAAGAAGCCTGTCAGGAGGAACGAGATATAGTTTTCACCCCAGTGTGTCCTACGTGACATATTTATATGGGTTTCAATGCTCTTATGGGAACAAACCAAGGAGGCCCCAGGGCTGAAATAAGCAGTGTAAGAGCTGATGTTTGTCCCAGAGAGGGCCACGTTTATCTTAATGCCCTGCAAACACAACCTGCCTTTGCAAAGCAGCTGACTGCCAAATCCAGGGTGATGAAAAACTTCTCATTGCTTTCCAGGATCAGCAGGCTTAGGAATACTAACTGACTGACTGGGAAATGTGAGAGCGTGCGCGTGCGCGTGGGGATGGGGAAGACACAATTCTGAATAAAGTGTTATTTTTGTGGGTTTTGTAGCAACTCCCCAAAGTATTTGGGTATTTCAATAAACCCCAATCTCAAAACAGAGTTTTTGCAACATAAGAATTTTGAACCATAGTAACCAAATTTGAAAATAACTATCATCTGCTATAAAGACATTAAAACATCTATAGTGGAACCATCAGGTTGTGAATGTTATGGGAGCTCTGCACACACACACACACACACATGATTAACAAAAAGAAAGGAGAAAAGCACTGTCACTTCCAAGAAAACCCACAACCCACCACCTACACGATGAACTTTTAAGCACAGAATGCAACAGCCAATGAATTATTTATGAATTAATTTGCAATGAACAGTTTAGCAGTCAAAGGAAACATAAACTGGCAGCGCAGCCCTGCCTGGGGTGATGGCAGGGGACACGAGCGCGCTGTTCCTGTGACAAGAAGACATTTAGCAGTGTACGCGATGAGTTGCACACTAAGAAAGTTTTAAGACCAAATTCCAATTCCTAGGAAACACCAGCCGGGTGCACTAAGATCCCAGCGTACCCTGTGACCCCCCTCGCACCCTGCACTGCACGTGCCATCGCTCAGCCACGCCAGGTGACAGACACGAGCGCTTTTTGATCTACGACATCTGTCGCTGCGACCGCTCTAGCAGGAGTCGTCACCCGCTGCCTCGCACCTTTCCCCCACCGCTCTGTTTTTATGCTAAGCTAAAACGCAAGTACAGGGAGCCGCTGCTTAAAGGCTAATGACGGGAACAAAGAAATCAGGAGGTATAAAGGCCACATCCTGCTTTTAAATTAATTCTTTATAGCCAGGCTATAAAAGGGGCTGTCCCTGCCCAGTGTTGGAATGGGCTCTGCACTGAGGGTTCCACACCAGCAGTGGCCTTTAGCATGACATTAAAGTAATGCTTTTGTGCGTCTTTTTTTCTCCTCCTCATCTGGGATCCCTGGTTTGACTGTGTGGCTGCAGCCGAGCCACAGTCCTGATGCTGGCCGTGCAGCTGCGTGTCATGCTCTCAGGCTAGCCGGCTGCTGCGTGCCCTATTTCTCTAATGCAAACATGGATCACGGGCATAAACAAACCTGGCTGAGAATTGCATTCAATAGCTCCTGGGGCAGGGGTGATGGGGGAGCTAGCAGGAGAACATAGGCAGCAGAAGCTTGGGAGAAACCAAAAGCAGAGCGGACAGGTTGGCCTGGACCGGGCTGTTCTGGGCTTGCTGCAGCTCCTGCAGCGTCACCAGGTACAAGCCATGCTGGGTCACATCTACTTGCGCAAATAGAGCAGCAGGACACTTCCTGACATAGCTCCTGGCTTCTGTAGTTTGATCCTAGCAAATATAGTGAATAGTTTATAAATGCTTTTGGATCTTTTTTTTAATTTATTTATGGAGCAACACCAGAGTCCTGCCTGGTTCCAGTGGGGTGGCTGAGATTGCTGCCCCCCCCGTTAAAGCACGGTACCACTGAGCGTGGTTTAGGTCCCCTCCCACAATAACTTTTATAATGGTCACTTTTTAAAGATATATGCATCTCAGCTACCCTTAACCCTGGCTGTGCCTCTGTCCCCAAGCCCAGCGTGGTAGTGCACAGTCCTGCCAGCCACATAGGGCATAGGTTTTTTGGCAGCGCTGCGATGGAAACCCTGTGTCCAGACAGCCAGCGTTTCTCTGTTGGAAGAAGAGCAGCATCGCATTCCCCAGTAAGTCTGAGTCACACCTGTGTAGGCTCTGAATGATGAGGTGAAGCCATGACATTTCCCAAAAGCAAGTGAGAAGCTGTCCCTTGTGTTGTTTTCCACCAGAAAGACTGAAGGTAAAAGCAGAAAGATGCTATGATAGTTTAAAGAAGTTCACATTGTCTGACCTTAGGAACAAGGTGAAACATTTAAGACGCCTTCGCAGTTCAAACTCTGCTCAGACTGGCTGTTGGGAGGATGGTCAATGTTTCCCTCCCAAAGAGAGCGGACCAGGCAGAACAGCTGAGAACAGCAGAGTCAGGAGATGATTTTCCAGTTTTTCTCCTTCTTCCTTTCTGCTCTCTCCATTGACTTCTGGACCTGAAGTCTCTTCCACATGGGCTTGCTGTCCATCAAATCAATACTTGGGTAGGACAAAACTGATAAGCACAATGTGCCAAGGAAAGACCTGGGTTTTGGCAGTTTTGCAGGACGAGGACATAGCACATACAACTTGTACCACAGAGAGAGGGCAGAGCACTGTGGGGCAGACGGAAAGTGGTGGGGCCCGTGCATCCCAGGGGTGAGAAAGGTAGGTAGACACAGCCACCAGCTTCCAGCAGTGACTGATGCATCTTACTTGTCACTTTTGTCCCCTCTCACACATGGTGGGATCGGGGGGATGTCAACCAAACTTATGCCTCATTCATTTTCTTCTTAGTTTTCTCTCTCTGATTTGATTTTTGGATCTCTGTAGATGACCACTGTTAGGGAGCTCAGTAGAGACAAGACACCCTAACTCTCCCCCCACTGCCATTTTAAGACATACCCACTGCTTTGCTCTTTGCTTCTTCAAGAAGATGATGGGACACAGCAAAAATGACAGCAGAAATATTGAAAGCTCTGCAACGCTAGAGCAAGTTCAAGCAGTTCCCACTGAAATCAGCAGGCGCTCTGTCTACGTATAGAGTGTCACTCCCATTTTTAAGAGATAGAACAGCCAGCTTAAAATGAAAGGGCCAAAGTTTGGCATGATGTGAATGACAGTTTGGATCCAGATTCATCCAAACCATAGGCTGATTTGGCTTAGAAGACTTGATGTGGGCTACTCACTGCCTGAGAAATACAAGTCTAAAACGGCCACCAGGGCCAAAACAGGAAGGCTGAAAATAACAAAGCAATTAAATAATAATAATCTGAGGGCTACTGCCCTCAGAAGAATATTTTCAGCCCTGCTTTGCATGAGAACTGCAAGGAGGACTTTAAAATAAGCCTTAGAAGGTGCAGGAACGGAGGCAGGCAATTCAGAGTAAACAATTAATTCAATAAATTACAATGAATTATTTGCAATTAAAAAACATTTATAAGCTGCTACATGCCATTAACATTGCATGGCCTATATAAAGTGACCCCTAATTGCATATTAAAGAAGGACCTGTCTTTTTATGTTTTCATCTCACCACATAAAAAATAATTAGGTGAGGAGCGCATTGCCCAAACCGGCCCATCATACAGCAGGCGGTAGGCTGAAAGCTATAATGCACATATTATAGCACTTTGGGCTGCAGCAGAAGTCTGGATGCAACAGGAATAAATGCAGCATGCTTGGGACCACTGAGACACTGGGTTCCTCTATCAGATGCGGAGCTGATACAATGCTGTAATGGTTTGGTGTCCTGTGCACCAGAAGTCAGTGCCAGGTGGTTGTATAGTTACATGGACTCCAGAAAATAACTGCATCTGACCTGACCGCAATTACTCACTTAATTTATGCGAGCAGTTAGGACTTGGGGATATTGTTATTTTACAGTCGACAGAATGGAAAGAACAAGCTTCATCGCACATGCCTGACTTTTGCCTTAGGAGGACCTAAAGAAAGACCAGAAATGGTAAATTCACCTCCTACCGTCCCAAAGAAACCGAGAATTACCAGTCACTGAGTCTGCATCAATCAAATACCCATCAGCCAACTACCAGCCAGCCATGTTGTGCTGTGCGGGAGCCCAAGGCATGTGGGCATCTGCATGTGGATGAAATAGTTAAAAGCCACCATGACAATGCCTAGGCTGCAAATGCAGAAACACTCTGTCAAATCTAGAAGCAATTGCTCTTTGGTCACATCTAGAAAAGAATACACTCCGCAGAGGATATTGCGACGGAGTGACGCTGGAACTGTCCTGGCTCATTTGGGTTTGCTCTATGCTGAGATTAAGTAAGTCATATATAGTGTTCTTGTAAAATACTCAGTTGGTTGCAGTTGGCTAAATGGCCAATTCTGAATGATCCTTGCTGAACTGCAAAATCGATTAGGCAGTGATTTCCCACCTTGGATTTTTCTACGCCCCTCAAGATTTTTTGCTCTTGGAATTTGTCACATCCACAAGAAATTAAACCTGGTGCAATGCTTTAGCGGCATTTTCTCTGGCTTCCCTCAATCCCAGAAGCCAAGTGGAGTCTCCTGGGGTAGTTTGCTTACAGTGGAAAACACTTAAAAGCTGACAATTTTCACTGAAAAAAAAAACTCCAAACCTGGAATTAAGTTAAACGTGGGATTCAGAGTCCTTTGCTTACACTAAACACACAGAAACCCAGGACAGGAAAGGGAGTCGTCCTCCACCAAAACAGCAGCAGACGAACTTCTTGCTGGGCCCAAACCAGGCGATGATGTCGGGCGCGTGCATCCCCCAGCGTCGCCCTGCAGCAGGCAGCAGCACCCGCTTCAGCACCCCTGGGCTGGTGCTGCCGCACTGCGCCGCCATCCCTGCCCTGCTCCGCTCCTCGCTGTGATTAATGAGAGCTCGGAGCCAGAGTGGGGAACTACAAGTCTTTAACATAACAACAGGTCACCTAACAGGCATTAGAAGCGTGCTGGGACAAGAAGAACGCCTGTCTGCATTAGACTGCTAACAACTAGCTTTAACTTGCATTTTCCAGGGAATATTGTTTCCGTTTCAGCCTTGTAGGAAGCTGTCGACCTCAGCAAAAATCCCTTCAAACAGGAAGGTGCAAGCGAAAAGATAGCTGAAACAATTAGTGATGGAAGCGTATTTCCTGGTCCAGAAGTGCCAAGGCTAGGTCTGATTTCAGTGGGGACATTCACGTACCTAAAGAGAGGCATATGCTGCTGAAGCGGCCACTGGCAGGCTGCAAAGCAGCTCCCTCGTGGGGGTGGACGCAGCCATGCCAGCATGAGCAGGATGGGTTTTCTGTTCATCAGCAGGAGACAGATTTGGAGGGGGATTTTGTACATGCTGCATGGAGAGGAATTTTGAGAGGAATTAAAGCTTTTTCTCTTCTGGCTCTGGAGCTGGCGTTCAGGACTTCACCCAGCATTCAGATAGGAGATTGTTCTGCCTGGAGTGAGAGTTTAAAAGCTTCAGGAGAAAAAGAAGGGACGTTCAGCCATGTCAGTTATTTAAAAGCCCAGAGAGAAGGTGTTCTGAAGGAGCGGGGGGAGCATATGAAAGTCAGAGGTGAGACTGGACAAGCCCTTTCTTCAACTTAGGTTCAAGACCACACTAAGGCACTTCAGTTACTGGTTAGGGAAAGGCTGTACAAACCATGGAGGAGGTGCTGGCAGTTTGCTCGTTGGAGCACAAGCTCTGCCAATGGCATCATTTGGATATTTAAAGCCCTTGGCTTTAATTGCAGCGTGGCCATGCTTGAATAAACAGTGCTAGGATTACAGTCATTGTGGAAAATGGGATGGATTATGTCCCAGTCTGCCTGAGAGGGGAACCTAGTTCTGGCTCAGCTGGGCGGTCGGAGCTGGCACAGAAAGCCTCTGACATCCTGACACCTCTCCGCAATGATTTCCCTCAAGATGAGAGGGCTGATTAGGTGCAAAGAGAGAGGCTAAAGCAGACTGAAACATCCCTTATGCAAATGCTCCATTTAACGCCAACTGCATGCAGCCTAAGCTGATAGGTTTGCAGCCTCTTCAGCAGTCAGTTCTGCAGAGGGTTGCAAGTCAAGGGTGCCTGCTGTCCCCTCTCCTGGGGACCACGAGTAGTTCCCACTTGTGCAAAGAAATCCAGCCCTCAGTCAAATCCCAGGCTAGGAGTCTGGCTAGAGCAAGACTCTGCTGCCGAGACACTCAACTCTCACACAACTTCTCTCTCACCTTGTGGTTTTCATTGTCTTAAATAATGTGTTTAGTGAACCCCAAGTAGATGGTTGAGTATATAAGCTCCAACCTATAACAGGAAAAGCCACAGGCAGCGCTGGGAGGCCCAACCCTCCAGGTCTTTGTCTTTGTAGATAAGCAAGTTTTGAATCTTTGGAAGAAACGCTCTGATTACTGTTAATTATCGATCACTGAAGCAAGCTTCTATGCCCTGGACATCTGCTGCTGCATGGCAGATGTGAAGACAGTGTCAAAATGGGACAACAGGGTTAGAAGACAAGCGTATATCACTATTGTAATGAGAATTGGTATTTTGCATGGCTAATCCGTCTTCTTTCATGCACGGAAAGATAAATTGTATGGAATAGCGCCCTGGAAAGACAGTTCCTTCACTTCCTTATCAACACCGAGAGTCAAAAGTTAAACACAGACAAAACACATATAGGACTAATGCAATGTTGGAACAACATCAAACGAAAAGGGACTCCATCTCTGGCTATCATTCCTCTTCCCTTTCTGGCCAGATGGAGCATTCCCTGTGCCCATGTGTTGGGGAGAAGTGAGGAAGCAAGGAGCCTTCAACAAGAGTACTGTCCCAGAAATAACAACTACTTCTCAAGAAACAGGATTGCTGGAGGCCTCCAGCATTCGGACTCGGCTCATTCCAAAGGAAGGGAAATAACAACACAACTGAGCAGTAGTAGGAAAAGCCAGCTATTTTTAGTGTGGTTCTTGGGGGGAACTGACCACAAGTTCGAGTTTAGCTCCTGTCTCCAAGAAACTGGGAACTTACCCCAGAAGAAAGATAACCTGGGGCAATGGGTCCAAAATCATGGGTGCAGACGATGCTCCATCCAAGACTGCTTTGTTCTGCCTTTCTTTTTGAAATGCTACTGTACTACCTCTGGTTTCTCCATGCTGCACCTCCTCAGATGGTCCTCTCAGCCTGATGCTGAGCAACAAACACAGCTGTGAATTGTACACTAGGTAATGAGATGCCAGGCACATGGCAAACCTGATAGGCAACGTTCTCAAGTTCGCTGTTAATTACCAATGTTTGCTTAGCAAATAACTGTTAAAATGCCTCAGTGCGCTGACTTTTCCGGGACCACTTTGTTTTTCCCAGATGTTCAGCTGGCAAAAGACTGACAGATGCCTTCCTCTCATTATTTTCCCTCTAACTGGCAGAAGTTTGGAAATGTTGATTTGACATTCCCTACGGTAGATTCTGCAGACATCAGGTCAGACACCTCTGAGATGCAAAAAGTTGCCTTCCAAAATGATAAAGGCATGCAAGTGACAAGAATTTAATGTGGAAACAGCATTCTTCCACCCCCTGGCTAGACATGAAACCAACATGAGGAGTAGCATAGGGTGATAACATCTGGTTGTACAGAGACTAACCCTGAGGCTGGTCTGAGTGAGTTCACCTAGCTCTGGCCCAAGAATTTAGAGAGATCTGAGTTACTTCCAAGGCAGAATTAACATTTGACATATAGTTAGGTAGGACAAAAGAGCTGAACTTCTCCATTCAGGGCCCTGAAACTTCTTGTTTATGCCAATACCTCTCACTCTATCAGAGCAGCCATTAGCTGGCACAGACTTGGAAACATCAGTATTCAGCGAGTGCTGAATCTTCTGGCTTCTAGCTGCAAAGTGAAACTCAGGCCAAATTTGTGAATTTTCAGTCTTATGATAAAATTAGAGCAAACTATTTGAGGAAGATTGACTTTGAGACTAATGCATGAGGCTAGGGTCCAGGAAACCTTGTGCTTAGAACAATTCCATATAATCCGTTTAGTATCTCTGCCTGCAGCTCTATTCTGGGATTAATAAATTTCTTGGGAGATTCTTCTCTAACACATAGTGAAATAATTAGCACAAAGAAGCTTCAGATAACCTGAATACAGAACCCTTTCCTAGTCCTACCCCAGTATCTATCATAGTAGGAGAAATGCACACTTACAGCCCTCTTGCAGGGGTTAACACAGGACCCTTCTATTTGAAACATACCTGAGCATTACGTAATGCAGAAGCTGTTTGCCTAAAAGGCTTAGAAAAAATCTGGGAAAAGCAGAAGTTGAGAAGGAGAAGAAATGAAACAGAGCCCACATGACATGACTAGAAGATACCTGTAGCAGTTATGTTTCACTGAAGTCTTGCATTGAATGAGCTTTGAGACACTTATGAAGAGACAATCTGCTTCCCACCACGTCTGATCTACAGGCTTTTATATTGGAGTCTGGCTGAAACTTATAAAAGAAACCTATATTTACCCAGAACAATTATAAAAGGACTGATTCCTGATACCATGGAAGTTGACCTTCTACTTTAAGCAGGAAGGGTGCCAGACCATATAATTTTTGCTGTCAGCTACAACCCATCAAGCAGTGACTTTAACTGTATGGAACACTGCTAAAAAGAAAAGGATCATCCCTCTTATAAAGCTGAACTTTGATTTCTAAAAATTCATGCATGTTGCTTTTATGTATAGGTCAATGCTTCCATTTTCTGGATGAACACCAGTACTTCTGCACTGAATGAAGCTTTGATATACTATTCAGCTATATGAAGCCAAAACATTTCATTATTTCCTCTGGAGCTTCCTGAACAAAAGCGGTTGAAGATCATCACAAGTCAGCACACTGTTGTATTTCAGTGCAAGCGGTACGTTAATGGCGGAACAGCCCAACCGCCGCTTACAAGCAATTGTAAGCAAATGCTCTCACAAGCATCAGTTTTGTAGGCTCTACTTTATAAAGTAACCTGTTAGTGAAAGATGCAAAACTTTGTCAAGGGTACGTCTTGCTGAGTACATCTTAAGCAGGAAGATGTACTAGTTGGAAGATACCAGTTCTGAGGGTAGGAAGGAAGGGAGGAGGTGGAGGAGCTGTTGTCCTCGATGGCTGAGCTACTTTTTTTCAGAGAACACCAGTGCAGAAATCGTGAAGTCTGAGATGCAAATCAGCTCCCTTCAAACTGCCTAGAGAGATTCCCCCAGACTGTTTGGGAATAGCGTCTAAGTCCCTCTCTGAGTGGATTACCTAGATTTTGGTAGGCATACAGTGACTGCCTTTACTGCATATAAACCACTTTGATTTCTTCTCTGGGCACGTAGGCCCAGTTCCCTCCCAGACACGGTAATTTACCTGAGATACAGTTCAGAGAATAAAGTTCATATCAACTTTGGCCTGTCACAGAATAATCACAAGTTTAATAATTTAAACTCCCTAATAGCTGCTTCCAGAAGTTTTGAGAAAATAAAAGAAAAGAAAAAATCATAGTTAAGAACAGTTTTGTTAATCTTGTTTGAGTGTTAGCTGGGAAAAATATAAAAGGGAATTTTAAAAATCAATTTCTGTCCTCTGTAGTTAGTGCCTGGGGAACAGATCTTCAGCAAATATTCATAGCAATGAAACATTTATAGACATGCTGGTTAGATTTACCTACAGATTTTCTAGCCATGTTTCAGAACTAGCATCCAGGTGTCATTAGCCTACTCTGAGAACTCATGACCCGCACATCTTTAAAAGTATAACATAGAAAATTCTTTCTAATCATATAGCAGATGTGGTAGAAATGTATATTGCCTAAATTTCCAGCAATAAATATGATTTCATAACCAGGATCACAATTTTATAACTGCAAGATTTCTGTTGACTTCAAAAAACCAGAATTTGGATTTCTGAAGCATTAGCACAGCAAACTTAAAATTCCTGCAAACGCACACCTCTCTAGGAGGAAGACTTCTAAAGCTATCTGGTTTTAGTGGCTGGTTCAAAAGAAAGCCACAGGTGAAAATCTTTCTGACTTTTAAAATACATTTAACTGATCTGATCTGTCATCTATGCATCCTGCTTTATCTAACCAATCTCTCTATTAGCACTCATCACCATGGTATCTGAACCTCTTCTGCTGGAGGTGTTATTCCAATTACTTTAGTGTAGTTGCTGACATGTAACTGAGAGCAAAATGTGAGCTTCTGTTAGGAAAATAACGCTCCAATTAGTTGCTCCCTCTTTGTCTAACAATGCAGAAAGTCACACTGTGAAGAATTATTTCCAGAGCTTGCTCTCTGTGGTAGTCTCTCCTCCTTTCTTTTTTATTGTTGCCACTGTGATGTTGACACAGAAGTTTGGCAGTCTCCCATCCGAATCACTGGAGCTCAAGCTATTTATGATAGTCAATACAAATCAAATACCTCCTATGTACATTAGCCACTGCTCAGCTGAATTTCTTGCTTCTCCTGTGCTGACCCAAATCCATGTAGGAGACAGAGAAAGCATTTTTCTTATGCATCCCGACTCCTAATTGAAATAGGAAAACTCCTGAGGAGGAGAGCTGTAAATATACGGCAAGTCTGAAGAAACTGCTGTTTTGTGATCACGTACAAACTGCTTCTTTCTCAGCAGTTCTCTGGGATTTAGGATAGATTTCATGACTGACAAAGTATTTCACCCAGTCATAGCATAAGAAAGAATTATAAACAAGTTTGGAGACTGTTCCCAAGCTAATTCTCGGTGTATTGACCTTCCAGCTAAAAAAATCAGATATCTTGCTTAAGGGTGGGATAATCAGCACTTCAAGCTTTTCACTGTGGACCCTCCTATCCCACCAGCAGTTGCAGTTATTTGTCAAGCTTGAAAGTAGAGGCTGGAAACCACCTCATTCCACTTCAGCTCTTGCTTTCCAGAAATGAACCAACGAGGAGGTAACAGGACTGAAAAGCAATGCCTCATGCAGCTGCAACCAGACTTTCTCCTTGACTTAATTCCCATCTGCTGGTGGACACACACTGCTGTCTTCCTCTTGCTCAAACAGCACCCAAATGCTCCACATGAGGAGTGGATCTCCTCTGGGGAATGTAATTTGAGGCATCTTAAAAGAACCTGACGATGAAGACAAGAGGAGGGTGCTAAAGCTCTGTGTCAAGCCATCACCGCCACTTACCAATCTTGGCTATACAAAAAAAGAATGAAGTTGTTAAATTACTTGAAGGAAGATGATATAGCAGAGCTCCTTAAACCATGGACTTCAAGCCCAGTTCAGCCCACAGGAACCTGGACGTTGCTAAGGTGAGACACATGATTCCTGTAGGAGATCCAGTATTTCTCACTTTTATTTTTTTACCTTAGGAGGCTTCCAGTTGCAGGGCCCAGGGGTGGGGAAGTGTGCTGCACTTGTGAGACCTGGGAGCAGTGCCCTTTTGCTTGCTAAATGAGTTTTCATAAGCTTCTCCAGCAGGCTTCTCCAGTTCATTTTTTATGGGGTCCTACAGTGAAATCATCTCTACTCTAAAAATGAATGCTCCCTCTGGGGGTTGGAGGGGTAAGGGGGTGTTGGGGTTTTGGGTGGCTTTTTTTTAATAAAAGGTTTTTCCTTCTCTCAGCAGGTTAAAATGCCCTGCCATGGAAAACCAGCACTTGGTGCATGTACGTGCACACAGACACACACAGCCATTGGCAACATACCTCTAGGACTGAGATCCATCTATGAGAAACCACTTGCGCAGTTTTCCAGACTTTCAGCAGAACAGCAAATAAAAAAATCTGTTTATGCATAGGAGGTAGGACTCAGCCTGATGACTGTGAGTTGTTTGGACAGTGTCAGGGAAGAGGACAATCACGCATCCTGCTGTGACAGAGCTAATTTGCAATCCATCTCTGACCATCCCACATCCAGGCTCCCAGTGCTCTCTTTGGGGCAGCACCTGTCAGTAGTCCCATGTCATAAACCCTCATATAAGATGATAAAGAGGATCTTAGGAAAAGAAGAATTAATTCTGCTAACAGCATGAGCTCTGCTTGCAAAGCCTCGAGCCTTAACTGCAACCACAGCCATGGGAACGCCTGCTCTGAGACCATGGCTCACGCGGGGAGACAGCAAACACCACTGATGTTGTTCCATGGCTGTTACAGTTATGTCCCACTTCCTGCAGTTTCTCAGTTAAACATGACTGCTTCTGCTGAGTGGTAAAGTATCTACAGCAGAACCAATTCTGTTTAATGTACTATCTGAACAAGAAACTGCTTTGAAGCTTTGTAGATCATCACAACCAGTAGAAAGGATTAGCTGATGATTTTGTGAATGAGATGGATTAGGGGATGTGCTGGAATACAGCTTCACTGGCTTACAACAGGCTGGTGCTTCAGAATCACCAATTTTTGCTTTCTCTTTTTTTTAAAAAAAAACCAAAACCAACAAGCTCAGAACATGTAAGGGCTAAATCCTGATTCTGTCACAGGTAGCAGCAGACCTCCCTTCACCTTGACTCTCTCCCGGTATAGCAGAACCTGGCCTGTCCAGTGCAACACTGTGCTGATACTTACTTTGCTGATGATAACAGTACTAGTAATTAAAACTCCTTTTGTGTTAAAGGAAATAGCAACCCCCTTGCTACAGTGAGATCCAGCCCAGGACCTCACAGCATACAAAGCTCTTGAGATATTTTGAGGTTAACTGAGACATTTTGATTCACTTATAACACCCCTCTTCAATGGCTGTCAGAAAAGTAGAAAGGTGAATAAACTGCCAGGGTTTTTATACCACTGACCTCATGGAGGTATTTCATCTCTATAGGCAGCTGTCTCAAACCATCTCCTGCAGCATAAGCAGAGGTATTGAGTATTGCCCTCCAGAACCATGTTAATATTGATGAAAAGTCATTTACTTCTCAAGCCTGATGAATAAATAGCATCTCTCCCAGGACAGTGGGGTTTTGCTGTCCAGGCTGTGATGTTTTTATACATATGTCAGTCTAAGTTCAGCTTACTGAAGGAAGGTGCTTGTTCTACTTTTAACATACAAAGGTCAAATATCTCTCTGAGCATAGGCATGAAGCTTCTTAGATAAATAATGAGCAGGAAAAAGTGACACAGTCTTCTAAAAAGAATCTATGAAACCGAAGTGAAAGATCAAGGGTTTTGCTGATCAGAATCTTTTTCAAGAGCCTTCTTTTTGGCTAAAAATAAGTGCAACTGACCTTGAAACCCTTCTTAAAAAAGTCTCTCCTTTGAGAAGTCACCTTTAAATTGGCAAGTGCTGAAGCTTTAGTGTTCTGTAGTAACACCCCCACCACCACCTCCACTCCCCAAATGTAATTAAATTCAGATTAAAACTTTAAACAGCTGAAAGTAAAATCATATATTTTGGGTTATTTCTACAATTCCTTTGGCAGCTCTGAACATGTGGGATGATTTAGTGTTTAAACTATTAAGATTTAACTTTTTCGCCAAATGGGGAGAAGTATGAATCCAATGGCATTACCTGCAAAGATTTCAGTGTCACCACGGATATGTGAATACAAGTGGAACAGGTACACTATCACTTCTATACATGCTTATCCTTTCAATTAGTTCAGCCTGAGAGAGCCTGTCAGGGTGAAACATGCTGGTAACTCTCCACAGACTGTTACCTGCCTTGTCCTGTGTCAAGTCCTACCATTGAGACAAGAAGTTCAAGCTGGCAAGCAGAAAAGGCTAATCAATGCCCACTGTAATGTTATATGTGCCTTACCTTACTCTGAGGTCTTGAGAGCAACTTCAGACAGGTGAGTTGTCCTCTGGCACTGCAGGAAAGGGTGATAACTACCTGGAAATGGCTAAAAAAAACCCCAAGCCCCAAAATACCTCTTTAGCAAGAGGTATGAAGAAAGGAACTGTTAGCTGTGCCTCACTTCTCCTTATATCATTTATCTGGGTCATACTTTATTTTTCCATTTCCTTGTGCAGACTTCTTGGCTACCTTCACATCTTGTTTCACAGGGAGTAACGCTGAGCTCCTGTTTTCCATGGGCTGCATATTTCACTGCAACTGAATGAGCAGTGCTCCCAGCACAGCAGGCCAGCTCTTCCCATTAACAAGCACGAGCCCCCAGACTCTGAATTCTTCTTTATTTTATGTCTAATGATACGCTACAGAAAGCAGACTTAGATGGAACCTGTCACTACCTCTTTCTTTTTTTTCTTGTTGGGAACCAAGGAGATAAGAAACTTTTCTTTTGGGTAAGTTGTGGGTGTTTTTCTGACAGCCTCTGTGTCTTGTACACTTGTACCGTACTTAATGTAGATAAAAGTACAAATATTTTGCATAATTACATGGATGTTAACATTCATAGTGCCTGTGGCATCAGTTCTAATTTAGTAAAGTGAATCAGTTCCTTTCCCTAACAATTCATCAGTGCTGTGCCAAACAGAAAGGCTGCATCGTGCTTGGCTGTTACCACACTTGAACATTAGCAATTCTAATTGCAAAATTTCCTTTAAGTGTTACTCTACTGGAAAAAATCGACTTTTTAAAAATATAGAAGTTTCTACTCAAATCTCAGCTTTGACATAATACAGGCAGAAATTGCAATAGCAGAATCAAGTTCTAATCATTGGTGAAGGTGTAAGAGTTGCCATATTTTTCTCTCCGCACCATTGCCCTGTCTCGTTGGTCTGTTTTACCTGGTCACAGATGGTATGTGCTGTTAATCTGGACACCATTAGCACAGCAAGGCCACGCTAGCAGAGCAGAAAGTGCCTTACAGAGTTTTCACCTTGAAAATGAATTGAGGCAGCAGAGCAAATGTCTAAATAGTAGTGGGAAAATGCCTAGAAAGCAGTGGAGGAAATCCTTGAAAGCAGCAGGAAAATGCCTAGAAAGGAGCATGAAAATTCCTAGAAAGCACAGGGCAATTCCCTCAAAGCACCACCCAAATTTCTGGAGAGCAACTGATGAAGTCGTCCAACACAGCAGAAAATTTCTAGAAAGCAGTGGGGAAATTCTTAGAGAGTTTGGTGTGAATTCCTAGAAATCTAAGGGTAAATGCCTGGAAAGCACCATGTAAATTCTTAGAAAGTGGTGGGAAAATTTCAAGAAGGCACAAGTAAAATTCCTAGAAAACAACAGATTATTTTTTAATGAAATTAATTAGTTAATTTAATCTTCTGGAAAACAACCAAGTCAAAAAGTACCACTTGAATTCCTAGAAAGCAGTATGAAAATTCCTAAAAAGCAACAGGAAAATTCCTAGAAAGCATGGGGAAAAGTCACAAAATTCTGAAAAGCAGCTGGAAAAATTCATAAGTAGCAGGAAATGGCCTAGAAAGCACCAGGAAACTTCCTAGACAGATTCTAGCCCAAGGAATTGTTGGAAAGTGTTATGTGAATTCCTGGGAGGATTCTAGATTGAGGAGTTCCTGGAAAACCAGGGAAATTGCCCCAACCTCCTAATGCAAGGATTCCTGGAAAGCAACTGTTATATTCTTAGAAAGCCATGGGGATTTCCTAGAAAGGTTCTGGATTCCTGGAAAGCTGTGGGAAATTCCTAGAAACGATCTAGATTAAGGCATCGCTGGAAATCCAGGAGAGGGTCTAGAGAGGGGGCCTGGATTGGGACGTTCCCCAGCAGCCGTGGGAAATGCCTAGTCCATTTTCCTTGGAGATGTTTTTCTTTGGGCACCGCACAACGTTATTCTCCCGGTATGTTATAGCCGCCCAACCACTCTAGCGAGGAAGCAGCCACAGCAGAGCGTGCTGGTTCCCTGCGACACCGCACCAGCTCTGCTGCGTAAGCACGGCCGTCCTGGAGGGGTGCAGAGCAGCTGCAGCAGGCCCTGGTGGTATCTGCTAAATCTTTGCAAATTTTGTGCTGAAAAACATAGGGTAGGACAGTGGAATCCTTATAAACAGCCATTTGGGGAAGGAGAATGCAGAGCTGTCTGAGAGGCTTTTGTTGCTGCTTATATTAAATTAATTCAAGAAGCCCTTACAGTAGCTCAAGCAGAAGAGAAAAGACCCACTCATCAGGACTTATCCTTTACGGAGAGCTGGTCTTATTCCTAAGGAGGTTTCACTGTGTCACGCAGCTAAACAAATTCCAAAAAAGCCTTGGCAGAGGAGCAGTGAGCATGAGCTCCCACACCAGGGTGCCGATTAGCTGCATGACCTGATTATGCCAATAATTAAAAAGGCAGCACTGGGCACAGCCGGGTGTCCTGGGAGTCCAACAGGTTACCGTTCTGGGTGCAGAAAACTTTAATCTCTTCCCTCTCTTATTCTGCTCCTCTGTGTTTCTGTCTCTGTTCTTTCCTTTTTCTCTTTTTTTCCCCTTCCTTTCCTTTCATGCTCTTTTTTTTTTTTTTCCAAGCAAGCCAAAAATTTGGGGTGAAGTGCATGCATCACAGGGTGGTAAGACAGTAGGGTGGTAAGGGTGGCTTTATGGCACCACGTGTCTGAAGTCACACAGGATCTGACTTGAGCCTGGCGCAATTTAGAACAATCTTGAAGTAGTCTCTACAGCTCGTCTGGGAGCTGTTAGGAAACAGCTACGGTCTGGTCACACCAGCTTTGCCTTCGAATTGCCTTCTGTCACATCTGGCCATTACAATCAACTCCTTAACCTTGATGATTTCTCTGATTCTAGCTGAACATCCAAGTTGCTCATGAAGAAAGTGTTAGACACTGCACAAAAAGACGGAAGATTTGTGCCTGCCAGGTCCTGAGCAAGGCTGATGCCTGCTACAGAGATGGGCATAGAGGGAGGGAGGAGATGAGGGCACCAAGCCAACAGGCAGTACCCACCCTCTCCACCACTCTGCCACCCTTTTTCCAGCTCAAGTGCCACACATCGCTTTGCTCTTATGCTTCCCATGTTACACCCTGTGGCTAGGTGTTTGGTTTATGCAGGGGGGAATCGTGTCTATATTCACATATAAATTGAAAATGTATTAAACCTGTCAGTTATCCTGTTTTATGTACATACTTTATTTCTGCTTCATATTCAGCTGTTTCACAGCCACAATATTTTGTGTTCTTTATATGAAAATTAATAAAAAAATCGGATCATCATGAAAAGACTTCATTTCCTTAAGCTAGCAGTGGTGAGAAAAAATTCCATCTGCTTTATGTCACCTCAGTTTCAGTCAGTTGAAAGTAAATTTCCATCAACTCAATCCATATACTTTTCCTCTCTGTTTACTCTTCCTGTACTGCATGGAATCAAGCTAACTGCAGGAAGATTTTTATGGGCTTTTTAGGTTAGGGCTCATGGTGTTGCACACAGGCAAGGAACACATCTTGCTTGTACCCTCCCGTTACCTGCCCAGGGTAGGCACTAAATGGCATTTCACATGCCTTATTTCCCCTTTGGATTTATGTAGCTTCTATTTACAGCCTTTGAAATTTATGTATACTCCTTCCCTTCAATTAAAAAACTATTCTGCCTGCTGTTGTTACTCACAGGCTGTGACTGGGTCGCCTCTTAATTTTCCCTTGCATAAAACCCCTAAATATCTTAGCTTCTTCAGTCCCACACGTTTATGTCTCCAAGTTTTGTTGTTCTTTTTTAACCTGCTGTTGTGGTTTAACCTGGCAGGCAGCTAAACACCACACAGCTCACTCCCCGCTCAGTGGGATGGGGGAGAGTGTCGGAAAAAAAGGTAAAACTCATGGGTTGAGATAGACAGTTTAATAGGACAGAAAAGGAAAGGAAAAAAATAATAATAATTATAAAAGAATATACAAAATAAGTGATGCACAACGCAATTGCTCACCACCCGCCAACCGATACCCAGCCAGTTCCCGAGCAGTGGTCGCTGCTCCCCGGCCAATTCCCCCGGTTTCTATACTGAGCATGACGCCATATGGTATGGAATAGCCCTCTGGGCAGTTTGGGTCAGCTGTCCTGGCTGTGCCCCCTCCCAGCTTCTTGCTGGAAGAGCATGAGAAGCTGAAAAGTCCTTGACCAGTGTAAACACTACTTAGCAACAACTAAAACATCAGTGGGTTATCAACATTATTCTCATCCTAAATCCAAAACACAGCACTAGACCAGCTACTAGGAAGAAAATTAACTCTATCCCAGCTGAAGCCAGGATACCCACTGTGATTTGATGGACTGTTTTGGGCAGCTGGATGGCAGAGCAGGCCCAAACACTATGTTCCCTCGCTGACTTATTCGGGATAGTGGGAAGAGGTCCCACCACCTCTCTCCTCCTACCCAAACACTACCTGATAATGACATTTGCTCCACTAACTGCTACTGGCTTCCTCCCTCCCACTACCCTAACACAGTTCACAAGGAAAAACAAATCTTCATCTGGATTTTAAGAAATGGAAGAAATTTGGCTGTCCAGATCCTGCCAGGGAAATCCTACCTTGACCATCCTATAGACATCACCCATGTGATGGGTCCTGGGGATCTTCTGTGTCATACCCCCAGCCCATCAGGCTGGAGGAGAAGAAGCATCGCCGTGGTGCTAAGAGGGATAATTCTCATATGTCCTTAGGGAAGTTAGGACAAACCTGCTGGTATTCTGGGGGACTGGCGCTGTGGAGAGCTGCTCCACCAAGCCAGGCTGCAAAGGGTGAGCATTAAATGCGAATGGGTCCCCAGCACGGAGCCCTGAGTGCCAGGCTGCTGCTGCTCAGCGTCAGCTGCGAGGCCAGTTGTGAAGTCCCAAGCCAGCTGAGCACACACCGTGTTTGTGCAAACACTGTGGAATTAATCTTCTTTTTCCGCCCAAAGCTCACTGTTTTTGCCAAAAAGACTTTTCTGATTCCTGTCCATGCCTCTCCCCCATAGCCATTACATGCAAGTTATTTGCTCTCAGTAATTGAGAAGGGATGGGCAGGGCAAGCAAGTCACTCACATTTTGTTCAAAATCCTTTTTGTGCCCTTCTGGTTTAGTTAAATTTGGTCAGGCTTTTCTGCTGCCCTTTGGACCATAGCAAATAACTCGCCACTTCAGATTTGGGACGGTTAAAAGAAAAGGAACAGTAGTGCCACCTGCAGCAGAAAGACTAAAATTTAGGTCTCCTCCAGCCTCAGGGATCCGGGTCTGCAGGTTGAGTATCAAGCAGGAATTTTCATCTGGTCCACATATAGATCTGACTTTTAGGGAAAACACCCTATGCAAAGATAGCAAGCTTGGTGCTTTTTAAACGTGGGGGTCTCCTCATTGCTATTTTCCTAAAACACTGGCTGAATGAAGGCAGGCTATGATGCTTGCAGCAAATTCAAAGCGAGCTCCAGCCAGCCGTGTGCATGCAGATTTTGGACGGTGCCTGCCCAGAGCAGCGGTGGCATTGCCGGTGCCCGGCCGTGCTCGGACAGGCAGCACACCCCAGCCAGCTCAGCCCTGGCAGCCGGCAAGCGAGCAGAGTCACAGGGGCTTCAATCCCCACTGCTGGATCATCCCTTCTTCCAGCAGCTGTGGGGAAACGGTGGGCTCTCAGTGATACTGAGAAGACCATCACTTCTGAATAATTTCACAGGGGAGTGAAGATGAGCGTGACGATGAGCAAACCTTCCCACAATACTTTCCATTGGCAGCCCCCTGCTCGCTGAGGACCTCCACTGATCACATCTTTTTTTTCACGTTGTCCCCTTAGGTCTTGGGTGGCTTTTTTCCATCAAGCTCTTCTCTTTGCCCCAACAGAGAAAGGCTAAGATTAATACCCAGCACTGCTCCTCCCATACTGGCCTGTAGGACTGTAACTTCTGCCCAGGGCTTTCAGAAGAATAAGCAGTGATTGCACTTGGAGCTGCTACTGCCTTGAATCTCAGTTTAATATCAATTTGCTAATGTTAATCTTTCTAATTTAGTGAAAATAGACTTACACAGTAACACGTTAGTTATGTTTTCAATCAATCAGCAGCAATTAATGGACAATCACCATTACACTCTGTAGTCATAAGTAGCACAGAAGAACAAGCACAACACAGCCACAGTGAGAAAAGATACCAGCCTGACCAGATTTTATGTACACACAAATATAGCCTTTTTTTCCCTTTTTTCTGAAGTATAACAGTGCAGAGCACTTCTAAGTTGCCAAACATGTCCCAGCCAGCCCATCTCTAAGCCCAGGCTTTGCAACAAGACATGGTCAGAGAGAATTCAAATGTGCTATTACACAAGATTTCCACAAGCAGCCACTATGAAATAGTCCATGGGGTTCACTCCAGCTCCAGCATGTGATCACAAACCTCCTGCATTGGTCCTCAGGGACAGCGTTCCCCTTTCTACACCCGGCCGATCTCTAAAGACACAACTCACTGTTATTTACAGGCCAGCACAAATCCTGTTGCCCCATTTGGGAAAGACTGGGCAGCTCGCACAGAGCATCTCCATAGAGCAAAAAGCCCTGGGGATCCGGCATGGAGGGGCAGGCCGAGCAATGTCTTCTGGAAGGAAGATGCTCTAATCAAATCACACAGGCAGGATTAAAGGCATATTCACAGAAAGGGTATGCCAATTAACTGCCAAAGAATGCAACAGTAAGTTTCTGTAAAACAGCTCCTATCAGAAAAATCCCATTTCATTAAAGTTCAGATCTTCTGTGGACATTTGCTCACTAATGATTTTTCATTAAAGAAAAACAGGTCATCCCATAAACATCTTGGTAACATCTGTCTTCTATTCTGAAAATGTCAAGATGGAGCACTTCAACCGCTTCAGCAGCGGTGTGGTATAGCTCTTCATTCCAGTATTTATTTTGCATTATGGAAAAGATCAAATGTTTCAACTGACCAGACAAAAAAACCATAATCCAAAAATATAGCTTTGTGGACATGAACCTTGCTCTATAAAGCTCATTTTGCAATAGGAGTAAGTATTCCACGAACATATAATTTCCCAGGTTTAACAATCCCACCTTAGCCCACGCTACTAACAAGGGGAGCAAAACCATCTTACTGAAAGACAGGATCACTACATGAGCGAGGACACAAATCTTGTCTAACCACCAGTCTAGTTCAGGTTCATAAAAGAAAAGCCAAACAGACCTAAGTCTTTGCAAACTCACTGAGGTCAATAACGCAATGCTTGCTTACCCTTATCTGGGAGATAGGTCAGAAACAGGGAATCCAAGAGGACATCAAGCCCATTTTTTCTTTTACTGCAGGATCTAATACACCAGCATTTGATGGGTGGTGGCATAACCTGCTGTCAAAAGCCTCCTTCAGTTTGTTCCAATGACCTTGTAGTTAGAAAGCTTTCCATAATAGTCAACCAAAAAACTACTGCAAATTAAGCTTTTTTTTTTTTTCTTTTTTTTTCCTGAAAGGATCAGAAGAACCCATCCAGATTATGGCCCTTTTTCACGTACTAGAGGACTCAAGGTATACAGCTGGGTCCCTAAGATGACCCTTTAAGTCTTTAACATGCCTTTCAAGTATGTGTATGGCTTTAAATGTGCCTTCCCCAGAAGCAATTCAAACAGAAAATTGCCTTGCCTACTTCACACAGATGCAGAAAGGAAGACAGCAAAAAAATACCTAAAGTGTTGCAAAAAAGTAAATACGAGTATGCCAATGGAATGAAAAACCAACACCAAAGTCATTGCAGATTAGTGGAGCATATCTGCAAAGCTGATTTTTCTCTGAAAACTTGTAAGCAAGCTTATGAATACCAGCTAGGCTGGAGCGGGCATGTGAATCCTGTTCCATGCTGGCTCCTCCCAGAGAGAAGCTGCTCAGCAGCAGGAGGATGAAGGCTGGTGGCTACTACAGCAAGTGCATTCACGGATCTTTTCATATTTCTTGTTCTTGGGTCGTAGCATACAGATACTGCCATGGGAGCCTGTGAGAGACCCAGTTCCCTCTGCCACACAACCAGAAATCTGGCATAAAAGAAAGCTGGTGTGCTCTTGTGTTTAGGAACAGCATCGTGAGTGGGAAGCACTTAGCAGATAAGCAAGTAGACATATTCCTAATCCTGTAAAGACAGAATATAACAATCTGCACTGGCTCCTCCAAGTCCAGTTCAATCACCCTGACTTCCCATTGAGCAGTACTTTACTCCAGCATCAATGACTCAGTTAAACCTGCAAAACGGACAGGATCTGGCTCTCAACAGGGAAAAGAAGTCAAAAAGGAACAGAAGCATCAGAGTGCCCTCCCAGCAGAAATTCAATCTCTGACCTTTGCTTCTTATCAAGTTTAATTATCTTGAAGGGGTGAAGAAGAAGAAACACTGCTATGGGTCTGGCAGCCTCCTGTTGGAGACTATCCTGTCCTGTCCTCACTGAGTGTAAGTTGCTGGAAGACCAATATTGTTTAGGCACACGTTGGAGGCCTGGGTTGGGATACGGCACCCTGTGCTCTGCACTTCAGGAGTCTGAAGCTGATTGCAGCACTGAGCCTGGCTGCTTCCTGAACTCATTAAAGAGGGTTCCTGGGCCCAAGCGTGCGCATGAATTATCCAAGAAGATAGATGGGCTCCAGAGCAAACAAATAGAGGCATAAATAAGTGACCTTGAGCAGAGGCACCCCATCACCTGGGGAGAGGTCATTGCAGGCTCTGTCCCCCTTATACCTAGATATTAAAAAGGAATATATAATGCCTTCCCCACCAGTCTCCTTCACTTCTTATGCTGACAGTTTTCCTCCCAGCAAGGTACACTGCAGAAAACGGGAGCTTTCCATTTGCTGATTGCAGCAACAACAAACAAAACCTTAGTCAGGAGTAAAAACCAGGGAGTTTTATATCTGCAATCTGTAAGTGACTGGTTTTTTAAATCTAAAATATAGTCTTTAATTAGTACTAATCTAGTTACTTCCCTAGAACTAAGATGTAAGTTTGCTATAAATCTTTGAAATGCTCCTGAAAAAAATTAGTGCTACTGCTTTTTCCGTGTAAGCCATCATTCTCAACTGAGTCATTATGGTGTGGATGTAATCTGAGAAGCCAACGCTGCTCTTTCGAGGGATGGCCAAGCATGCATTTATCTTTTGTTATAGTTGTAGAAGACAGTGGAAAAGTAGGTGGAACAGATGTGCTTACACAGACTTTGCTGCCAGAAAATGGCAAACTCATCTCTCTGACTTTGGGGTTATTCTGCGCTGCTTTCAGAGTCTTTGTTTTGACCAAAGTCATTAGGCAGCTCAGTGGCACAGCCAGAAATATCACCAAAATAACTCCCTGATTGTCCCTCTCTTTCTTCTTACTATTCACGTGTCTTTCTTGGACTCCTTTACCTTCCATGGTGCTGAAATGCCACCCTCTGCACAAATTAAATAGTTACACCCTGGAGCTGATGATTGAATTATCTCACAATACCTACCTAAAGAGATTTAAATCAAGCAAAATATATTGGTGGTTATTATTCTGAACGCAAGGGAGCTGGTTCCTGAATTTTCAATCACATTACATTGGAAAATCAAATTAATCAGGAATTGGATGAAGTGGAAGGTTCTTGATCAGAAATTTCTTGTAAAGTTCCCACATGAATTAAACCTGTAGACTGAGGAAACAGTTACACTTAGCTTACCCAAAGTAAAAGAGTTTGTGTCTGTCTGGTGTTGTCCACCTGCAGCATTGGCTGTTGGAAATGTAGCAAAAGAGTGTCACCTAATGGCCAAACAAACCCTACATTTTCAAGGAGCTGCTCTGTCCCTCCTTTTTTACCCTATAATCTGTAGCATTCCCATGTTATCCCCTATCCTGTTCTGCACGATACAAACGAAAGGACACTGCCTTTCCTTTCATAGATTCTTTCTTTTTTTACTTCCCTGGCAGGGATAGCACCTATACATCTAAAATCAAAATGACCGTTATCTTGTTTTCTCCTCTGTCCTGCCTGTCACATAGTCTAAATGTCCGCATAACACACAGCTCGGCTTTCCTCTGACCCAGCCTGTGTGGCATGGCCAGTGCAGGCTGGGACATGCCACCTCTGGGAGATCTGAGACAAAGACGAAATCCTCCAAGGAGGATGGTCTCCGGCCCATTTCTGGCTGTTATGGTTTAGTGCTTAAGGCACGAGCAAGACACTCCTGTGATCACTCAGTGGATTTTTCCTCCCTGTAATGTATTTGTGGCTGTTGTTGCATTAAAGTCTTCTGAACTGTATGAATCAACACAGCCTGTCAAGCAAGGGTGTGACAACAGCCAGATACTTCAAAGAAAGGTACAAAACCTCCTCAGTAGTCAATTGCTGGATAACCTGGTTCCAGGGAGGTTTCCTCCTAACCTCCCATAACTAAAAGTGATTTATGCCCAGAAAGGCAAGACTTCATCCCTTCAGCACAGAAGAAAAGGAAAGGCAGAGCCAAACCTACCTTCACTCTCCCAGCAACATGCACTGAATTGCCAGCTCTGCAATTGCAAAGTAAGATCTGAGAGGGTTCTGTTGCCTAATGTTCCTTAACCTGAATTGAAAGGATGATGAAAGTACGCTGCAACAGAACACTAATAATGTGCTCCCATCTCCTTGGTGCAGTTTTTGCTGCAGGTAGTTTTCACAGCAATCTAAATATTAAATATTTCAGCAGCCCATTCCCAGGAGAAGGTCAGTTCCAGAGGGGAATGGAGACACTGAATTCATCCCATCAATGTTTTATAACAAATGAAAAATTTGCAAATATAAGTCCCATACATAGCTTCTGAAACTATGATGCCTTCATTCTTCTGTGCCAGAAACTATGTCTTATTTTTGCAGAAAATGGCCTTAAACAGAAAGCAGTATTTTTTGTCCCTGCTTGGAAGTCACTTAAACCATGAAATTCACCCAGCTATACTAGCATAATTCAAGAATCTCCCAAATCTCCTATGATTTAAAGGCTAAATTATGCTGACTTTATTCAACAGGACTCTGCTCCTGTGACCAGCTTCTTATTTACCTAGCCTCCAGTACTGTTGTTTTGGACAAGCAAATGCACATAGGTTGGAAAAAGCGCTGGGCAGAGACTGTCTTTTCATTTATATTCATTTGCAGACCTACAGAGCAACAGCATGATCAGGGCTCGTTAGCAACACAGTTAGCAACATCAGGAAGAGCGGGAGGAAAGAGGGAAGGGCAGAAGCCAAAGAGCCAAGTAGGGACTATGAGGCACCTCTTTGGGTGCCTACCTGCCTGTCTGCTGGGTCCCAGCACAGCCCTTCCTATCAGATACTCCCAGTAACCCACTTCCTTCCCATTTCCACCCTTGCCAAGTGCTACACCTCAAGAACTTCCTATTTTAATCACTTAGTCCTGTTTTCCAGCATGTTTATCATCTCATTAACAGTAAATGCCTTTATTAAGTTAAATATGAAATGCAGCACTAAGCTGTTCAAATGGGTTTTCAGGGGTATAGACAGGTTTCCCTCTTCCCTCCTCCAATCTTGTAGCACCCATATTCAAATCCTTCTTGTACATATTCACATAATTGGCTGGTCTCAATATTTAATTAACTGTATTTGTATGGAATCTCAGTTTGCTCATAAGAAAGTAATATTTGATGTAGTTTAATGTTCACCTGCCTTTTCATGAAGGAGATGGATGAAATAGCGCCTGATTAATTTTATCCATTAGTTCTCTGTTAATTTGAATCATGGAGAGGGGAGAGAGGAAATGTATTTAAATGTCCAATCCCTTCTCACAGTTCATCTATTTTGGGTTGCCAGAAAGTGGGCCAAGAACATAAATATTTTCTTTTTTGTGATCTCTGACCTGGACCCTGCTGGCCTGCCCTGACCCTTGTCAGGAAAGCTGGCCTTGCAGTAAGAGACCAAAGAGCTTCCGTTTATTTCATTTCACCAAGAGAAGGTTAAGAGGTCACTAAAGTATCCACATGATTTTCTATTAAGAAAGAGCTCTTTAATCTAGTAGACAGGGGCAGGATAAGACCCAATGGCTGGAAGCTGAAACTGGATCAATCCAAGCTAAGTATGGGGAGTCATTTTCTAATTTTTTTTTTGCAAACCAAAGAGAGTAATTAACCATGGAAACAGCTTCCATTAGCGCCTGATAGATTTTCTATCACAGGAAGTATTTGAACTAAAGACTGGGGATATATCCAGCTCAACCACACAGGAGCAAGCAGAAGGAAGAAGGTGAGGTTTACTCCCAACTGTGCCACTGGCGAGACAAACCCAGGATGTTGGTTCGACTCTGGTGCCGATGGCTTTTTTAAAAGCATATTAAAAAATTTAACTAGCTGAAAAAGAGAAACACAAAACAATTTAAGATTTAGCAAAGTAAGAGGCTGTGGGACATTTTAAAGGTCAAATCTGTTTGTCAAAAAAGTCAAAACCAGTCAGCATTGGAAATGAGCGTTTTCACAGGGAAGAAATACTGGTGCTGGGTGGAGAAAGGCACGGTAAGGAACTACAGCTGTGATTTGGATGCAATCAAACCAGAAATGAAACAAGGAGAGGTCTCAGACTAATTCTGGTAGAGTTCCCACGCACCTGATCAGTATCTCCAAAGCACAACTAACTGCATCTCTGGAAGATGGTTTAGTCAAGATGCCGCTCTTCTCACCGGAAAAGGGAGTCAAAGCTCATCTCACCGCAGCAGGGACAGGCATAGACCAGATGCCACCCACAACCCAGGAAGTAAGAACTGCTTTTGCTGGGCGGTCAGCCCTGGTGCACCAACACTCGCATCGCTCTCTGGGGCTGCAGCCCTTCTCGGATGAATGGGAGCCAAAGTCTGAACAGGGGGGGCAGAAATTGCCACACCAGATAAGGGGACCTCATTTCCATTCTGGTTAGGGATACTATACAGCTGAGGCCCATGGGCTTGGGATACTATACAGCTGAGGCCCATGTGCTTGATAAGGTGGAAAATAAAAAAGGAATTAAAAATTTGACGGCTTTTAGTCCTCCTAAAAATACTTCAGTGGTTTATCTGCAAAACCTCTGTGTTCACATTATCAGTCGTAGGGAGCCCATAAAGGTGTTTCTGAGCAACACTCACTTCCAGCAGCCCAGCCTCTCCTAAACCCTGCTGTGATGCCTCGCCAACGGCAGACTCTTTTCTGTCCAGCAGTGGGATGGGGCAGTTGTTGGTATAGTCAGGTTACTGAAGTCCTGGAGTTAAGGTATTGCCGTGTTACCTCAAAACGTGCAAAACAGGGTGTGCTGGCCAAGCAAGGAACGAGTTACACAGCACAGTCCAGCTGTCTTTTGTTATTATTGTGAATCCAGAGGAAGTGAGAGGAATAGCTGCAATTTAGGGAACTCACAGGATCTTCTAATTGATGGAGAGAGATGCTAGAGGTATTGCCGTTGTTGCTCAGGCAGTCCAGCAAAGGAAAATTATGAGAAATCCCAAGAGGAGACTGTTACTCTGCATCTGCTATGCATTTCAGGAAAGGCCATTCGGATGAGAGACACCCTGAAGGGATGCAGCTGAGACCAAGAAAGCAGCCTCCTGAGAGGGGTCACCATGCTGTGCTGCTTTGAGCATGGGGGATGATACAGCCCAGCTGTTACAAGTAGATTTGAAACTAAACGGAAGTGCTCTGCAGTCCCTTGCAACACCGCTTTTACAAGCCTGGGAACATCAACGAAAGGTTTCATCACCGCTGGGGCCGATACATGTTCTCTGACATTTTAAAATATTAAAAGCCCATCACAACCAAGGAAAGGCAGCAAGTGGGTCATGCCCACAGAGACGTGGAGCAGTTTCTCTTCAGAGGGACCGGTCATTGAGAAAGACAAGGGCTGTGCAAGCAGGCGGCTGGAGGCCAGGTCACTCCGCTGCGTCCGTGTCTGTGCTAGCAAAGCCAGCCCGTGCCTACACTCAGCCCGAGCAGGAGCACAGCACTCAGCTTGCTGTTCGCTGCAGCAACTTGCTCATCACTGGAAACCAAGAACCACTCTGGTTTCCTCCCATATTCTTAGAGACAAGTATCTGGGGTGTGGTGGGCTTTGGGAAGAGAAAAGGCCTTCTATTTGTATTAAATTAACACCTAGGAACACCAACCAGGAAACCAGGTCTCACCCTCGCTTCCTTAGAGGGAGGGGAATCCCTGACTTGAAATGTTTAGTCAAAAGTATATAGATGAAGAGAGAAAATAGGCAGAAGTCTGGTCCTACCCCACTGGGTCTGTGTGGCACTCAGTCTGGGTAGATATTCTCTTGTAAAGCTCCCTAAATATCCCGGGTACTTCACTCCAGTGGTTGAATGACAGCATAGAGGTATGTGATAGCAGAGGAGAGCTCTCTGCTCTCCATTTTTCTATGTGAATTCCCATGGGATGACACCATAAATGGGGTTTGTATCATGTGGAAAGTCAGAGGAGACAAAACCAGTTCCTGATAACATTTTGCAGGTAGTAAAATAGAAAGAAAAGAGAAGGCACAAAAGAGTTAACTTTGGATTCAGGCAGAATATGACCAGCTAATGGACCAGTAGGATGTTGGTATTATTAAGAAAAAAATTAAGATACTCTCATTAAATAAATAGAGAGGAGTGTCATGGTTTAGCCCCAGTCAGCAACAACCAAGCACCACTCGCTCACCCTCCTCCCCTGGTGGGATGGGGGAGAGAACAGAAGAGCAAGAGTAAGAAAATTCGTGGCTTGAGATAAGAACAGTTTAATAATTGAAATATAATAATAATAATAACAACAACAACAACAACAATAATCATAGTAATTGTAATGAAAAGGAAAAAAATGAGAGGCAGATGGGAACAAAATCCAAGGAAAAAAAACCAAGTGATGCAACCACTCACCACGTGCCAACTGATGCCCAGCCAGTCCCTGAGCAGCAATCACTGCCCCCAGCCAACTCCCCCCAGTTTATATACTGAGCATTCCATACGGTATGGAATAGCCCTTTGGCCAGTTTGGCTATTATCAATACTGTTATCAACATTATTCTCATACTAAATCCAAAACACAGCACTATATCAGCTACTGGAAAAAAAAATTAACTCTATCCCAGCCAAAACCAGGACAGGATCCACCCCTTATTCTATACCATCTACATCATGCCCAGGTTGTACCCTTTCTAATACATTCCAGTTAATCACCACCACTTTCCCTGTCTTTTGATATATACACACAGATATCATTCCCTTGGTCGATGGGCATCCCTCTCAAATGTCCGTTGAGTTCATTTAGTCCATGACTTTGGGCTCCATCTGTCACAACAGTCCTTCAGGGCAGGAGAGACGGTGGGTGGTGTAGGACTCCATACAGCAGCTTTCTACCTCTGACGCTTTCCTACAATACAACAGGACCCATCAGTGAACAGGGCATATTGCTTCTCATTTTCTGGTAGTTTATTGTACAGTGGGGCCTCTTCAGCACTCGTCACCTCCTCTTCTGGTGATATTCAGAAATCTTTGCCTTCCGGCCAGTCCATGATCACTTCCCAGATCCCTGGGCAATTGGGGTTTCCTGTTCGAGCCCGTTGTGTGATCAGTGCAACCCGCTTACTCCACGTAGCATCAGTTGCATGATGTGTACAGGGGACCCTCCCTTTGAACATCCAGCCCAGCACCGGCAGCCGGGGTGCCAGGAGGAGCTGTGCTTCAGTACCAACCACTTCCGAAGCAGCTCGAACCCCTTCATATGCTGCCAATATCTCTTTTTCAGTTGGAGTATAGCGGGCCTGGGATCCTCTGTATCCCCGACTCCAAAACCCTAGGGGTTGGCCTCGAGTCTCCCCTGGTGCTTTCTGCCAGAGGCTCCAGGTAGGGCCATTCTCCCCGGCTGCGGTGTAGAGCACATTTTTTACATCTTGCCCTGCCCAGACTGGCCCAAGGGCTACTGCATGAACTGTCTCCTGTTTAATTTGTTCAAAGGCTTGTCGTTGCTCAGGGCCCCATTTGAAATCGTTCTTCTTCTGGGTCACTTGATAGAGAGGGCTTATGATCAGACTGTAATTCGGAATATACATTCTCCAAAAACCCACAAAGCCTAAGAAAGCTTGTGTTTCCTTTTTGCTAGTTGGAGGAGACATGGCTGTTATTTTGTTAATCACATCCATTGGGACCTGACGACGTCCATCTTGCCATTTTATTCCTAAAACATGGATCTCCTGTGCAGGTCCCTTGACCTTATGTTGTTTCATGGCAAAACGGGCTTTCAGGAGGATTTGGACTATTTGCTTCCCTTTCTCAAAAACTTCTGCTGCTGTATTGCTCCACACGATGATGTCATCAATGTATTGCAGGTGCTCTGGAGCTCCACCCCATTCCAGTGCCATCTGGATCAGTCCATGGCAAATGGTAGGGCTGTGTTTCCACCCCTGGGCTAGTTGATTCCAGGTGGACTGGACGCCCCTTCAAGTGAAAGCAAACTGTGGCCTGCACTCTGCTGCCAAAGGGATTGAGAAGAACGCATTAGCGATAATAATTGTAGCATGCCTCTTCTCCGAGAGACCGGGCAAGGTGGTCAGCTGTTTAGTTTCCTCCGTCTCCAAGGCAGCTGTACCAAAAGCCCACCAGCACCCTTTTGGGTCCTTGAAATACCCTCTCCTGAGGTAGTCTATGCCAAGGATGCACGGAGCCTCTGGCCAGTCACCATGGGGAGCTTTTGCCACTCATTCCCAGTTAGGCTCACTTTGGCCTCCAATACAGTCAGCTGTTGGGATCTCCTGTCACTCCATAAATACAGATGGGTTCTGCCCCTTTACATCTTGGTGGCATTAGGGTACACTGTGCACCAGTGTCTCCTAGAGCCTTATACTCCTGTGGGTCTGATGTGCCAGGCCATCGAATCCACACAGTCCAGTAAACCCGGTTGTCCCTTTCCTCCACCTGGCTGGAGGCAGGGCCCTTCTAGTCCTGGTCATAGTATTTGTTACCCACTTCTTGTAAATAGGAGTCAGGAGTTCCTTCATTAAAATCAGGAGTAAGATCAGCCCTTCTACTCTGTCTGGGGAACTGTCCACTGGAAATTGGAGGAAGAATTTTCCTGGAAGAACCCCCTTTGGTGATTGTTTTTCCTTGCAACTCATGTACCTGCGCCTCTAGGCTCGAGGTAGTTTTTCCATCCCACTTCCTCACATCCTCTCCGTGGTCATGCAGGTAAAACCATAGGGTGCCCCGTGGTGTGTACCCTCCATATCCTCTCTCTTGACCAGAGGAACACTGACTCCTAATAGCTGGGATACTGGTCTGTACAGGTGGAAAGTAGGACCTATCCTCTTTGAGTTGCTGGACCTCCCAGGACAGTTTCTCCACAGCCGAGACCAGGGAGGAAGAGAGACTTTCTTCGTATTGCCGGAGTTGGCTAGCCGCTTCATCCACTGCTGGTCCCTCTCCGTCTTTCGAGGTCAGTATTGCCAATGAGTTGGCACATGACAATGGTGCGTTCCGTACCAACTTCGCCACGTGGATTGTGTGCACGGGACTTCGTTTGGATTTTTGGACAACTGCTCGTTGTCCAGGTCACCATAAATCCCCTCCAGCATGGCCAATTCCCTCAGGTACTGGATACCTTTCTCCATGGTGGTCCATTTCCCAGGGTGATATGTAACATCTTCCTTGAAGGGATATCTTTCCTTCATAGCTGACAGGAGTCGCCTCCAGAGGCTGAGGGCTTGTGCCCCTTTTCCAATCGCTTTGTCAACGCCTCCTTCCCTAGAAAGGGATCCCAGCTGTTTGGCTTCCTTACCCTCTAATTCCAGGCTACTGGCCCCGTTATCCCAGCGTCGGAGCAGCCAGGTGACAATGTGCTCCCCTGGATGACGGCTGAAATCTTTTCGCATATCTCGCAGTTCACTCAGGGATAGGGATCGGGTAGTTCCCATCTCATTTACGAGTTCTTTCTCTTCCTCCTCCTCTCCTCACAATGGCCCTGCTTTTTCACCATCCCTTTCTAAATGAGCTGACTTTCATTTCCAAGATTTCTTCTTGTGTATAGGGGCAAGTGATACCGGCATGGGTGGTTCCCTCGTTCCTGTGCCTGTCACGGGGTTGGAGTAACTGCAGTATCTGTTGCCGGGGTTGGAGTAGCCGCAGTGCCTGTTGTTTTGTTGTCAGATCCAGAGACCTTCTCTTCCCCTTGAGGGTTCTGAATAGTGTTGAACAGGGCTCGGTAGGTGTGGGTCTTGCCCCAGCATGTTGCAATGATTTGTGTCTCCCTAGAATTGCCAGGGTGACAACATACTTGTTCCAAATATTCTACTAATTTTTCAGGATTCCGCACTTGTTCAGGGGTGAAATTCCAAAACACTGGAGGTGCCCACCGTCCTAGGCATTTGCCCATGCTATGCCACACACCCTGCCACTCATAACTATCCGGCCTTGGGGCAGTTCTCTGGGTGATATTCTTAAATTGCTTACTAATCTTAGACAAAACCAAAACAATATTCCCAAGAAATACCAATAGAAGTATCTTAACTACCCAAGGATGTTCAAGATACTGAAAAGTTGTTGTAACACAGGAGGAAACATTGTAGAAGAAGGTAGTGAAGGTGCCATTCTGTATTTCCTCCATAAAAAACCTCTCGGAGGAAGAAGTATAATTGCTAATTGTCTCCATGAGGCGGTACCCAACACACAGTAATGGTTTCCGTACGAAACTTAGATACCAACGTAAACCCAAGGTCACTGTTTTAATAACAAATCTAGCAGGCACAAGACCACTAATCACTGCAGAGCACAGCAAACTGCAAAAACCAACACCAATCTTTAACATGTACAGCAAAGAAATGAGCGTGGTGCAGATCAGGTAAACCAATATTGACAACAGATGCATCAATATCGTGACCCGCAACTGTTAACAGATCTAAACTCCTTAATACATTCTGGTCAATCTGTTATTATCTGAAAGCCTTCGTGCCCCACGTTGGGCACCAAAAAGGACTGTCGTGGTTTAGCCCCAGTCGGCAACTAAGCACCACAGAGCCGCTCGCTCACCCTCCCCCCCGGTGGGATGGGGGAGAGAATCAAAAGAGCAAAAGTAAGAAAACTCGTGGGTTGAGATAAGAACAGTTGAATAATTGAAATAATATGATAATAAAAAACTGTAATGAAAAGGAAAACAATGAGAGAAATGGGAACAAAGCCCCCCCAAAAAAACAAGTGATACAACCGCTCACCCCCCACCAACTGACGCCCAGCCCATCCCCGAGCAGCGATCGCTGCCCCTGGCCAACTCCCCCAGTTTCTATACTGAGCATGACGCCATATGGTATGGAATAGCCCTCTGGGCAGTTTGGCTGTGCCCCCTCCCAGCTTCTTGTGCACCTGGCAGAGCATGGGAAGCTGAAAAGTCCTTGACCAGTGTAAATATTACTTAGCAACAACTAAAACATCAGTGTGTTATCAACATTATTCTCATCCTAAATCCAAAACACAGCACTATACCAGCTACTGGAAAGAAAATTAACTCTATCCCAGCTGAAACCAGGACAAGGAGTCAACCATGCTAACAGATGCCACCAAATACCTAAGAAAGTCAGGAGACAGCTAAATAATGTATTGCAATATTAGACACACACTGGTGACCCAATGCTGCAACATGAAATGGAAATGAATCAATACAAAGTAATAAGAGAGAATAATACGTGGATTACTGAGGACAGAGATGGATTTCTGATCTAGGATTTTCCCCAAAAGATAGCTGTGTGCTCTAAGAACTATAAATCTTTAATCAGTTCATCAAGTAGCTCACTTGTTCCTGAGTGCATACACTCGAGACTGGATGAAAGTACCTTCTGCATCTGAAATTTAGGCATGGCAGTTTCTGGGGTTGAGTAAAGGTGCTTGGCTACTGGAGTGGATCCCGATCCTGGAGTGAAGGGTCTGGAAGGGGGGCATTGCACAGGGATTAGTAGCTGCCTTGGAAATGATCCAGCCAAAGCTGAACCATCCAGAGGGACGATCCACCTGCAATCTTCTTAAGAGGCAAAAGGGGCACAGGATCTACATGGGTATAAGCTGCTTGCTAAGACATTCACAGAGAGGGAAAAGGACTTTGTTCCTGGTCCAAAAGCTTATATATTTGGTTGAATGGGTGTTGAATGAAAAATGCAAAGCAATGGTGGGGTAGGGTCCAGAGCCCAGGTCTCCATTTCACTGGATCCCACTCCTTTCTGACAGTATTTTCTTTCTCTCTGCCACCAGTGGGACCCAAATCTTTTTTTTTTTTTTTTTTTTCAGTATCCTAGCTCCAGAAGATGGAGGACAGTGTCCCTACTCCAGAGCAGCCACTGGCTTGGCCACTCTCTTGGGAGAAGTGGGTTTAGACTCCCTCAGGAGAAGGGTGGAGATGAATTCCTGATTTCCAATGCATGAGCACATGCTGTAACTCACAGGTTACTTTATAAAGAAGGGATTTTTGCCCTCAGCACCTCTCCTTCCTCTGGTCATGTCTTAGAAGAAAGCAGCAGCAATTACATTTTATAGGAAACTCGTACTGAGGCATAGTATCACCCTGGGAGCAAGTCGCAGGCTGAGCCCCTTGGAGGTGACAGCCAGCTGCGTGCCTTATTTCTGGATCTTGGAGGGGTTCAAAGATGTTGCAGAAGGAGGAAAGCAGCTGAGTCTGTTAAGAATGTGGATTTTATTAACCCACAAGTAGAAATGCCGAGAAGTAAAACTTTCTGATGGTTAGGGGGATTTAATGTGGGAAAACAACACTGGTAGATTTTGGTATCAGGTGGCAGCTTGGGTGAGGAAGAGGCAGAGAAAACTTTGGACCTCAGTTTCTAGCTTGCTTTGACCCCACTTGTGCCTCAGATGAGGGTTTTTTAGAAAAGCTTTTTCAAGTCAGGAGATTTATATCTTATTTCCAAACAGAAGAGACTTTGCTGAAAATGGCATGGATTTTACCAGGTCAATACAATTTATGAGTAAATAGGAGATGTTTAAATCTAGTTCTACATAAATAGCCCCAGCAGGAAAGTAGTGGAGCCTGTGAAAAAGAAGTAATCAATTTTTAATGGACCTCCATCAGAAAATGTAACATCAGCCAAGGAGATCTCAAATTCTTCCTGCAGAGGGTAGAAAAAGGAACCCACTGCACACACCAGCATACATATGGGCAGACTCGCTGGCTGTACTTTTTCTAAAAAGATTCATAACAACCTTTCCTGAAGTGAGGTTCACATTCAGTGCCAATATTATACACAGTTAAGAGACCACAGTTTGGAAAGTGATCTTCCAAATTGTGAAGCAGCTGGGCAAATCTGTCAAGTGCAAATGCAGCAACCACTGCTTGCGAGGTAGCAGAAAGCATGGGGTCAGGGCATCAACCTGCTCTGCTGGGACCATGTCACAGTGCACTGGACCCAAAATCCAGACTGCTAGAGGAGAGATATCAGATGCAATAGCAATTTGGGCAGTTTATACACATACGTTTATAGAAATAGAGGAGATCAGTTACTCTAACAAGCATTTGGTCAAAGCCCGTTCAGGCTGTCGCAGCAAGTGCCCTGCACTCGCTTTGCTCTCCGGCAGATGTTCCATCATTACCAAGTAGCTTTATGACTGTCCCAAAACGCTCAGATCTCTATCCCTTGAACTTGCACCTCTTTCAAGAAATAAACAGGAAAGAAACTGGCTTGAAAGCTGGGCTTTACTACCCTGAGCCAAGAGTCCCATGATACTCACCTTTTAACAGCCTTTCCTTCCCTGGTTTTCAATTAACTGCTCTACACTGAAGATTGCAGTCTGTCAATTAATGCAAAGAGTAAATCCTTTCCTAGACCTTTTGAAACTAGTCTCTCAGGCTCCCTGACTGCAGAAGGCTTTGAACAAACTGTTTCCAGAGAGGAAAAGGAAAATCAAGTGAATTGGTTGTTGCAGTCAGCATATTTCTCCCAGGCTACCGGAGCTGCTGTTCTGCTCTGGAGAGGAGGAGCTGTCACATTACAGTGGACTATTTCCAGAAAGAGTCACAGTTTTGAGTTCATATTTCTTTGTGGGCAGATGGAAATTTCTCGAGACTAAAAGCAGGAGGTAGGTAGGTAGGTGCCTTTCTATCACACGCAATCTGAGAGAGGTGAGACTTTACAAGAAAATACTACAGAATTTTTCCAATTTGTTTCAGGGCAAAAAGATTCTGAAAGAGCGATGGGGAACTGAAATGCTTTTGTAAAATCTGATGCTCCTCATTTTTCAAGAGATGACCAAATGGAGGTGAGATTTGAAAAGGATGCCTACTTTTCCAGGAAATTTTTTAAAAATTAGATGTTGCTATATTCCAGTAATTGAGACCTCCAAACAGTTGGTGAGAAATACAGGGTTTAAAGGGAGTTCACAACTCTGGGAACATGAAATGAGCTAAAGCATATTAGAAACCTTTTAAAAATTGTAAAATTGGAGAAACTGTTAAAAGTGCACTCAGGTCGACTGAATTATGTTAGTAATTTGCAAGAGGGACCTGAAAGACAGCAGCTGGATATTGGGAAAAGTTTTTTTGTTTGGGTTTGGTTTTTTGGTTTTGTTTTTTTTGGTTGTTTTTTTAACTTTAAAAACTATATAGGTTTTATATATACTTATACATATAGTACATGACCTTCCAGACATGACATTCCAGATTAATTTTTAATTCTCTCAGAAAGGGGCAAATAAGAATAGATAAATAATAGCTGAGGAAGCAAAACAAAGCACACCCAGAATTACTGTTGCCTGTGCAAAGAAACCCTGTATAGAATAAACTTCCAATCCCAAACCAAAAAAGCCAGGTTCATCATGGATCATAAAGCCTTGTGTCCTACACTCCAGCTTTCCAGGCTGAATATCCCTTTAAGAACTCAAACTAATAGCGTTCTCCTCTTGAATTTTGCAGTAGCATCATACACAGCGCTCCAGAGGTTAGAAATACTGTCTTGGGGGCAAAATGTCATGAAACAAGATCACGCTGCCAGACAAAGCTTATAAACAAGAAAATCTCAGTTCTCAGCAAAGCCTGGGATTTTTCAAAGCACCCATGGACACATGGGGAAGCCTACACACATTTGATGGCTTGCTCCTAGCAAGTCTTTTGCTGGAAAAGAAAATGCTGCAGCCATAGCACTGTTCCCTGCATCCTTGCAGACACAACCCTGAAGACTGCTCAAAGGAAAACTACAATGTTAGAATCAGGTTTTCTTTCCATTTCTATTATTGTTTGCTTCCAGATAAGGAATGGTACTACAAAGCCACTTTGGAAGAAGCCTTTAATGTACCTCAAAGACTTCTTGGAGTTTAACTGGTCATTTTCTCTCCAAGAGATGCTGCTCACAGCACCGCATTGGAGCAAGGCAGTCTGAGCACCCTTCCCACTGCAAATCAGCATTTGTTATTAATTTCCCCATTAGAAATTTCTCTGAAAAAGAGGGAACAGAATAAGCAAGAGGAACTCATTGTCCCATCAGCACCAGCAGATGCCAAGGAGCAGGGACAGATACAGGTATGTGTATATATACACCTATATACTTTTTTTTATATATATATGTATATATGTCCTCTCCTGAGGGGGGGACAAATTGTAGTAAAACAGTGAGAGAGATATTTAGTGCAATTTGTCCCCTCCTCAGCACATTTCCCCTTCCAACAGGAGGGGCAGGAGCCCTCCCATCTCCCTCACTCCTCCGGCACCATGGCTCTAACCTGCCAAAAACTGTTCGCTGCATTTTACATAACTTCATTGGTCTCACTTTCCAACTGGTTAACAGCCCTTATCAGCAAATAAAAGCCTCCAGCAGCAGATGAGCAAAGTGATTGAGAAAGCCATAAAAACTGAAAGGAGAAAGCTGTCTGTAGTTAAAACAAGCCTCAGCTCCTGCTCCCCAGCAAACTCCCCCAGTAAATACAGAGAACTAGCAGGTTTATTACCCTCCCTTTGATTGTATGTCATTATTACAGCATTGTTTTCCCACATACCAATTCCTTCTTAGCTCCCACTTGCAATAAAAAACAGAGATTTGGGTTCTTTTTAAAGATTAGTAGACACAGCTGCCCTCATACTCTAAACTTGTGAAGTGGCTGAATATCACTCTTGAAATTCCAAATTCAAGGCCCTGATAGTTATCTGCTGTGGGGGGAAGTCAACTAAATTGTGGATTACAGTAGGGTTTCATGGAGGGAAATGGTTGGCAGTGGACTACTAGCACCGTGGAGAAATGAGACCTATTGAAGGACAATTCTTCATAAAGAAACTCCAAAACTAGCAACCATTTTTGATGAAAACAAACAAACAAACAACAAAAGTAAAAACAGTTTCCCTAGAAGTTTTCCAAAGGAAAAACGAAATTTGGCACAGAATGCCTTGAGAGTAAGTTTGTCTGTGTTATAGTTTGAAGAAAAGTAGGAAGCACCACCCAAACCAAAGCATGAAATCGTTGCTCAAACACAACAGTTCATTCAAGGTGCGAGCAAACGCTCCCTTGGAGTTCGGTTTGGAGGCGCATGGGCTGCAGTGCTGGGACATGCAGGGTGAGGGTGGGAAGCCACGTGCCCAGCGCTGTGCACAGGTTGCACGGATCAGCACAGGAGGTGCAGGGATGGACCAGTCCCCAGCTAGAGGAGCCAAGGAGAAAAAAAAAAGGGGGGGGGGCCTTTTGGTTGGAAAAAACAGAAACTTGGTTACTTTCTTTTGCCGGTGGGAGACAGTTTGCAAGCAAACCCTTGCAAGCAAGGGTTGACTTTTGTTTGGCTCTCCCATCCCCAGGGATGGGGGGTCAAAACCCCAGGGAGGGTCAAAAACTCTTGACCCTCAATGAACCCGTCATCGCTGTACAACATCCATGCAGAGACTTGCTGTGGAGCTGCAAGGTCCGCAGAGCTGCTCCCCGGCCCCCAGAGCCACCCCACAGCACTCCCTTGGCTGTCAGGCTAGACACAAGCTGACCATTTAGAAAGAAAAATTACTGGCTATAGCAAGCCTTGCTGTTCACAAGGTTTAGGAGGGACAAGTGGGTAACCCTTTCAGCCCCAGGGTAACACAAAGGGGCTGGTAGGAAGGTCTGCCAGAGCAGAGCAGGGCACCCTTATGTCCCCAGAGCTGGTGTCCAGCTTCAATGCTGGCTGCGTGCCTGGGCATTCCCAGGACAAGGCAAGCTGGGACTCCTTGCTGGCACCACTTTGGAGGGAGGGACAAGTGAAAGTAAGTCTAACATGACCTTCACTGCAAACCAGCGCGAGCTGTCAGGACACAGAAGAAGAAACACACACCCATGGAGCAGCAGCAAGTCCACAGGCTCTAGGAGCACTCTTGCCAACACAGAAACGCTTCGTTTTAGCTCTAGTTATGATGTCTGCATTTAGTATTCATTGCCGTGTCACTGATCCTCATGAATTCCTCCCATGTGCATGTGCCTCTCTCATCCATTTCTATCAGCATCCCACTGTAATTTATTAGTAGTTAAGAATTAATAGACACTTGGAAGTATAATGTTACATTTTTCCCTTATCTTCTGGTGCTCAGAAGCATTTCATGCAGCAGATCAAGCATTAAATCTGTCATGTAAACACATTATTTTGTCATGTAATGCATTATGATCGCACACTACCAGGAAAATGAAAAGCACTTAATGGTTTGTGTTTGATGTGTACTGTCAACAAAACTCAGGAAGAATTTATAAGGTGGTGGAGTTTAATGAGTACCTGTTTAATAGGGTTTGCCGTATCATTCAAAAATGTGGCTTTACAGGAGACATGTGATACAATGAATTTCGATGTGAATTATAAAGCCCAATCTAGATCTCCAGGCTTCTACACAGCAAAGATAATAAGATCCAGGGAGCTGTTTATAAGCAATAAATCATGACCTTTTCTCGTTTTCTCTTAGAATATTCCACTCTCCTTCATCAGGTTTTATGAAGCTGCAGGCATCATGTCTGAAAGTGCCATCCAGTATCTTTGTATTATAAAATTAATTTCTTGTGTAGAATAACTCAGCTATAGACAGGAAATGAATGAACTAAAGAGGGAAGAACAAGCTGATAAATATGAACCCTACCAAACACCGAGCCACTGACAAGCCTGGAAAAGTTTAAAGGAAAAGAAACAAACAAAGGCTTTGTTAGCAGCTTGGGAAAGCTTCAGTGAGTGGATATCTAGGCAGAATCTCAACCCAGCAGACTCCTAACAAAAGCCCCCCACACCTGGCCAGAGGTATCACAACCACAGCACAAAAAAGGCAAAAATCTGAACACAGCTGGAATTACTTCTCCCTTTTCTCTCCAGGATGCTGCTGGGAGCACCTCCCGCAAACCCAAACAAGATGTGATGTGATATGACAAACCCCAGAGAGAAGCCCGAAGACAAACCCCAGCCCCGTCGTTACCCCACAGAAGAACCAGCCAAGCAGTGTTTATGCTGCAGGAAGGGAGGCCCTATAGCTTCCCAGCAGCTTGCTTCCAGTATTAAAATCGGTTTAAACCATTCTGGTGACCATGCTGTCACAGGACCTCCCCGGGCTTCATAATCCATGCATCCACATTGGGCATCTCTCAACAAGCTTAAGGAACCAGCTCCATTTCTCTTCAGCACTGGAGGGGTTTCATTCCCTGTGAAGCCTGTCTGAAGGAGGCAACCACAGCAGAGCAAGCTCCCGGGGTCCTAGTAAACCACTCGGGAAGGATGAACACATTCCTCAGCTTTGTAAACTAATCAACCTGGAGAAAGAAGAAAGAACCTTCTTTCTCTAGGTTGATTAGTTTACAAAGCTGCTCAGAAACAGCATTGAAATTCACAGTCAATGGCCTCTCATTCCAGTTTTATGACTGATTCATTTAACGGCCTTCTGCAAGTTTCAAATCCTCTGCAGGATAGTTCTCTGCCATCTCCTGTGTGCTGTGATACAGCCACCACAGAGCCTGTAGAGATGCTCGGACCAATGGTGCTGACGGTGCCCAGAGCATGACCATTAACACTGGAGCCCCAATGTGGAACAAGGTTGCCAGAAGTGCTGGTAGACTGAGAAAACTGTCATAACTTAGCAGGTTGGTGACATCTTTGCCCACAGCTGATAAGCTAGCTTTCTGCAGAGACAACGTAATGCACTTTACTAGAGCTCTTTACTTGGTAGCCTAGTACATACTCTTAACTATTAACAATGCAACTGGGGAAAAAATTACTTTTAAAAAGCTAGAATGACACAGATATCCTGTCCTAGAGAAGAAGATGGAGCCCTGATCCCACCTCAGAGACAATCCACTCATTAACTTCAGAGATAGTCACACTCCCCAACTGACAAGACAATGAGATTTTATACACCCAGGATATTTTCCTCATGAACCAGGTACCAGGATAGTACCAGGATATTTTCCTTATGAACGTAACTGTACTGTCAAAGCCACACAGCAGACACAAAGCCTCATATTGTGAGTACACAGGTCCAGGGTCTTGCACATAGTTAGCAATGTCGAACTGAGTTTTGAAGCTCCCCCACAAAAGAGCATCCCCCACCTTCCCTTGGGTGGGCTGGGTCACCTTCCGGACCAGTCCCATTCTCCCTCCCTTGACTATGGAGGGAGCCAATGGTAACCACACACCAAGTGGATTCAAATTAGAGCTCCCCTTGACCTCATGGTACACAGTTCACAGGATAGAGTCTTAAAAGCCTCTCTTCAGAGGGCTTTGGTTAGAATTCATCCAGACCTGATGCAATTAAATGCTCTAAGTTATTAATATTAACAAGATTTACTGCTCCCCATTTACAAATTATTTGCATTTTTATGCATTCTTTTAGCATGGATCATCATGAATTTCTTTGGTATTCATGAGGTTGCAATTTGTGTATTTCCATAATTACCTCATCATATTCTCCATTAGATAATGGACCAAGGGCATAAAACACCATGCAGAATTCAAAAGCAGCATGGACTCACTGCTCCATTGAGAGATTGATTTCCCTTGTCCTTGAAGCAGAGCTCACAGGAAAGCCCTGGGAAAACTCTGCCCCAGCATGGGCTGAGGCTTGCAGGTTGAAATAAAAAAAATAAAAAAAAAAAAAATATCAGTGCTTGATCATTACAGTCTACGGGAGTTTCCCTGCTCCCCATACTAAAGCCCATTGATAAGTTGTCTGCACAGCTCCCTTGGGCTTAAAAGGACTATACCATGTGCATTACAAGCTAAGAAATCACAATCATTTCAGTTCCACAGTTTTTAAAGTAGGGCACAACTGAGAGCTGAAGGGCTCACACAAACACTTTCTGCACACCAACGGCTTGGACAAACAGTCCCTCATGCCAGGACGCCGTCACTGCATCCCCTAAGGCAAAGCTTGCATCCAAAACTAACCCAACCCAAACTTCATGGATAATTCACTAGTGCACTGGAGGGAAAGGGTGGAAGAAGGAGAGATGAATTTCATGTACATAAAATCCTTTTTGTGTACTTAGGAATGGATATGAACAGATTTAAAATTAACTGGCTTAGTTCACTGCTGGGCAAGTGATCTAAAATGTCCAATAAATAATTCATCCAGCAACATACATCACTGTGCAGCCTGGTCTGTGACGCAGACCGGGGCGGGGGTGGTCTCGTTTTGTGAAAGAGACAACTTAATTCAGTGCACAGTGAATAATCCAAAATCCCATAAATGATTCATCACTGGATTAAAAGCTATAGATTTCTCCATAAAATTCTCTACCCTGCATTAAATATGCAGATGATTGTGTGATGTTTATTAACTACTGGATGGCTTAGTTAAGAATGACACCAGCTCTAGTGCTTTAGAGCAACTTTGAAGCCATGAATCTTCATTAGATGTACATCTAAGCATGAAAAGGGATTAACTTCAAGGATTCAAGGTTCACTAACATTGATAGAACTACAGAGCATACACCAATACATGAGAGAGGAGAGCCAGGCCTTAGTATTTTTTGTTTTAGAAAACATAACTATAGACAGGACTTATTCCCTGGCTTGGATTACCTACCCTACGCCTCTTTTCCAAGGTATTTTAAAAAAAAAAAAACAACCCACAAACTACACCCACAACCCTTTCCTTTTTTCTAGATATTAAAAAAAAAAATCTGCATTGTGAAATAGCAGAACATACAGCTTCTTTCCTTCTTAGGAAAAAAAAAAAGAAAGCCATTTTGGGAAGCAGTGATTTCCCTTCCCCTTGGAGAAGGCTCAGTGCATGAAAGACTAAAGAAAGTCAATGAACTTACACCAAAGATCATTTCCCAACACCCTCCTCCCCAATCCTTCCAATGGTTTTTGCACACTCCAGTTTGCATCCATCTTCCCAGTGTCCTTGTGGCCTCCTACTTCAGCTTCAAACCACTGGCAGCTCTTAAGCCAAGGTCACCACGCGGTAAGGAGGTGAGCCTTCTTACCAAAGGGTTCTCTGTAGGAAGCCCCACTCTAATCTCAGTGTTTCTCTTAGTTCTGAGCACTCCCCAAAGTGATCATTTGGAGGGCCCCTTGCCAAGAACACCACTCTTTCTCATGAGCTTGATAGCAGGAGGGAGTGGATGCTGAGATGAGCTACGGGATGGTTAGAGGTTGATGTTACTTTTGCCAGGTCACTGTTACCACGGTGTGATTGCAGGAGGTGCTGAGTCTTGGGTTTTATGTTTTAAATTAGCAAGAGGAACCAAAGCCACGCTGCTCCCAGCTGGGGTTAGGCATCAGTGGGAAGAGGAAACCAAGAAGTGCATGGCCACCACGGCCTCGGGAGCACAAGAAAACCAGGGTGTTACTGAGACTTGCAGGAAATGGGTGTTGTCGGAGGACACATAAGCCAGAGCTCAGGCCAAGCGTGCCGAAAGCACGCCTTGGAGCCAGCCAGGAGCTGAGCTCCTGCCCGGGACCTCCATCGCGACTGGAGGAGGCTGCATTTATTCTGCTTGGTGGCAGCAAATCTGCATCACCTTTACAGCCTCTTCTAATCTCTCCAGCTGTTTCTCTGCTCTGTCTCTGTAGCTCAATTTTGCCATCTGCTGTCATGTCTGCTGCAACACGTCCCATTTCCTCTTTCTACCAGGCTAAAATTTTCCACTTTTTCATGCATTCATCTCACACTGTGTGGTTATCTCTGTTCTTTCCCCAAGTCCCATGATGCTATTTATTCTTATTTCTAATTTCCTATGTACTCAGCCACATTCTTCCCTTCTGCTTGCTCTTTCTTAAGCTCCAATTAGATTCCACCTTTGGAACCCAGAGATTTATTTATATTAACCTTAAAAAATGCCTAGAAAAGCACATTAAGGCTAAGAAACAAACCTGGAAACATAATGAAATGTGCTGCTGAGATGGAAAGGGACCATCAGAGCAGTCAGCTCCAATAAAGTCTATTAAGAGAGGTCTCATTAATCTCAAAATGATATTTAATTCATTCCTCTGGTTTCTCTTTAAAGGATTTGTATTCCTAACTCAGTGCTTGCCTCTTTTTTTTTCAGTATTTCCTCCTGTTTTCTCATTAGCCAATCCCATATCCCAAAATATTCAAATCTCCCTTTTTAATTGCTTTTCTGTACCTCCTCCATACTAATCGGGTAGTTCAGTCATTATCTCTTCACGTCAGACCTGCTTTACCCAATTTAATTGGTCATTTTGATGCAGACAATTGTCCACAAAGTACTGGGATCCAGTGAAAATTATTACTTGGACCAAAAGCTAAATCCTTCATTAATTAACCACCTTGCTCCATGGAGCAGAGCCAGACTCCCCAGATACAACACCACTTAGGCTTGACACGGACTCTGAAGACATTAAAACCCGCTTCGCTCTAGCCGCAGGCTCCCAGTGCAAGCCCATAAACACTGCAATAACTTCAGCAGCTCAGAGCACTGGGGAGAGGCGTTAAACCTGGATGATTTCAGGTCTTAGCGCTTGGCAGTTTGAGATGTGGTGGTAGGCAAGGTCTGGGGGGACTGGAGTTTTGGGGAAATGCACAGCAGTTTTAAAGAAAACAGCTTTGCTCGTTGGCAGCTCTCTGGGAGGTATGGGAGGCCAGCGAGGGCGGGATGAAGGTACACGTGGGCAGATTTGCAGGGAGACCTGCTTCAGCGAGTTCAATGGGCAGCAACAAGTTGTAGGAAGCAACACTCAAGGAAACCTGCACCGCACAACACAACGGCTTGAGCCTCGCAGCACTGCCAGGGGCCAGGCTGGCTTTTGTCAAAGTTTTCCCAGTCTGCAGCACTGGCCTCTGTAGGGCTTTGCAGCTTATACCCTGTGTATTAAGCTGCTTACCAGACGGCTTTCTTGGCTGCGGTGCTTTATGCTTACTCAAGTGCACTTCTTCTTTGCCTTCCAAGGTAAAAGTCTTAAAAATAAAGACTAACATTTCCAGTTGCCAACAACATACTCTCTGACAGTCTTTTCTTTCTAAAAACCTGCTGCTTTCATATAGTTTTTCATCACTAGATGCAGAAACTGCATTCTGGCGCTTCTGTTGCTTTTGGAAAACAGCATCTCTTTTTCCTCCAGCTACATTTTAAAAGACTCACTTTAACCTTTCACTGAACATACTGACAGCCAGGGTCAGTTCCTCAGAAATTACTTCAATGTATTTTCATTTAAATATAACCCTCCCAGATTCCTTGCTTCCAATTGCTACTCTAAACCCAAACCTCAGCCTCAGTAATTGGGGTGGATAAAAAGATAAATAAAAATGCTCAGTGACATAAGTTACACTTACAGCTTCCCTACAGCATTTCTGGGCTGCGTTTCCACATGGTTGATCAGATCAAACTCACTTTGTTGGCTCCTATTTCTTCTGTCCTTGTGCAGCTCCCCAAAGCAGGGCCTTCAAGTCCAGCCAGCACCACAGCAAATGGGCTAGAACCTTCCCCAGCAAGAGCCAGCCCTGCTCTAAAGAAGTCATTAGTGCAGAGCTAATTAATAAGAGCAAAAGGATTGGCCCAGCCCTGCCAATTGGAAGTTGCAATAAAGATATTGGTGGTTTAATGAGCAGGTTTACTTGAGGGGGGGAGGGAACAAACCAAACCAAAGAGCGCTTTTTTTTTTTTTTTTAAAGGAGTACATCAAAACTGCTTGGGGTTTTTTTCCCCTTTTATTTCTTACAGATCTGTGTGGGATTCATGCCTAGAAGCAGTGTTGGGCGCCAGGCCCCGGGCTCAGCACGTGCTGTGTGTTGGGGTAGCAGCAGCCGCATTAACCAGCGTGGGACAGACACTGGTCTCAGCTGAGCAAAGCCAACCTGGGCGCCTGCAGGCCACATCTGCTGTTCGGGGACTCTCTTCTGCCTCCCACAACACGGCCAAACCAGGGCGTGCAGCAGGATGCTGAACCTGGGCGAGACTGAGAGGGACCCCAAAGAGGAACCTCCACTGCCTCCCTCTAACTCATGGCATGTGAGAAGATGCTGTAGAGTCAAAAAGTCTCACCACAGCCCTGAGCGTGACTAGTGGGGAAGTCCAGATCTGCCGCACAATGTTTTCTTCTGATTAAATGCTATTCCCACAATGTGCTCTTACTTCAAGTTGTCATCGCCTGGAGTTGCCATAGCAGGGACCGGTGAACTCCAGGCAATGGAGATAAATGGTGTCACGGTTTTGAACCTTCTCCCATGCCGTTCCCGTAGTCACTGCAGCAGAGTGGGTGAGGACCCCAATGACATACACGAAAGGTCTGCAGCGTGTCCCATAGATGATTCCCCAGCCTCCATGGCCAGTCCCACTGCACTGATGCCCCCAGGCTGGTTACCAACTCAGTCTGTTCTTTAAAGTCTAAATCTTAACCCAGCTGAAACACAAGCAAGAGCACCCTCAGAAAGGGTGTGATTAGCACGGTGAAATGATGGGCTTTGCTCTCCCATGCACTGCCGATCTGCCCCGCAGCCACCAGAAGGCTCCGGTTTTCCCAGCTGAGTAGAGGTAAGGTTAGTGCTGCAGAGCTATCATTACGGCCAAATGAGAGGCAGCATTTACAGGGCTTGAGGATAATGGGGACAGTTTTGGACTTCCCTGGACTGTTCTGTGCTGCCAGAGCCGGGCTGCCCGTCTCTGCTAACCACACACATGCCCATGCAGCACACAGTGCCCAAATCGTCCCCATCCTCAGAGTCAGCTCTAAGCACAACACAGGTATATGTCTGAGCAGCTAAACAGCCACAGCCCACTTGCCAGCCCTGCCACACCAAAGTCCTGGGAACAGGGATGGCAGGTCCTGCTGGTGTCCCTGAGGACAGGGTAGGAGTGTGGGAGCAGCTTGTTGCAGAGGACTGGGGACAATTTCTGTCCCTAGCAGCACAATGTTTTCCCCCTCTGCCCTTCTGTCCCACTAGAAGCAGCAGACGGTGAATGCACGCTTCATCTCTTCTTCTTCACTGTTTTTAGTGTCCCCAGAGCCTTTCCATGGAGGTCACGGGATTTTTGCCTATGCTGCTCAGAAACACTGAGCTGGCTCCACCTCCCATGGGCACCTGAAGGGACAGCCAAGTTTCCAAGACGTAGCTGTGCTCTGCGTTGTGCTTCTCACCTACAACTTCTCTAAAAGACAAACGGGCAGCACTGGTGGCACTGGGCACCCCAGCCTCATCCATACAAAACCCAGCCAGATGGCACTATGCTACCCTGTGACTGGGTGCTGGGGCCCTAAATTAAGCACCCTGGGGCTGCATGGTGCAGGTCTGCATCGCCAAGGAGACTCCACCACGAGAGCTGCTGCTTTTTGCAGCTCGTTGTTATGAGGATCAAAAGGCAACTCCAAACAAATGACTGGGGATCCCCTATGCTCATTGATGGGGGAGACATGGATTTACAAATGAGTGGTATGGGGGGCTGTTGTAGCAGGATAGAAAAATTTCCCAGTGGGTTGCTCGTCTGGGCATTTTCCCACCTCTGGAAATGCTGCAGTACTTCTTTGGAGAGCTGAGACAGCACACCAGTCATTTCAACACCTGGGGAATAACTAACTCCTGTTCAAATGCCGTAGGATGTGGCATAAAAAGTACAATTGCTAGCGGTAAATTACAAATTTTATTAAGATCGTCTCCAAGGGTCATTTAAACATGCTGAATCACAGGCAGCGTTGGTGCCCTTTAAGTCATCTGCATTTTTGATTTATACTCGCAGCATTCTTGTAGCTTAATTTTTCTCTTGATTATATGAAAGCAATAAGAACTGTATTTGCTGATTTTTTTCTTTTTTTTTTTTTTTTTTGGCAATTTGAAGTTAGGCAGCATTCCGTGTTACTTCTTCTCTCTTCTGTTCCTCACAGCATAAGTTGTATTCAAGGAAGAGCATTAGTAAAAATGGAGAAAAACAAATTAAATTCTGTAACACGGTATTAGTAAGAAGGCAGATACCAGAAACACCTATGAATAATGCATAAAGCACCTTCTGAAAGAAGCTTCTTTATGCAATGAGTTTTAAAGGTGACATGGCAAAATTTGCACAAAGATTTTAAATTTTCACAGTTGAACCTTTGGCCTTTGGTTTACACCCACTGATACTTTGAGGGCTCTTAAGCATCTCTCAATGCAGCATGAAACAGGCCCTCCTTATTTTCCATGGCATCTACAGAAGATGTGGGAGCTCTTCACAGGGAAAAAATGCTGTTTTCTCCTTCAGTGCCACTGAAAACTTTTTCAAGGTCTTCCGCTGGTCCAAGGCTGTAGTGAGAAGCACAGATCACTATGGATGGGGCAAAAGCACATTGCTGCTTCAGAGCATCCTTTCTTATTTGTAACGTGGGCAAATTCCCATTGAAACGGAGACCAGAAGCTACTGAGTCCACTGACTTCAATGGTGCAATGCCTCCTTTTTACACCAGAGAAGTATTTACCTTGCTTGCAGTCTTCTAATGGATAGGAAAGCACTGTTCAGATCTTATAGAGACAGCTGTAGGGCAATCACCATGGGATTCAGAAAAGAGTCCCTCCTTGGCCCCTGATCCTTATGTCCTAGGTGGGGTATGCAGTGGGGGACCATCTACCATTGCAAATTATTGGTCTTTGGCAAAGGGATGATACTTGACTGTGGTTTGTCTAGAGAAAATCCTTTTTTCAGGATAAGCCAGAAGACATGAGCTTACCAGTTACACCTGCACAGGGTGATTCATCATATATATTTCATATCTGCCTCAAAACGATCACCTCAATGATGACCTCAGATACTTCAGTGTTACCCAAGGAGCGTGTGAGGGGGTGCAGTGGCCCCATGAGAGCTGCAAGAGTTATCTAGTGGTGGAAAGCTTGGTTTGCCATGCTGCTGCAGTATGCTTTTCATGGGGCCCATTCTTTGTGTATTGGCATGAATTACCACTCCGTTGAGGACTGTCCATAAATCCCTGATCCCTTTCTGAGCAATCATTTTGCCAGTTGATCATCATAACAATTTATCTCTTAATTTCTTTAAAATAACCCCGCCAGGGGCATGCCCTGGTATTTGAACAAAGAATAAAGCAGGCTAGGTATTTCCTTAAGCTGGGGTCACTACATAACAGTAAGTACCAGTAGCTGAAGTTCTACAGTGCTCTGGATGTCTGTTCATTGCTACATAGAAGCAGTATCCAGGAACCACTGTTTAATTTTCTGGGGTGAAGTTATCTGAAGCTTGCTCATAGTCAGCACCACAAGCCAGTACTACACGCATTACAATCAGTAGCCAATACCTCCCTGCCTCTAAGAAAAATTACATTGGAACTTATAATAGGAAATTACAAAATGGATTACCTTTTTATTATAAACTTCTTTGTGTGTCTACCTAGAAGCAAAATAATATTAATGTCACAATAGCAAAAAGAAATCTATAACTCTAATGAATCCATCAAATGAGTTCAGAAGCAAAGACAGCAAGTTGCAAAATTTCTGTGGGCTAAGCAGGAAAGAAAGGATCTCATTCTGATTTAAGCTATGCCAATGTCTGTCAGGAGCAATTCCAGGAAACTACGGGACCACTTTACTATAAAGCAAGAGCCAACAAGATGAGCCAGACCTGCAACAAGTGCGTGAACAGGTTCTTTGCACAGGCTTCCTCCTGCTGCATCCCCACCAACTCATGCTCCCTGGTCTCCTCCTGGTGACACAGCCCTGGAGTAAGGACAGCAACCCCATAAAATGAACAGAGTGCTGTCACAGGGGCCATGGCAGATTTACCAGAAGATTAACCAGAGATACAGAAGGACACCTGCACTAGGCTAGCATTAGAAACATTAATCAATTATGTGCTTAGGGATACTTACGTTTCCAAAACAAGGACGAGAGCATCAATATGAAAAGAATGGACGCCACTATGAGACAGGCAATGAGAATGGCATAGCTGGGAAACTGGAAGGGAGAAGAGAAAAACTGAAAAGGCTTTAGAAGCATGTTTACTTCACGCAGGAGTGGGTTGCCCTAGTGGCTAAGAGCTCTGAAATATCTGCATTGGGCTGGAGTTTGCAATGCTTTTCTGAGCTTGCCTGTACAAAGTATGGAGAAGACACATCAGGTTGATCATGATAAACAACATGAATTATCTGTTAAGTATTTAATAAATCTTCTTCTGAAGCATTTGAGCCTAGATTCATCCCACTTAACATGAACTTCTTAGTACAGTGTCTAAAGTAGGAGCTTAGTCACCCTCATCCTTCCCTTAATTAGAAACGGGGAAGCGTAACAACCCTCCCAAGTTGCCTTTTGCCTGGTCACACCCCGAGGATGCTACCTCTGCTTCTCTTACAGGGGTGTCAGGGGGATGAGGTTTTTCTGAAGTGTCCAAGGCAGATGGGATGGTCACAGGCTTTGGCTCTATCCACTGGAAAGATGAATAGATGGTTCCTGAGCTTCTAAACAAAAGTTCAAGCTACTGTTTGCAAACGCTGTCCCTTTAGTATGAATACATTGAAAATCACTAGCGTGTCCTGCTGTCCTTCTGGCTTCCAGTTAAACACTCTTGAAACTTAGAGGAAGTTTTACCTTATCTCCGTTATCATCATGTTTCTCAGCCTTGTCATCTGAACTCACTGAAATCCCTGAAAATAAAAAAGATTGAAATTATTACTGGCACAGTCACCTGAAGGAGTGAGGGCCACTGTGGTTTTCACTGCTTTAGTCAAGGAGTAATGAACTCTCAGGGAATGAGGAGGGCAAAATCTGGCCCTGAGTAGGAGAAATAAAGCACCTTGCAACCAAAATGGAACAATCTGTTTCCGCCACAAATGGTATGTTAGGCAGTCATTGGGAAATGTCAGCCTCTATCAAGGAAAGAGAAGGCTTCCCAGGGACAGCCCATGAAGCAAGACAGTAGAAACTTGTCTGCTGTGAAGGAGTTTTCACTTCTATAAGCATGACAAGATGTTCTAGAGAGCTGAGCTAGTAAACAAGGCACAAGTCTAAGTGGAGGAACTGCCTCAGTTTAATTGTGGTCAGACTTATGTGTGATTGTAGTTTCTGAAAGCTGCATTAGTGCTGAAAACCACAGGAAACATCTTTATGTTCAGATAACTTACCACAGATTTAAGAAAGCTCTATGAAGATGATGCATTTTGTTTCTATCCAGGAATATTAAGAATAATTCAGTTCTAGTTTTCTAAGCTTTGGAAATAGGGATGAACTAATTGAATGCTCGAGAAATCTTGCTGCAAACTTTTCTGCTGTATCCTATGATCCTACTCTCTTACTTTTGCTAGTGAATTTAAAATCACAAAAAGTTAATCTAGGCTTAGGCTTTGGCTCATCATGACCTCATGTTACAAAGTATTGAAGTATTTAAGTATTTGGAGTACTTGATCTGTCACAGGAAGCACCCAATATTTAGCAGCATCTTAAAAACAGAGTCACTCAGCTTAGTGAACCAAAACCTCAGTTTACATCCTATGACAGCAAAGCTCCTATGCCTTAGGTCATGCCCTAATGTACAGAAAGACTGTGATAAGTAGTGCTTTCAAAGGTTTGACAAGAGAACAACCATGGAGCTTCCATCTGAGCAAAATGTACCAGGGACCAGATGAGTCATTTGTCAAGGCATGTATATGTAACACGCTTGCAGTGCCCAAGACCGCAGCCAAAGGAAACTATATGCATGAGACACCCAGAGTGTCACATGGTGATGGGGGTGATCAGATGGTCACAAATAATCCCACTAGAAAAAGAATGCTTTTTTTCTTTTTTTTTAACTTTTCAGAGTATATTATTCAGTGAATAACTTAATCTCCCCCAGATTTCTCAGTTCTGATCAGCTCTCTCTGAGAGCTGAGTTGATTTGTCTCCATGTACCAAATAATGTGCTTGCATTTTATCAAAGACATGCACAGGGCACAGGTAGCTCATATGCATGCAACTATAGCTAGAAATTTGCACTGGAGTAGGAAAGAGATTATAGCTAATAAGCATTACAGCTAGACAAATATAGGTAATAAAACCCTAGTGAGCGCTAAAAATCCCAAGGATACGTGAACATTGCATTTTGCCATACACCTGTTTTATGACACCCCTCTCTCCCTCTCTCAGAAGAGAAGAGAACTGTAGTTCAGCAGAACTACCCCCAAATACACAAGAAGTGCATATCTCACTCTGACATGCACGTCCCACGAGTCAAAATTAAACTTTCTGTCTGCATGCTGCAGCCTGGCTGATGGGAGCAACTATTGTTGCTTACTTTCCATACCTGAAGGAACAAGGGTTCTGTTCAGGGTCTGAAGTATGGTTGGCGCTGGCAGGGTTGTTCCTGGGGGAAAGCAGGCAAAGACAGAGGGGAAACTAAATCAGAGCCTGGTCGGCGGGAACCAACAACCCCAGCTAATCCAACCTTTCTGGCAAGAATTGCGCTTGGAGATGGAGGGCTCTCTCAACCATGGGTTTCTCTCCCAGCCACTGTGCTCACATCAATACAGAGTTCAGCAACAAATTAGCCTTCCCTTACTTTACAATAAGGCTGGTCCAACGGCTGCATCCATTTAGTGCATTATTTCATAGAGTAAAAGGAGACTGAGTCAAGAACTTAACTTGGCTTATGGCACTTACTGGACAGTGCACAATTATGCTGCAGCATTTTCACACATTATGACAGTTTGGCTCTCGGAAATAGCATGACACTAGTTTTTGCATGGGTGGGAGTGTGACTCACATAAGCACGGTACATTTTCTGCTGTTATTGCTTTTGTGGTGGCTCTTTCTAGCCCACAGTCACAACTTATGTTGCCCCCAGAATCCCAGAGGTAAGACCCTTTGCAAAACTTCCTATTTACAATGGCAGAATATAGGCATTGTCCAGAACTATACCCGAAGGACGACAAGTGAGACGGGGGTGAGAAACCCTCACAAATGCTCAAGAGACCAGTTTAGTCTATTTTGTGAGCCCTCCCAGGGGCATTAAGGAACAGTTTCCTAAACTCTGTTTCTGCTGTAAGTCTCTAGGTCTAGCAAAGACGACCTGCAAAAATCTAAATACTGTGTTTTTAAGAATGAAGAGATTCTTTGCATTAGTTGACTCTCTTAGCCAAATTCCTGAATCCATGTCATCCTTGAATTTTAGCTTTCCTTTTTTTAAGTCCTCATTTGAGGGCATCTGGTGGGCAGACTATCACACCTGAATAACTTGAGCCATTCTACCCCTAGACTTGACTGAGAGACAGAAAGTGCAAACTTCATGTAAGTTTGTTCACTTCTCAGATATGGTATGATTTTGTATACCAGTTCCTTTTCTCTTGAAGGAATGACTGATAGTTGTGGTAATTGCCTGCTGCTTTCCATCATGACCAAGGACACATGTTGAGCACTGGAGAGCTGAGCCTGCCGCCACATCTGGCTGAATCTATTCAGTGAGGTTCAAAGCTCACAACACTCAGGGAGGATTTAAAATTGAAAGCTCAACGAACTCACAGTGATGACAAATCAGGTATCTGAGAATTCAGCTTGGATGGTGACAAAAACCAGTTCTTAACTTCTCTCAGACCTGAGATACCCAACAGTAGTGGGTGACTCAACATCTACTTCCCTTGGAGGCTTAAAAACATGTTTTTCTCAGCTGTTGTTACATCCTGATTTCAAACAATTTCTGTGTGGACCCCACATACCTCTTACTTCCAGATGCAATGCATAGCTATCAGTACATATTTGGTACACTCTTAAGAATAGTCAATACTTTTGTTTATGGCAACCTCTTCATTTCTCTGAACATGCAACTTCTGACCTTGCAACATTATCCTACTCACCTGCAGTTGGCACGTCTTCCACCATGACAGAAGTGTGAGCACTTTTAGTTCCCTCTGCGGTCGGAAGTGTACTTGGGAATTCAGTAGTCACTGAAACAAAGTAAAAAGTAATGCTTATAAAGATCACCAATTAGGAGGGTCTTCATGTGGCATTCAAAATTGCTTGCACAGTTCTGCATCTGCAACTAAGAGGTGAAAATCTGCACCTCAGTTTTCATGAGTTAGGATGGTAGGATGAGAATAGGTCACTCTGATCAACTAAATATTAATAATAACAGGAGCCTTCATATGGGATGACAATGTAAGTACTCAATTTTAAGCGTGTTTTGAATTCTCACTGACTTTATTGCTCAAGCAGAACGTGCTCTAAACTAGCCTTTTCAGCAGACTATTTCAATTGTGTTTCCCAAATCAAGAAAAAAGTCAGTGCATAGTTGAGTGAATGTCTCTTATTCCATCCCAGCTGCAGAACTTTGTATTTATTTCTGTTGTACTTCATGAGGTTTCTGTCACATTATTTCTCCAGCCTGTTAAAACTCTTCTGAATGCAAGCCTGACCCTCTGCTATCTTGGCCATTCACCCCAGTTTGTCATCATCCACAACATTTGACCTGTGTTTCCTTAAAGCTACGGAGACATACCTATAGGCATCTCAGAGACAACTTCCCAGATACAAATATAAGTATCTGGAGAGTCTCAATGATGCCAGAGTAAAACTAACACAGACCATCTCTGCTACACAGAAAAAGGAAAGGACTGGTGCTGGTTACCCTTTGTACCTCCAGGAAGACAGACAGACTCTGCTGAGCAGAACACATCATCATCTTCAGTCCTCATGTCAGCTGCTTGGAAACCTGTTGGAAAATCTGGGAGAGGACTGGTTGTGACCGTAGTTGCTGGAAAAGTATCATTTGCTGTCACAGCAAATGTTGGGAGAGCAATGGTCTCCAGTGTAATTACTGCTGGAGACTCGGTGGTTGCAGTTGTTGCTTCAGGGACAGTGGTTGTCAAGAGGACACTAGTCTCTGCTGCTGCTTGATGATCGGTGGTTGCAGTTGTTGCTTCGGGGACAGTGGTTGTCAGGAGGACACTAGTCTCTGCTGCTGCTTGATGATCGGTGGTTGCAGTTGTTGCTTCAGGGACAGTGGTTGTCAAGAGGACACTAGTCTCTGCTGCTGCTTGATGATCGGTGGTTGCAGTTGTTGCTTCAGGGACAGTGGTTGTCAAGAGGACACTAGTCTCTGCTGCTGCTTGATGATCGGTGGTTGCAGTTGTTGCTTCAGGGACAGTGGTTGTCAGGAGGACAGCAGTCTCTGCTGTTGTTTGATGATCAGAGGTTGCCTGGGGAGCAAAAGTTGTTTTTCTAAAATGTTTGGGGGAAACGGGGGCCCTTCTCGTGGTGGTTGTCATCACTGGAGGGGCTGTCCGGAAAAAACATAGCCAAGAGAAAAGCTAGATCAGAGCATTCACAACTTACCCTGAGGAAAGCCAACCCAGAAATGAATGAAAATTATCTAGCTGCCAAAATACTGAGAATGAAGGTGGGAGAGTCGCTATTTAAAAAGGTTGTTTAATTAGCAGGAAACATGCGCCAGCTACAGCAATTCCCAGATTTACAGATTTGCCTTTTTTTTTTTTTCTTTTGGTAGGTCTCAAACACCCCCTCCTTGACCCTCTTACAGAAATGGAAGGGCCAGAACCTTGCATGGTAGAACACAAAACCTGCAAATTTTGTGATTTTGCTTTTCAATGTCTTCATAAAAATAAAATAAATAAAATAGCTCGATTTTCAGCTACAAGGTTCTTGCTAACCTTTTCAGCTGGTCCTTTTTTTATGAACTCTGTTGTGCTCAAACTCAGGGATAGATGTGGGATTGCAGCATTTTTCCCCCACTCTCTTGTTATATCACTTACAACAGGCGTACAAGAGTGCGGTGTACATCAGCACCAATTGCACTCCTGAACACCCTGTAAAAGTCAGAAAAAAAATTGTCTTTCTGCCGTGCGGAGGGTGGGTACCATCTTTTTTTCTGTGCTTTGCAATGCTTTTCAGCCTCTTCTTGACTTTGTAAGACCCTTACTTTATCCTGCAGCTCAGCAAAATAATAGGAAGGGGAAAAAGTCCTTCAAGACTCTGAGACAAAATTTCTAAACACGTGGGTCTCTTTATGCCATGAACCAAACGAAAGCCTTTTTGGTGTTGGGGTGAACCCCAGATGAAAACCTGAATTTCATTCCAAGGGCTCTTCAAATGATAAATCCCTTTTTTAATTCCATCATCTTTTAGAACGTCAAATATAGCTACACAATGAGAAATTAAATATTTCATTTGAAAGGCAAAAAAAGGGTGAAAGTTACTATTTTCTCATCAAAACTGCTCATTGAATGTGATTCAAATTGGCAACTGGTTGCAGACCTCCCTTGAAAACTACATAATTTAGGAAAAACACTTTTTGCCAAAACAAACAAACAAACAAGAAAAGCACATGTAGACTCCAATTTTAAACTCCTATCCAGTGAGAGGTTTCTCCCAGCTGGCTGCATCACGAAGGTCCCCAAACTCACCTCTGACCACCTCCAGCCGCATGTTCTGTTTGATGTCATTGAACCAGCCCGGGATCTCCACACGGCAGCAGTATGTACCTGCATCTTCTGCCTTCACTTTCCCAATCGTGAGAGACACATCTCCATAGGAAATATAGCCCCGGAGACTGTATCTCTGAGATTTTCTGAACGTCACCCTATTCCCAGTGGTGTGCAAAATTTTGTTTTTGCATTTTGAATTTGGGCACGGACCTCTGCCCCAGCACATATCTGAGATGTCCTTATGTCGTGCCACCTGGTAGAAGCAAGGCAACTGAACAGGTTGCCCTATTACTCCTCTAACAACAGCTTCGGATGCGGTGTGCGCTGTCAAGGAAGAACAAGGAAAGATGAGTGTTGGCAGTCTCTGATGAGTGGCTCTACCTATGAGGCGGGAAAAGAAACACTCCTGCCTGCAGGCAGGCCACAGTTACTGATCCCTCAAGATTTCCCCTGGAGCCTGTGGCAGCGAATGGCCCAGGGCACTACAGGCAACAGCCAGGAGCCCGCAGACATTGGCTTGCTGCTGGAGGGCTCCATGCTCTGGCCCTGTCCAGCTCCTGCAGGGCTGCGCACGAAATACATCATTCCCATCAAACGTGGTGAGCGAAGCCGAGGTCTGTCGCTGGCAGACTAGACCTGTGCAAATGGAATTTGGGCACTCTGCTCCCATCCCATCTCCTCTCCTAAGAGACTGTTTGAAAGTCGTTCAGAAACCTGGTGTTAAATACATCTGGTTTTCTCAGTCCACCATCATCTCCTTCAAAAAGGAAATGCTGTCATAGTTGCCTTTCACTGTCAGTCTCAATAGCAGGGTCCAAAATACCTATTCATGTGTGAAATTAGGGACTAATTAAGCTGGCAGAGCAGTGGGATCTGTCAATGGGAACCCATTCTCAGAAAGCACACTGCTTTTTCTGTTTCTGAGCAAGCACTGCCAACTATCCCACTTACCTTGCAGAGCACTGTGTACATAGAAGCTTTAACTGCTAGTGTTATACTGATGTTAAAAAGAGCATATGCATGCTTTCCTTGTGCTCTTACTCTTAATGACCAGCTTTACTTGGTGTTTACAGCCAATACTCACCTTAGCATCTGGTTTGAATCTTTGCTACTATATATTGTTCCCTCTTAACTGTCTATGCAGTTCCCAGATTGCCCTAAAAGGGATTTCTTCTTCATGAAAGGCACTATACAAAAAAGATTCTCATACAGGAACAAATCTTTTCTGGTTTACATTCATCTAGTCTGTGTCGGTCCACCTACCTTGTTGCCTTTTTCCCCCCATGTTATCGTTTACATATGGTGGAGCAGGAACTGAGGGACCTGGGGAGCATCCAGATCTGGTCCTCTGCTGCAGCAAGAGGATCATCCCGCAGATCTGATGTCTCATGGCCAGCTTGCTTACCCCAAAGAGGACTTACAACAGTTGCTGCTATTATCACCAGCTTTGGCCCTGCTTTGCCAAACATTTCTATTTTGCCAGCTGTTTGAATGCCTTTTCTTTTTGGCATGACTCCCAGATAGCAAACAGATGCTTCCAACTGTGTCCATGTCTCTTTTGTTTTGTCTTTAATGGACTAGTCCCCAGGTGAGGTTTTAGTCTGTGGCAGACTGCCTCATGACTTGTTATTGGGATGACATTTCGGCTTCATTATTGCTTATCCCATTGGCAAGATAAGCCAACTCGTTCAGGTTTCCACAGCTCCAAAAGCTAGAAGAGTAGAGGCAGACAAAACAACATGCAATATGGTGTGAAGGGCAGAAGCTTTTGCAGTGAAATGAAGGTAGGATGTGCCAAAAAATGAATTCCTGAATACAGGATAAGGCTTTGCAAGATGGCTGCTTGTTTTAGTCCTTGGAAAGGGTAGGTTCATTTGCCTTGTTACAGCAAAACAAACAGAGAAAACAGCCTCTTCCTGTGACAACAGAACAAAACAGTTCATCCAGTTGACCTTGAAAGTATCCCTAGGGGAGCAGGGGGCTAGTCACTGAGCAGGTTAACACATATTTTCAAGTCACCCCAACAAAGATGTGTGCAAAACCAAGACCAGCTTGAACTGTTCCTGGAGTTAAGGTCACTGCTGCTCGAGCAGAAATGGGCTCATCTTCTGTTCTTATTTCATCCCAGTCCTGCACAGCACAAAAGCAGCTTCACTAAGCAACCCTTTAACAAATGAAAATTTGCCTGCTCTTCTCTTCGAAAGAAGCAGAGCCCTGAACTTAGTAAATAAATAAATAAATAAAAAGAAGAAGAGGGAAGACACAAGGCACCAGAGTGTCTCCAGTGCAGTTTCCCACCAGTTTTGGTGCTAGAAAGTTACAGGTTTTGCAGTTTCAAATCCTCTTTTAACTTATGTGGAGCTAATGTTGCTAACATCTGCCTGCACTGCAGGTTGGTATGGAAAGCTTCAATACCACAACAGGCTCGATTCAACAGTATGAACCTCTGCAAGGACTAAATAACTTCCTTCTCAGTTGCAGCCTCTTCCACAGACACATTTTCCAAAACAAATAGTAAATAGAACTGAATGAACATGTCTTTGAAATTAAGAGGTTCCTGAGACTGTTATATTGTGACACCCTAGTCTTACTGTGAGAGGAATCCTACCCTTGCCCGTGGCGGTGGCCCTCCTAGGCATCCACGTTTGACCCAAGGCACCCTGAGCATCAGCTATGCCTGGGTAGTCCCACTGAAGTCAGTGAGGTTTGCCATTCGGAGTCCTTAATCCAAGTGAGAGAGAAATGGACTCCAGATGTTTAGTGTATCTTCCAAAATAGAAAGGGGTATTCATGATTGTTCAGATCATACAGATATACACATATTCATATATAGTCTCTCTTGAACCAACCCTCAGTGACAGTTGGCATTAAGCAGTAAATCCAATAGTTGCTGTTGTAGTGGTCTTCTCTCCCTACAACTGGTCATTGGGTGCACAAAGACATACATCCTCCAGCCAAGACAGCTGGTTGAAAAAGAATTTTTTTTCTTGATCTATTTCTGGAATAATTTTCCTTCTTTGTAGAAGATACTTGGCATCTTTTCCCTATCAACCCTATTTTTTTTTATTTCTTCTTGAAGCTTCTGTACGGATGAAATTGCAGAGAAAATGACTGATAAACAGAAAAGAAGCATTTAACTGCCCACTCTGCTGGTTTTCTGAGTCTCAAGACTACTTGTTCTCACCACTGAGCTGAGTTAAAGAGAAGGCAACAAAAAGCCATTCTCACCCTCAGTAGCTCTGCATATAAGAAAGTTTTTGAAATAAGACCGAATGGAGGCAAGTACTTCCAATTTATTTTGAGGCTGGAGATATGGCAAGGAAAGAGCCCTCCTGTTTCTTCTGCTGAGACTGGCAAAAGGCAAAAAAGATTATGGAATTCCCTGGGCTACAACAAAGTGCCAGCAAAGCTCCACCTGCACAGCAGTCACCGTGGAGGTTGTGTTACCCTGCCTCAAAGGCGCACGGATCCCCTCTCGCCCCTCAGTGTATCCCTCTGCTGACCAAACTTTTCCACTACTTTTCAGATCCATTTAAGAACACGGCAATTGCTGTAGATGTTATATGTAATATTTCATCCTGGCAGAGGTTAGCCAGTTAATATTTAGTCATCTGAGACAGAATTTCCCGAAATGCCTGAGTGATTTAAAAGCACAACTCCCATTAGGAGCTCATGCCCCACTGAAAGTGGGTGAACTCACATTCCTGAGCCACCTCAGGCAATTTGGAAACTGCTTTGCTGATGCCTAAATGCACATGCAGAAATGTAGCCGATACCAACCATGCTTGCAAGACCCAGCCTCCCAAGTTACTCTTCTTTGACTTCTATCTTTTTTAGGATTCAGATTTTAGATGGGTGAACTGAACACTTGGGAGTAAAAGGAGAGGAGTCTCCAGCCGTGCTTTTCCATACTCAGTTCATAGCAGCAGACAGCCCTCAGAGTTTCAGAAAATCCTTTCTTTATCATGCATATACATTCATTACTCTGTCAATATTTCAATTCCCTACCTTGGGCTGTGTCAGCATTGTAGTGTGGTGGAGAGACAGATGAAGAAGCAAAGCCAGCAGTACACATTTAACAGTAGTAAAGAAATTAGATAATTTGCGGGACGGGGGAACTAACCAACCCTATACACAAAGGAAACCACAGACATTTTTAAAAAGAAAAAGAAAAAAAAAATTCTCAATCAGTATTAACTCAATAAGTTAAGAAAACTTTTGAAGTTCCATATACAATTATGACCTTTTTCACCATTTTGTTTTCACAAAACAAGTGTCACTGTTTTTAATTTTACAAAATTTTTGTTTCCTGAGCAAGCACACAAAAAGCAGGTGAAGACTCACCTATAAAGATCTGTATCACAATCCAGTGAAACAGCACAAAATGGGACATTTTAGCTGTCGGAGACTCCAGGGCAGCGAGTGGAAGGAGAGAAAACTAGATCTTGTACTTTGCAGAGATGCTGAGTGAGCCCCACTGAAGTCTCATTTCTCCATTTCCAGATTTTATGTACCGCAACTGCTTCTTTCCTATGCTTCCGGATAGAAGTTGGTCAAAAGAGGTGATTCTCCTGCTGTATTTAGCAATGGTGCAGCCTCACTTTCAGTATTGTGTGCAGTTCTGGGCCCCACAATTTAAGAAGGATGTTAAGGTCCTTGAATGCATCCAGAGGAGGGCAACAAAGCTGGTGAAAGGGCTGGAAGGTATGTCCTATGAGGAGCGGCTGAGGACTCTGCGTTTGTCCAGTTTGGAGAAAAGGAGGCTGAGGGGCGACCTCATCGCTCTCCACAGCGTCCTCAGGAGGGGACGTGGAGAGGGAGGTGCTGAGCTCTTCTCCCTACCTCGTATCCAGTGATAGGACACATGGGAATGGTTCAAAGCTGTGCCAGGGAGGTTTAGACTGGACATTGGGAAGCATTTCTTTACCGAGAGGGTGGTCAAACACTGGAACAGGCTTCCTAGAGAGGTGGTCAATGCCCCAAGCCCGTCAGTGTTTAAGAGGCATTTGGACAATGGTGAGCAGTTGTGAGTGGTGGTGAGCGGTGGTATCACTTGGGGTATTTTCCTGGGTTTTGTTCCTCTCTCTCTCTCGTTGTTTTCCTTCTCATTACAATTTTATTATTATTATTATTATTATTATTGTTTTGTTCCAATTATTAAACTGTTCTTATCTCAACCCACAAGTTTTCTTACTTTTGCTCTTCCGATTCTCTCCCCCGTCCCACCGGGGTGGGGGGGAGGGTGAGCAAGCGGCTGTGAGGTGCTTAATTGCCAACTGGGGTTGAACCACTGTTGTGGTTTAAATTGTAATGAAAAAGAAAATAATGAGAGAGAGAGAGAGAGAGGAACAAAACCCAGGGAAAAACAAAAAATCCCCAAGTGATACAACCGCTCACCACCCGCCAACTGAGACCCAGCCCGTCCCCGAGCAGCGATCGCTGCCCCTGGCCAAGTCCCCCAGTTTCTATACTGAGCATGACACCATATGGTATGGAATAGCCCTCTGGGCAGTTGGGGTCAGCTGTCCTGGCTGTGCCCCCTCCCAGCTTCTTGTGCGCCTGGCAGAGCATGGGGAGCTGAAAAGTCCTTGATTTAGTATAAGCACTACTTAGCAACAACTAAAAGATGAGTGTGTTATCAATATTATTCTCACACTGAAATCCAAAACACAGCACTAGACCAGCTACTAGGAAGAAAATTAACTCTATCCCAGCCGAAACCAGGACAACCACGACACACCGGCATGTAACCAAGAGATGCTGCTGTAGCCAACTTAGTGGCAGATTCAAGCAGCGCGAAGCTCAGAGAACTGTTCCGAGTTTATTCTGAATCCAAGGGATGCCGGAATGCTGCTCCGTACCTTCACATGCTTCAGTGCAGCATAAAGAGCAGCCAGCGGGGATAGACACGACAATACAGCAGCGTCTTATTGTCGACATTGTAAGGCAGGTTAACCAGCAATCGGTAAAATATCTAATTTGCTGTATTCTACCAGGTACAGTCCACACAATGCCAAGTACACACAGCCCCAGCTGTTCTGTGAACAGAACTAATGAAACCTGATGTGTCCAATATCCTGAGACTTTTTCCCTGCAATGATCCCAGTTTCTCCTTTGTCTCCCATCGCTCACCATTAAGCAGTGGCTGCGAGCCCATGCCCAGCTGATGCCAGTGCAGGGAGCAGCTGAATCCCACCTGGGGCACAAATTTGGAGCTTTATCCAGCCACCAGTTTCCATGAAGCTTGTCAAAACACAATTGCTCACTATGTTGCAGGTGACTCGGGAAGGAGGACGATGAACACGGCATCACGTCAGCTTTGTTTCTTTAGCAAGACTGGGCTAAATGCAGCAGAGTGAATTGAGAAAGGCCACCCAAAATCCAAGCATGCTGGGAAGAACCAGAAAAACATGCCTTGCTTTCTGCTTCTGTACTGCTGTCTAGTGGTTTCTTGCAGGCAGAAAAGGAAAGGCAGAGAGCTGTCTCAAAAAAATCAGTTTGCAGCTCATTAGCCTTATCACACTCAATATGCTGCCAGTTTGTGTGCAGCTGGATAATCTCTTAATGGGTGAACAGGCTCCAAGTGCCACCTGCTCATCTCTGGGGCTCATTTTGAAATGCCGGTTCCAAGATTCACTGACACGAGTGGAAACCATGAAAAAGCACAGGGAGCTTCTGCCTGCATGTATTATACTGCATATCTAAGGCAAAGTTCTTGCTCCACACAAAATTTGCAAAGGCTGTTTACCAAGTAATGCACAGCAGAAAGGAAACTTTAATCAAGATTTTGGTTAGCAGATATTCCAGAACTTTATTTTACATGGAAAACTAGCTGACACAAGAATTAGTCTGAATTAGTCTGTAATAGTAAGAAAAAATTCCTTATGGGCAAGCAATTTTCATGATTAGCAGTCTTAAGGATGGTCCTCAAACTCCTTAAGAGGATGAGTGGTTGGAATCAGATAATTTTGGAAACCCCACACTTGTCTAATTCTGATCCCAGTAGAGATTGATATGGTAAAATTGCAGAAAGCAGAAATTGCTGAAGATCTAGTTCAGAGACCAGATCAGACTTCCTCCAGCCCCAGTCATGGGCTAGAGCCCACAGCAGCAACACGCTCAGCCAGGCAGAAGGAAAGCAACATCTGCAGTAGGGTCAGTAATTTTAGTTTTTAATAATTGTTACTAACAGCCAAATACAAAAATACAGTCTAACACCAGCAGGTCCCTTCTAGTTTCAGTACCTTCTTACACAAAGCGACACACGACATGAAGACAGAAAATTGCAGAGCTGGTTTCCTCCACCCCTTTTCCTGCCCAGGGATCAGTAATCCCCTAATATCTGTGCTCCCACACTGAGCTCTTCAGTCAACCATTAACTCACCTCTGCATTTTCAACCTTTTAGGCCTGCTCCAACAGACAGTGCCAAGACAACGCACAGCACAAGTGAAAATACAAAGCACGCCAGGGTCACCTATCCCAACTTGCTTTCCATTTTGTCCTTCCTCCACAGGATGAGGAGACTTTCCCTTCTTCGTGAGTCTTTGCAAGCACACTCACCTGCAATGTCCCACCTTAGCCAGGCTCTCCAGGGCTCCTGGGGGAAAACACTCCCCTCCCCAGCCAGCTCAAGCCCTCCCATCTCTACCAGCTGGGGGAAGGAGGGGTAACGGCTCCACCAAACCCAGCTCCCCTTAAAGCACAACCAGACCGTGGCCTCAAGTGTCTCAGCTGTTAACATAAATACCTACTGATTTTATTATTGCCCCTTTATGCCTCATTGTATAATACAGCTTTGTTCTTTGCATGACTCCCTCGAAAATTATGAACTCAATAACAGAAAGTTTGCAGTATTTCTGTGAGTCTTCCCCATGGCAGCAATGTCTGCTTTAGGTATTCCACATTGCTGCTTGGGATGAGGCAAAATTTGTACCAGTCAATATTTGGTAAGAGTTGGTCTCTCTCCTGCCTGTACTACTTTTCTGCTCCTTCAGGAAGTCCCCAGCCTCTGTTTAAAAATATGTTCTTAAAAATGATTAGGGAAAATTATTCTTCCGCTAAAGCTGATTTGGGTATGTTGTGCCTATTGCTCAACAACACATAAAGTGTTGATTCATACTCATGGGGCTGCCTCCATTTATTTATTTTAAGTAAACCAAAGTTTAGTTGAGTTTATTGCAGAGAATAAAAGCCAAGAGGAAGCTCCGATTGGAGGAGCTTAAACTGGGCTAAAATAATAGCCCAGAGAATAAAAGCCAATAAAAGCTCCGAGGAACAATGGAGGAGAGGTGCTACGCCACAGATACTCCCCACTTATGAGCTAAAAGCCATCAAACAAATCCAGCATAAGACAGAGTTGTTTGGTATGCAGAGGGGTGAAAAGGCAGGGCAAACTTTCAGCCAATATTTTGTCTATGACTTCTCAACGAGTTAAGAAAAGTAAGAATTTAACTTTACAAAGTAGTTATTTTTTGTTCAGTTGTTTTAAAGGCCTGGAAGTGAGACCTTCCACCCTGACGACTTGTCAGGGCATAGGCGGGCCCGAGGAGAAAGCCACAGAAAAGGTGACGTATTCTGCAAAGGAAAACACACTTAGTCATAGTTCTCTGAAAACAAGCTGTGAATATTCTGCACATTGAAGTACTGATCCTGTAGGCTCCAAGGACATCCCATTAGGGGGTAAGCATCAACAGCTCCTCCAGATTTAACTGTGGGTGGACAGGAATTAGTACATTGCATTACTGAGCTGTTACCAGGACTGGGTATACCTGGGAATTTTCAATGAAAATTCAACTAAATGTATATTGAAATACTAATACTACCAAGTTTTTCCATGTGTCATCTTTGTCACAGCAGCTATGAGATGGCTTCTGCCCTCTGATGGCATGGACTCTTTTGTAGCTGGCAGATACAACACACAGTGAAGACAAACTTTTAAAAAACATGTGTTTTTCCTTTTGTGATCGAGTAGCCATTCTGGCACTTCCTCTTTTTTCCAGAAAGGAAGAGAGAATTTGAAGCAGATGATAAATATAATGGTAACTTTCTTTAGGGTTTGATAAGTGGATTCTGGAAATTTCCATTCTGTGTTTCCGTTTCTGGAAGAGGCTGATGAAGTTTTTAATTAGAAGTGTAGCTTTTATTTGTTTTATTAGAATGATGTGAATTTCAGTAGTCCAGTCACATTTAGCTGCTGAGCAGAGGGAGCAGCTAACATTTTGCAAACTATTTAATGTCCCGGCGATGACGAAGGCAAGCATGCATACAGTCCTTAGTGTATTATATAAATGTTTTCCTCTGCATGGATTTCCTCTTCCAGGGCACTATGGTTCCCTGCATGTTCTGGTCTCCAATATGCAACGAAGCTGCACAAAAGAGTAAAAAACATGCTGTTAAACAAAAAACAGACAACAAACACAGAAGAGCAGATACCTAAATCATCCAGCTCACTGGAAAAATGTAAAATATGCAAACCCAGTTATTTAAACATGACTGATAATGAATCATTTTTCCACTTATGAGACAACCCACACTTGAAGTCTGCATGCTCCCTAATGCAAGGAACTGACAGTTATACTCATTTTTGCTTACTAATGATAAGTAGCAGGATTTATTAATTTCTTTTTGCAATGTTTCCTATTAACTCGAGATTAAAAAAAGAAAGTCAAAGTATGTGGTGGAGCAGTCAATATACTGACAACATTTTCTTTCTGTGACCTAATTTGTCCTATTAGCTAAAGTGGAAACAGAATACTTACTTTGCAAAGTCACCCATCTTCTTTGTATTGTATAAATATTCTAAAGACCATCCAGAATGAAAATAAAGAAAAAAAAGAAAACAAATAATTTTCTTTAAACCACCAGAAGCAAGTAAAGTAGCAGTTAAAAAAAATTCAGGTGTAAGAAACAAGGTAAGGGAACTTTAAGCAGATGTTTTCGGTATAGGAAATCCCCATTATTTCCATGAGATCTAATTCATATGGCTTGGTCTGACCAAGAGCATCTATGGAGAAAGTCTGGCACATAGAAAAATATTGGATACAGTTATATGAAACCAGTGCCCCTCCCATTGGGAAAGACTAGGACAACACGGCAACTCAGGAATGGGGTAGGAGGAAATGAGGGGGCAGGGGAGGTGGACTTGTATCACACATCTCCTCACCAGACCATGGGTCGACTGGTTACTAAGGAGTCCCAGATGTAAAATGATGAGACCACATTGGGACCTTGCTGTTCTGTGCTGCAGAGGCTGAGAGTGAGCTGAGCAAGCGACCACAGCACAGGGCACAGGGTGAGGCCATCTAGAGACCTTAGCTCACCTCCCTGAAGCAGAAGACATGTGGCATCTGCCACAGCTGTGATTAGATGCACCTGACCAATCCTTGAATAACCACCTGTGAAAAGTACTTACGTCTCGTGAGGAACAGAGCCAAAATAAGGATGGCTAGAAGTACCACACATAAACCAATCCCAATGTATAGGCCATTTTCTGAATACTGCTGACTAGGAAATGATACAGACGTGTTCTGTCAAACACAAAACAGATGAGCATTAGTGGCACTGAGAGCAAGAAGCCCACACGGCACCCGAAGGCCATTTGTGTGTTTTGCAACCCTGCAGTAAAAGTACACTTGAGATCAAGAGCCTAATTCGAGATACCTGACTAGTTTCAAGCAGAATCACTGCAACGGTTGTGTGAACCACGCTGTTAAACATTATTTTTTGAGATTGTCAGAGGACCAGAAGTTATGACAAATCCCGTTTGTTCAGGTTTAATACTATTCAGTGAATATTTATGATTAAAACATCTCCTGGTGTCACACCCTCCTGCCTTTTTGACAGCTTCTTCAGTAGTTATTCAAGGCTTTATACCAATAAGTAAATATGCCTTCTCCTTGCATTGGTCTTTATTCAGGCAAAACTTCTTTCTGAAGTCAGCCATTAGATATCTAACCTCTCATTAGGAACTCAGGCCTGGAAAGATGCTGAAGTGCAGTATGGTGCCTAACTTACATTCTTACATGAATGCCCACAGCACATACTGCCTTGTAGTACGTCACAGCAAGGCCTTCCCAAAGGCTGTCTTGTCTTCCCGATAAAATTTGGGTGATGTTACTGCCTGTCACCCTGCAATACGTGCTGGAGGACTCAGCAGGACAGACAGAGCTGCCCGTTTGAACCCCATTGCACAGAGAGCGCAGGGCATCCCTGTGCTGTCAGGTAGTCCAATTTCAACTCTTCCCCATATCCTGCCATACCTGCAGGTTTGAGGTTACATCCAAGCAGTCTGAGGTGCTTGAGCAGGGACCAGAGGCCTGAAAGGCAATACAGGTGTTGCTAAAGCTCTTCCTGCATTAGTAGGAAGTACTTTATGCATGCAAAGCAGTTTTTTTTCCTCTTCAATAATGAGCACATAAGCATTCTTTCATAAGCACTAAACGTGCAGACTACGAAAAAAATATTCTTTTGCAATCAAAATAAACCAGTAAGTGAACTGTAGGGATGACCCAATAACCTCTTATGGCTAGCCACTCTGTCTAGGTATGCTATAGCACAACAGAGATGCTTACTGTCTGAGGAGCTTCCGAAGCAGAAACCGATGGCCACGTCCTTGTGATGGTAAAGGATGATATACTGGTGCTCCCAGGAGCTGAGCAAAGGCAAGACAAACACATCACTTGCACAGAGAACCATTCTGCCTTGACAGAGAGGAATTTGTACTGCTGACTTGGGACCACTGAACTTAAGTATCTCTGTATCAGGGGTCTTGGCTCTGCATATCATAAAGAGGTTGGTGCCTTCAGAGGGCAGCACAAAACTGAATATTGGAGCCTCTGCTGCCCTTTTCACAGCTTTGAATTCCTTCCAGGAAACACTTAGCTCTTGCTGTTATCTCAACACAGGGCCTAGAAGGAAGGATTTACCAAGGTAGGCATCTGTTTTTGGAGCCAAGAAGGGGCAGTGGATGCCTAAAGCAAACTTAGGTTATCTGATGAAAACTGGTTCAGGTTAGCTCAGGGGCTTGAAAAAACAAGTGGTGCAGAGTTAGAGAAAGCAAGTGATAAAGTCCCAGAGAGCTATACAATAAACAGACTGACCAAAGTGTGATATGTCTGCATAAGGACCTGCAGCACATTTTGAGGTAATTTTCCAGGGAAAAGCTGTTTGCAATATTTAAAATTCAATGCTACAAACTTATGTCTTCCATATCATCAGTCTCAGTTTCTCCATGTGTTGTCAGATGATATACAACCCTCCTGAAAACAAAACCTCCTGTTCACATTATGACAACCCCAGCTCGTTCCTTTGATGTTTTAAATTGTTACCCTTATCCCAGAAGCTTTATTTTGAAGAGGACAAGATCATCTGCTTCACTGTTCTCTTCCATTGGAGACTCTCTTCCATTGAGAATTGCTACATCAGAGGCACATGGCCACCTGCCTTTTCCAGTCTCCCTCTGTGTGAACATCCACATATTAACTTGTATTCTGAAAACATAAAAAATTGTTCTACCAGCAGCTAAGGAAGATGTCACAGGGTGAAGAAAACCCGTGAGTTCTAAGATTAGAACCCACATTATTTGTAACTAGAACAGAAACAGTCTGAGGAAGTCTTCACTTCTTCCAAAAAGGAAATGCAACTGTTGTAACATTTTAGACTTGCTTAGCCGGAAACATCTGAGATGGAGGGAGAAATATAAATGGCATCCCCGATTTTTCTTTCAAAATCCAGAGAATAAGCTATTGTCACACTATGAGCTCTCTTGTGTAATGGAAATCAAAGTTGTCTTTTTTCAGACTGCAAAAGATGCAGCTGAGTGGGTATACGATAGAAGTCTATAAACTTGTGAGTAGAACGGAGAAACAGAGTGAGGAACAGTTGTTCACCGTCTCTTCCACTACAAGGGGCCTCACATTATTAAATATGCATAGGCTACAGAGAATGTGGGCAGCCTCTGAGACACACATTATACCAGGGTAGAAGAATACTTTAGCAGTCTATCACAAAATTACTGCCCTGTTTCTACAATCCTCCTTAAGCATCTGCTGTTGACTGCTACCGAGATAGGATCCTGAATTAGATGCACTTTTGAGCTAGCTCAATAAAACAGTTCTATGTTACAGAGCAACAAATAAATTGATTAAATAGTGGGCACACCCAACTCCTAAAAAAAATTGTGGTTTACTGTTCATGGGATGCATTTCCAGAAAATGAGGTGAGATTTTATACCACAAAGAAAACAACATACCAAAACAACAGCCATGAGAAAAACACTGCTTGCAGCACCAATAAAACATCTACTTAAGCATAACACCTGGAAGCAAACTTCCTCCCACATATACATGTTCCTTCTGTTGGACTCTCTACATAATGTCAGGTAGAATTTAAATCTAAGTTCTGATCTCTGATTCTATGGTAACATTTAGTAAATTTTAGCCAAGACATTCCTATCATCTATCATTTTGTTTCCTTCCTAAGATCCCCATTTGCAGTATAGCTTATATATGCTATTGGGATTAATACTTGGAAAAAAGTTACCTGAGGTCTGTTCAGAGGTGTAAGTGTGAGGACTTGCAGTAGAGATCCTAGCTGATGTTAAAAAATAAAACAAAACCAACATATAATTGAAGTTAGTGTACTTTTACGTAGTGAAAAAGAGGAAGTGTTTCTATCATAAAATTTTGCTAGCACCAGCTACACAAGTACATCTATCAGCCACTTGCTCCATATATTATTATGCTTTTGACAAACAAGAAAAAAAACTAAAAATCAAAGGAAGAGTTGATTAAAAAAATTGTCTATACTAATTTTGTGTCCCTGGGCTTTACTCTGGAATCAAGCAGGGAAAATGAAGCAGTTTTCCATGAAAAGGGTGCAAGTATAGCGCTTCAGATGAATTAAGTACCCTATGCTGCCTTTTCTCTTAAATTCTTTAATTAGTGCTTCTAAGAAAGCTCAGTAGTGCTGTGCACCATGAAACAAAGCACCACATCCTTTTTTTAATTGCAGTGACTGCGCTGGGATTACAACAATGCTAAAGACAGCTTAATTTAAACAGCAGTAACAGCAGATCTGCAAAGTCCTAAAGATCAGTCCTATGGATGATTATGGAAATAGTTTCCACCACAAGCTTTGAAATCCAGACTCAACAGCAGATTTACCACAATAGCACTGACACAACAGAGAGCCTCTGCACTCACCTTTCTCTATCACAACCTTGTGATTACTTGTCTGATCATTGAACCACCCTGAGATCTCCACGCGGCAGCAGTAAATCCCACTGTCTGCTTCCTCGGCGTTCACGATCGTGAGGGACACATCGCCCATCTGCAGGTTCCCTTTCAACATATACCTGCTGTTGTACTGCTCTGTCACCTTCCATCCATCTGTCCAGATAATGGTCCGATAACATTTTGAAACAGGGCAGCTGTCACGACCCCAGCACATTGATGTGATGTCTTGTGTCCCCTTAACACTGTAAAAGCAGGGCACAGTGATATTCTGACCAACCTTTCCTTTCACAAGTGATCCCGATACTGTGGGGCCTGTGGACAAAAAGACAAAGGTAGTTGTTGAGCACAGTGCATGCAAGTGGAAGCTTCTCACACACCTTGCATGACCTGATACCTCCCATCACACAAACACCATCAGGCATTACTGGATCGGGTTTTCCATGAGTAGATGTGAATCCCAGCAGGAGTGACGCAGTGACAGATAATGATCGGGCCAGTGATTTCTTCAGAATGTGTCTCTAGCCAGAGAAAGAAGAAACACACTTCCTGCAGCATCTGCAGGTAGGCAGAGAGGTGAAGAGAGAACAGAGTTTGGATCTGCATAACTCAGTAGCTTCCCTTTAGCCATGTCCAGTCTGTTAGCTCTTTTTTTTTTTCCTTAGTTCACATTTAATCCAAGCCACACACAGGGGAACAGTAAGACACTGACTTTCATTAAAGCCATTGTGAGAAACTCTTCTTCCCTTTCAATGAAAAGCCCCTAAATGGCAGGTTTTGTCAGAACGACCACTGCTGAACACGTTTCCTTTTTCCTTGCCTAATGACAGATTTTGCCAATTCCTATAAGAAGAGATTTTTCAGAGCTTTTCTGAAAAATTGTATACCCTTTTTTCCACTACCTTATTGTCTTTCCTCATTCTTACGCAGTTTCTAACTTGTTTGGTTCCCATTAAAAGTCATTTTTCACATTTCCAGAAGGCTGTGTCACACTATTCAAGTCAAAACAGTGAGACCTAGCAGCCAGTAGTCCATTCATCACAGCGAGAGTTTATTTTGCTGCGTTTAGGCCACTCCAGTCAATATTCACTTTGGGAGGATTTTAATAAAAGCTGTATTAAGTGCCAGCCAAAATCATTTGTGCTCTGGTCATCCAGTCATAGCCATCCTGTAACCACCTTCTTCTAACAGGTTATGCAGTGGGGCTCCCGAGGTGCACATTCTGTCTGCTTGTACTTCAAAGAAAACTGTTTGCCATAACACTTACCACTACACATTTCTTATCAAATTCAGTAACGTGGGATCACATGTGTAAATATTTCAGTCTATCTGTATTAACATTTCAGGGATAGAATTGTCTGCAGCAAGTACAGGCAACAAATTATCTTTATTAAAAGTCTAGCCCAGTCTATAATTGGGAAGGGAGCTCCCCGAGGCAGGTCCACCAACATGCACCAGTGGATCCCAAGCACTGTATGCCTTGATTGCAACTGTCCCTTGTGAAAAAGCTGTTTTCCCCAGCTCAGCTCATTTTCCTAACCTAAACTCTTATAGTTAAAAATAAGTCCGCAACAGAGTCTTTGCCACAATAGCATACTAAAAACTAATCTCTGAAAAGAATGTATTTTATTTAATATAAAGAGGCAAGCTCTAAGTGAATCTCATCATAAAAGGCTTTATAAAGAACTAGAGGAAACAATATCTATAATAGCCCTTTTCTTTCCACTGAACATATTCTACCACCAAATTTTTAATGTCTATCTGCCTATACTAGTACCACTCTGCAACCTGTTGTTTTCAGTGCTATTGCCTTTAACAATATTTTCCTAGGACAACTGCTTTCTCAGAATAAAAAAGGAGAAATTATCAATTTGTCCCAATAAAATTTCATATTGGCTAAAAAACACCAGAAGCCACAGCTGACCTTTTCCCTGTCTTCCTAAGCATTCACCTTTGCAAAGCCTGTTGAAATGAAATATCCTTGTTTTACATCTTTTCTAAAATGATTTAAAGTTCTCTGCTCACCTCAGATTATTATCTAAGAAAACCCAAAAGATCGTTCACTAATAAAACTAGCAGACAGCCCAAGAAGCAGTCTTTAAAACCATGACAACACACTCAGTATAATTTTGTTTTAAAAAGGAGATAAGGCCATCAGAAGACTATTGAGCCACTATGATAAAGCTCTATTCATAACACAAAACTGCAGTTTCTATGCCATGTGGCCGCTCTTCCCGTTGTAACATAAAATCTCTCTCTTTACAACCCTCAGAAACATTGATGCATGTTACCGCCATCCACTTCCACCTACTCGTTTAGGCCCACTTAGTTACCTGTAAACAGGATCAGAAGAATCCAGTTCACGCAGGAATAAGACGACATCATGGCTGAAGATGAGGAACACCACTCCTGTTCACCCTTCATGCACCTACATTCAAGAAAACTTAACTTCTTCATAAACTTCTGGTTTTACTTCTTAGTACGTCATCTTCAGACACGGCTGAGAATGCCCTTTAGACTAATCCGGATTGCCTTTCCTGTGGTTAGTCAGTTAGTTAGTTAGTTTCTAGCAGCACAGACAAGTGCTGCTGCCAATAGTGTACACAGCTGAACTCTTGCTGCCTGTGGTTTGACTAAAAGGCTAAAATACTTTGCAGCACTTAGAAATCTACTTCTCGTTTTTTTTTCCAGATCTGCTCGATTACAATAGATGAAACTGTTTGTCAGCACCACTGAGCTGACATAACCATCAGTAATCCATTGCCCCATACTCCTACCCACACCTTTTTTTGCCATAGTGGATAGAATTTGCATAAGAGATTACATAGGGTATGTAACAGAGCGTGGTAAACAGAAAGGACTTGGCAAAATAACAGATTCCTAGGAAAAATTACTCAAGCATTTAATCATGAGTTTCTGGTTCTAATACTTAGAAGCAGCTCAGAGCATCTTTAGGCAAATTCTAGTCAAATTTTGTCAAACTTTCTTTGTGGGCTATAATTTGGTAGTGTTGGAAAGCTGCCCTACTGTTACACAGTTGTAGCCTAATAGAGTTGCAGTCTTTCATCATCTGACTTAAAAATTCTGTATGCATCTGGGCTTTCGCAATATAAAGTAACACACACAGAATACAGAGGTCACTTTGGAAGTAGCGTGGAAACCATGTCGTCCCAGGCTCAAGGCTCGCTTTGACAAAAATGTTGCTGAAATACAGCTTTTGAGAAATGGTGTTCCCTGGCCACTCTCCCTCTCTCTGTTTTACCTAACTCTTCTTGAGGACATCTTGTCTTTTTGTATTGGTTGGACTTGAACTGCAGCTGTGATCAAGCGTATTTGATCTAGGGCCAACAAGTGTTCTTTGCTGAAGTAACTCATCTACTTTACACTGTTTTATACAGACAAAATTAAGTTGTAAGGAGTTACTTTTTATCAATAACTGAAACAGCAGAAATGCTTCCAAACATATACCCAAAAACATACGTTAGGCTAGAATCAGAACCAACAGAGTTGTCTGGCATTGACTACCTTACGTTAGAGCAGAGTCACCAAAGTGACAGTTTCTTTAAGTGAAAAGGAGGAAAACAAGGGATTAAAGTAGCCAAGAGATAAACACTAGCAACATACCCGTAGCAAAGAGCTGAGAGAAGGAGGGAGAAAGGGGGATTTTTGTATGCAGTGGCCGGAAGCAGGACTCTTAAGAAAATGCTTCCTCTTTGCTCCTCTTGTTTCTGGGGAAACAGGAAACTGCGGATAGCTGCTACAGGAACAATTCTGACCATTAACAGCAGGATCCTGAAACCGCTCTGCACAAATGGAAGAGGCAGAGCAGCCTGGCTCTGGCAGAGGTGGGTGGCCGCATTCACCACAGCCGTGCCATGCTGGTGTGTGGCACCAGCTGACGAACTCCTCTTGGTGGTTCAGCGTGCGACAAACATCCACCTGCAGACCAGGATACGTCCCTTCTGCCAGTTACCTGCAATAACGCGCAGCGTGCATGGGTCCACGTGGATTCCTCCTCTGCATAGGCCACGTCTGAGCTCTGAAATAAATTAATAGGATAAGAAAATAAAACTGTTATCCCAGAGCTCTGCCTGAGCCCATTCTACTCACTTCGCCCAGGTTGTTTTATTCATACGAGTCTACAGTAGTTCGGGTGCTCTCTGCTGGCTGTATCCCCAGGAAGGCCATTCTAGTCACATAGTAAGAGAATGTGAGAGATACAGCACAACAGTTAACCCACTTGCTTTAGATTTCATCTCAAACACAGACCATATGGAATGCCTTGATATAATTTCTGAGTTTCTACGTGCCTGTTCTCCAAGTTCCTGGTTTTTGTTTGTGCAAGAAACAAGCACCATTTCTGTAGAAAGGGTGCCAATGTCATCTTTTCCATGCACCCCTTAAAGTAACTGCACATTTTTTTCTTGACTCGGAGCATATAGTCAGATCACACTTTGTGAAAATAAAACCAAACCAAAACATTAAATATTGAAATAAGTTTAAAGCATTGCTGGAAACATCTCTTCATTGCACTATTTTAAAGCCATATCATTAAATAGCTTTTTTTCTTTTCCCCCTAGATGATCAGAGCTATAAACTTTCCCCTTTTGTCCAGTGGTGACATACTTGGCTTCTGAGTATCAAGAAACTTTCAGAACTTTGCAAGTTACTGTACTTCTGTTATCCCTGTGCTTGTTCAGATAGTGTGATAGAAGGGCTAGGCTTTTTTCTTTTCCTTCCTTTTTTTTTTTAATTAAGAAAATATCCAACAAAACGCTGCTTAACACCTGATGTTAACTTTGTCTCACAAGTTTCATAAGGCATATATAATCCAACCCATATCATATACATTAACACTTCGGGGTAGAATACTTCAAATGTTATCACATCCAAAAATTAAATCAGGATTTGCTAAGGTAAGGAAAGATCTCATCATCAGGAGCAGGTTACACACTAGAGAAGACAACATTTATAATCAAATTTGCTCATCAGCAACTCACATCACCCTACAAAATGCAAAATGCCCATTTCCCGAGACTAACAGGCACATGCCACCCACTGCCTTCACTGCAGCTACAGTCCATTGTCTTCCCAAAAGCAAAGCTGTAACAGAAAAAGAGGAAATTATCATTGCTTTGACCTGACAACAGAGAAAAAAAGTCAATGTTTTGGCTGAAAAAAGCCCAGGACGCCTCCCACAGCTTTCCAAGGGTTTGCCTTAAACATAGAAAAAAAAAATCTAAAATAAACAAATTATTCATGAAACTTTTTGGAAAGTGAAAGCAGCCTTAAGAATGTTTTTAAATTACATGATCCCCATTTACCTCAATGGTTTCACAAAAAACTTCATTGCAATTGTTAGTTGCTGCTAGGACCCAGCTTGTGCAGTATTTTGAAACTATGGTACCCAGGCATATGACTTTATTAAAAGCATAAAAATTAGACAAAAATCAGCAGAAAACCATTGAGCATCTATTACAGTTCTTTTTGAATGGCAAAGTTCAGAAGTCCATGACAAACTAGTTCCACATTGCACGACCTCTCTTATCTAGGAGACACTCAATGTTTCTTCGTATCTTCCACGTGGAACAACATTTGCCAAGTAGATACCAAATTAATTCTGCTCACTTGCAACTGTGTTAGTTACCTACAAAAAGTACAATTTAGATCTAGTCCAGGGAGAAGGAAGGAAACAGTGGTAGTTTATACATTTCTAAAAAAAACCCCATGTTTCTACTCCTTTATTGTTACTTATGATGTCATGTGCACTTAAAATAGCAGGTGTCCTCCAATGAGTCATAAACTCGCTTCAGTTCATTTCATCTGCACTGAGCTCAATCCCCACCACCCAACAGCTAAGTTCTTTTGCCTGCCCATTTAAGTAACATTTCTGAAAACAACAGAATTATCAAGTGAAACAGAGACGTAGCTTGTTAAATCACAGTTAAAAATAGAGTCTGTGTGAGTTCCCTCACCCATAAAGTTTACCTGGTTTTCAGCTGCTGTACATACCGTTGGAAAACATACATACTCCGGTGTTACATGGTAAAAAGACAGAAGCAGGATTTCCCTGACAGGAGGGGCAGGGTAAAGAAGCTACTTCTTCACTATCAAATCACTCTTTGCCTCTTGCTATGGGGGGTTGATCCAACTCAAATGTTCTTTAAACATGGTTGATGTGGCTTCCACTTGATGGAATACTTGCAGGTTCTTTCAAACTTAGAAGTTCTCAATTAGTATAAAGGCTAATTAACCAATCAGACTCTCCTTCCCAAGAAAAACACCCAGCTGGGCACAGAGCCCACCTAAAAGGCAAATACAAAGCATCTGCACTGCAAAATGATTCACTTCATGCATGTATATTAACTATGCAGGAAACGTAAGTTAGTCTAAGCATTTATGGGTAAAAAAAAAAAAGTAGGCATTTTTGTAAGCTCAGGACTGGTTATGATGTACATCTAAGAAAATTAAAATCCAGTTAATTTTAATTTGTTTAGTTGTTGAGATTCCTGACAGTGTGTCTCTATCAAGCAAATTACACCACATTACATCTGTAATAAAAGAATGCTTAGGTTCTCTTTAGTAGTTATATTATTGCAGAGCTATAAAGGAATGGATTTTGCAGACTTGATACTAATTTTAGTATTGAATTACGCATACCTGAAAGGACCCACTGAAATTGTAAACAACTAGCACTTATTTGAAATGGAGGAACTGTGAAATGCAATCCTTCTCAGATTCCTTACTTGCTTCCACATTACAAAGCAATTAAAAAAAATTAAGCACACCCAAAAAAGCACAAAGTGACAAATGAAAGTACAACAGAAAAAGCTAACTTTAATTTGTGGTTTCTACCTCACAAGATACATTTAACAAAGTTTTTTGTTTCTACCAATAAACACACAGCTCGCAAAATACTAAACATTTTCATCTGCCTAGTCAGTCACAACCTCCAACAGGTGTACAATAAATGCTTTGTCTGCTTGCACAACAGCAAAACAAAATACAACATGTACCCTCAGAACGCATTCTGCCTCTCACTATGGCAAGCTAACAAAATAAAAAAGTGTTTTCTTCATGTCATTTCATCAATAATGCTACACATAGCTGCATCTTTGTCTAAAACTTGATCTCTCTTGCCACCGGAACGCTCTCTCTGTTTTTCGCTCTGTCCAATACAGTTGCTGCCATCATCAGTATCCATTGTTTCTGCTTTCACTCCCAGTCCTCCCTCTGAATGAGGCAGATCATCAGGCAAGGAAGCCAGGCAGTTCTGAATCATCTCTATAACTCGCTCTAAGTGCTTCTGAAATCGCTCTGCTGTTTCCAAACGCTGACGTTTCTGCACCTCCATCATGACTCTCAGTGTCTCCCTAGCCTGGTGAGGGCGATACTCATTTATAAGATGATGGACATGAACAAAAAGCAGTTTCAAGTCTTCCAGCTTCTCCTCTCGCTTTATACTCCCTGGACTCCTTATCAAGATATCCAAGAGGTCCAAAAAGTTGACCAGGATAGACATATTAAGTTTTCTTAATTCCTTCTTGTGGTCAAACTGCATAGGATGTAACCGCTCAATACCCTGGCTCTCCAAGGGTCGAATAATCAGATCATCACATTGAAACTGATTACCAAACATCATATAACTGTCTTTCACAGGTGGAGGTGGCTTTGGAGCCAGGCCTTTACGGATATTTTCATCGGTATATTCTTTTATATATTGCATTGGAGGCGGAGGAAGGGCACTCACTTGCTGAGGTTCACCCATTTTTGCCAGACGAAAATACCTAGGGAATGCCCCAAGAAATACATGTTAAACAATTTGTGTGACAATCTTATCATATAGACAGAAACAAGAGCAATATAAGAGAGCCGGCTGTGAGAAAATGAAGCAGAAGTAAGTCATCTCACTGTGCAGAATACAGGAAACTCCCGAATAAATCCGTTAGCTTTTCACTAAGGTATAAGTTTAGAAAGATTAGCTTCACTAGAAGCACATTAAGCATTCATTTCTCGAACCGTGAAAGGCCAGCCTGTAAACAGAGCAGCCACAGGAAGAGATAGGAGACCCCTTCCCTAGCTGAGGCCTGGCCCGGTAACACCGCTCCCCGCGAGAAGGGAAACCGCGCAGCCCGGCGGCGGGCAAGCACCGCCCTCAGGGGAAGGTGCGGCCTCGCGCCCCGGATCCACAGCCGCCGCCGCCGACCTGCCCTGCTAAGGGCCGGGCCGGGCCAGGCTCTGGGAAGGCCCAAGCCCCGCCGCAGAGCTCGCCAGGCCACTGCTGAAGAGAGAAGAGGCGGGGGCGCGCTACGGCAAGACCCCTTCGGCGACCGACCACGTACCCGGCGGAGGAGACAGGCCCGCTTGGAGCCCACAACCGCGGGCAGCCGCCCGCCCTCACCTGCCCGCCGAGCTCCCCTCGGCGCAACCGCTGACGCCCCGCTTCCGGCCAGCAGCCCGCCTCCCTTCCCCTCCATTGGCTCGCCGACCTCGGGGCGGCACGCTCTGATTGGCCCCCCCGAACACCGGTCAGAAGCTTGCTCCACTCAGTGCAGGGGCTCCCTCGGGAGGCGGTGCCTAGCACGGCGCGGGGGGCGGGCCGTTGCTGCGTGAGGAGGGCAGAGTGCGCGTAATGGCGGGGGCTGCTGGCCGGTGCCGCCCCGACATGGGCTCTTCAGGGCGCTGCCCTGCTGTGGGACGTGGCAGCACGCAGCCCAGGCGGGGCGGGGGGCCGCATCCCGACCGCTGTTGTGGGTCTCCCAGGGGTGTGGGGCTCTCTCACCAGAAACCACTCCTGAGGCGGCAAGGCCGAAGGCCTGGGGGTGCGGGAGCGACCGGCCTAGCGTTTGCAGGCCTGGGGGTCCCCCCTCTGAGACCTCCCCGCTGCGCTGAAACAGTTCTCGGAGGCAGGCATTTAGTTCGGTGTTTGCTGCTGGGAAACACGGACTGCTTTGAAGGAACATACTTAGATTGGGATCTACCATGACGGTTCTTACACGTTAACCACTAAATTACGCAGTGATCATATAGTATGTGATCATGTGCTATGTAGTGATCATATGCTATGCAGTGCTTCCACGCATCAGAAATGTGGGCATTACCCCTGCTCATGAAATGGAAGTATTACCTTGGAAGGTGCTTGCATCGTTCCTTCAGCTGAATACACTAAACCTGAGTACATAAAGACTGTAACAAACAGCTGGGGTCCATTGTTTTTCTTTACGTTTTTTAGGAGCAGTTGAAGAAAAAAATACGGATTTAATTTTTTCACCTTGTGGATTATGGGGAGCTGGGCTTGCTGGCATCACCTCTGCAGGGATTTCTCCCTGAAATGGCCAACAGGAAAGGATTTTTTGACGCTTGGCCACGTATGTCCTGTTTTCTGTCTTCCTCAGCAGATGGCAGCAATGGCCTTTGACAGGGACCCGTTGTGTGTACAAGCAGTATCAGGTTCACTTTTCAAGATTGATCATTTCACCAAAAAAAGTTTCGATTGCATGATAATTACTTTGGATCCTCCTAATTATTTCTCAAATAATGCAAAGAAACTCCAGAATAGTTAGGTTTATTTGACTAGAAAACCTGAAAAAATTTACAGCTCACATTTTACTGAATATCTGAATATACATTTAAATATTCCAAACCAAACAACACTCTATAATTGACAATGAGTGCAACCCCGGCTGCAAAATAGGCTGATCTATTTTCATTTGTAAGCGAAGTATATTTTGGGGAGGAAACAACCCCCTTTGAGACATTGGTTCTCAGATGATGCAGCGAGTGTCTGTCACATAGGAAGGAACTTCAGTGAACTTGCTGAAGAAGTCTCTGCCATTTATGAAGTTTGATACCGTTGTTTGGCAGTGCTGTGCAGTATTTACACATTTTACATGATGTTGCTGATTAATTTATTACATTGTTTCTTAGTCTCATGTCTGTTCATTACTTAGTCTGAGTTAAAGGTTTGTCCTTTTCTCTGTATTCACACAGATTGATGTCATCAGTGTGATTATAGTTTAGTCTTTATACATGTATATGTATATATGGATATGGTCTCTATTATGTTTTCAAGTATAGGCTCAAGGATTTTTTTTTTTAGTAACTAGGCCTCAATTTATGCATATTGTCCAAAGGAGGGTATTCTTGCCATTTGGTAATGACTTACAACTTTGATTACAGAAAACTGACAGTAAATTGATCTGGGCACAATCTGTATTTGTCAATAGTCTCTAGACTGACAGATCTGATGCCATCTGATATCTGAAGCATTATCTTCACATTTTCTGCCCTTGGTGCCATTACTTCTACTTAAAAAGCGAGACAAAGGTCCTTACATTAAGGCTTTTGTGGTGCCCCAAGATGTGAATTAATCTAGTGTTCTTTTCAGAAACACATCCATACGGACTGAAATGTCACGAGTGTGAATGGCTTGCTCGGACCCGGGAGCCTGGGTACAGAAAGCGCTTATTCTTTGTGCGGAAGTATCCTAATGAGCAGCCATGGTGGGCAGCACAATGCAGAAGAAACGTAACAGGATAAGGTGGTTTGCCCACATTGTGTTCAGTTTTCAGCGTTTCAGCACTGCACCTGGGCTAACCGTCCCTTTGAAACGTAGGAGTTGTGTTAGTACACAATCTGTCGGTAAGAGCCACCTTTAAGAAAACTGGAAGGTGCAAAAGGTAATTTGATTCTAAAATAAATACTGTATGCTTTAAGTTTTTTGACAATCAAGACTTAAAAAACCAAACAAGTTAAAGAATGAAGAAGTTTAAAAAGTTGCCACCAGTCGCCACTTTCCTACCACAGCTATGAAGCTTACGGTCCCTGCAGGGTGAAGGAGTGCTTTAGTGTAGACATTGAACTGGGCCTCTGGTAGTCTCCCATGCCACAGGCCTGCTGTTTGGCATGAACCAGTCATTCAAAGTCTCCATGTTAAGCCACAACGTCCTTTGGAATCAGCAGAAAGATTTAAGAGACCTTTAATCTTCATTCATAAAATCAAAATACTTTACCACATTGCTTCTTTCATCAGCTGGTGATCTTGTCAGTTGAGAGTCTAAACAGTTCAGAGCAGAAAATTATGTACTATCAGCCAGGGGGCTTTTTTTTTTTTTTTTTTTTTTAACGTGGTTGTTTCTAAGTACTACTTCAACACAGACAAATAATAATTTTGAAGAAGCAAAAGTACTCCAGGATGGAGATGCAGATCTTAGCAAGGCACATAAATATGGAACCGAGAGCATGGTTTTCAAATACAGGCAAGGGTGCAGTTCCATGGTGCAACTAAGAATTTTTCTGCTTTGGAAAGGGAGGTCTCATTCCTTCACCCTCCTCCCTTACTCTTTCCTCCTGGTCCTGCTCTCCTTTCTTCCTTCACTGCTCCTCCAGCCCCCCACTTCTGGCTGTGCAGTCCTTTCTTCTCACTACTTTGTACCATCGCCGTCAGGCATTGGATTGTAAAGTAAACTGATGCAACTCCAAACCCCACAGAAAACATTACTGTAATTTTTCTGGATTAAGTTTGCAGCTGTTCTGGTGAGTTAAGTCAACTCACTGTGCTATCTATGCTTTTAAGAGAGAAGAGTGCATAGGCAGAAGGAAGGGAGGAGATTGGGGAGATGGTGAGGGGAATGGTTCTCCTTGTTTCTGTGGGAGCAAGCTCTTAGCTTGTCTCAAGTCATCTTGTTACATCATACCCTGAAAGACAGGCAAGTAATAAAAAGCACCACCTCCAGAGATGCATGAGAAAACTGTGTAGTAGGAGGTACTAACACACCTTTGGTTTTATTGGACTTTCCAGACTTTGATTTCACATTCTTTTAACAGGAGCTGAGCTTGATTCTCTAGTGCCTTGCACTCAGTGAACTGTGCAGCAAGGATGTAAAATGCTGTGACTTCAAAAAGTAGAAGACAGTGGAGGGCCAAGCACTTGTTTTTTATATGATTTCTGTGATCTTCTTGAGTCATTTTCCCAGTCTGTATGTAGTGGCCAAGACAGAGGGGATATAACGTCAACTAATGAAAGAAGAAAAAAGGGTTTCAGTCTCGTTCTTGGTAGCATGGCTGATTCTCAGAAGACCCATGGATTACCCTTTCCAGTCTATGGGGAGCTGCTAACATTTCTCTTTACAGTGGTTCCAGATGAGAAATTAAGAACGATGGTGAGTGTCATGCGTAGCACTCTACAATTTGCTTTCTGCTGCATTTCAGCTCTTTTCTGAAATAAGGATGCTATCCAGTACAAGCCTGCCACTGATAATACAGCACAATTCCTACAGAATCTCCAAATTGTAGGAATGAACCTGGACACCCCTTCAGCAGATGGTGAATCAGTACAGTGATATTCTCCACACCAAAGACACGACATCTTAATTTATTGCTCTAGTTAAGTTTATTTTGTTTTTCTTCATAACTAATTTTAGGCAAATTGGCACGTTTCATTATCAGGCATTCCAGTTCTGTAATTCCAGCAGCAGTGTGTACAGTATGTGCCATTGCAGTATGCTGTTATTTTAGCAGGATCCGAATCCAAGCATTGTACAAGCACAGTAAATACAAACCCCATTTTCACGCATGGTCCTAGAACAGCACTGCTCTCTTCTGTGCTAGAACATATTTCTTCCATTTCTGATTGTTATTGCACTCTAAATAGTAAATAAAAGTGGGGGTTTTGCTCACGCTGTCTGAAAAATAACCCCAAAATGAAACTCAGTTCCAGTCTCTTGTTGGGTTTATGTTGAGTGTTACATCTTACAGCCTAGTTAAGCAATGAGCTCAGGAATTTCCTTTTTTGGTGATTGTTACAGGCTTTGTTGCAGGATATACAAGGGAGGAGGGGAAGAGAAAAGGAGCCTGTTGGGGGTGAAGGGGACTTAAGCAAGCTTTATGTCTCCATCTGCTGTGGTTAATTCCCATCTCCCTGTCTCCTGCTGTGGCTTTGGGAATTAATGAATTCACAGTGCAGTGCTGTGCTGCCTTTTCTTTCTGACTCCTCAGACTAAAATATCAGCCGCAGCCTATTGGTGCGCCTACTAATGTAGGAAAGAAGTTTAATGTTCCCGTCATGTAAAAATTGGGGCACACCAATCTTCAATCCACATGACAGTTGCACTACTTTTTGCTATACACCCTATTACCACAGGTATCTGAACAGAATCAAGTCTCAGCCCAGAGCCTGGATGGTTATTTAGCAATGAAACAGGTATCTCACTACTCATTAATAAATTGACATGGCTCAAAATCCAGGAGCATTTTGATAGAATCAGCCAGCACTCTTTCCTATGTTCATAGTCTTAATGTTGTTTCTGGAAGCAACCCCCCTACGTGATTATTAAGCCAGACATTAATGCTGGGTCTTTACTCAGTCACACGTCTGTGGTGACTGCCTATTCTAACTTGTAAATGAACATGTCTCAAAAAACATGTCTGTGTGGCATGAAGAAGTAATCCCTATCCAGCCATCAGTAGCCTGGGTAGCTGCAAACGTGTCATGTTGCCAGAGTGAACTGCAGGATTTGCAGCACTGCAGTTTTGCTGGCAGTCTAAGTCATGCCTTTGTCTTCAGAAGGAAATAGTAACGGACAGGAACCACGATAGGCAGGCACTAATAAAAGGAGCTGGAACAAATTCCAGTTTGGTTATAACCCGATGAAACTGGGTTGTCCTTTCTGCATTTTTGCCTTACAGAGAACAGCTGAGCAAAGGCTTATTTGTACCTTCACCATGGAAGAGTCTGTCCTAACCCTGTGCAAGTTCACCAGTTTAAAACATGTTCTCTATGTTACTGTCAACATCAGTAAGCCTGGGAGTGATTCATTTCAGGCATTCAAATCATGGATAATTCACTACGTCCTCTTAGCAGATGCTTGGAACAAGGCATCTACTTTCCCAGGGCCCCAGAACAGTTCAGAGAAGAAACTTGCTCTGGTTCTACAAGAGCAACTCCCTTGGTCTGTGGGAACAGTGTGAGCGGATTCAAAGGTGCAGTTGTAAGACCTAGAGGAAAGCTGGATGCATCTGGCTCATAAAGACCAGGCTCATTCTTCCCTTTTTCTGCAGCTTTCGGTCTTGTTCTTTGGGTCTACTGCAGACATGTTTATTGGGGTGATAATGAACTGCCAAATAAGCAAGACAGCGGAGTAACCTAAATAGAGTTTCTCACACTCTAAAAAAGCTCAGTAGCAAAATGGGTTGAATTCTGGAAGCTTGGAAGTTGAATGATAATCATCATATTGAACAGCTGGTGAAAAGGAAGAGCTGGCACCCGGGTAGTAAACCTGGCCCAAATATTACACATGATAGAAGTATACAGATCGTTTTATGAGAGTGAAGATATAGTTGCAGCCTTCCGGTCTGTTTTTTTACAAAAACAAAAACTATCTATATTTAACTTTTTAAATTTCTCTGCCGCCTTCAGGACATAAGCATTGGTATCAGAGCAGGATGTGCGGGTGGGGAGATTTCCACAGTCTGCAGTAATAAAAGTGTGAACTGCATAATCTGGGTAAATCCCCTAAGAAAAAATCCAATCCCTGAAATAACATTTTTCAGAGCAGAAATAGAGCAGTTTGCAGGAGGTAGCAAGGCCAGAACAAAGGTGACTAAAAGAAAAAAAAGGAGCCCACTGAGGCCACAGTTGATAAGAACTTTATCTGTAACCTCAACGTGCCCAGCACAGAGGAGTATTTAGTGCACACAGCAGCTCAAACTTAAATCTGAAACATTGAAAATACTTCAGATTTTCCTGCACTTGGATGGAAAAGTGTCAAAGGATACATGGTAGCAGGCTTTATAAAAGCACTTAAGCAGAGAAGATGTAGGATACCTAAAAAATTCATCGGGCTTTGTCTCCTCATCTTAAGGGATAGACTTACAGTGGTTTTAAGATACTTAGGACAGTTATATTTAATTCCTTTCTATTAAGGATACAGAATTTCTGTACCATGCAATGTATAGCGGTGCCAAAAGCTTTGAACAAAAGGAGTGTGCTCATACTGCACCGTCATACAAGGTGAGGTTCCAGAAATGAGATACCTGTGTTAGCGGGATATTCCAGCTCACCCAAGGAGCCCTTTCAGGAGGGCTATGTAGTTTGTGTGTAGAGCTCTACGGACTTGTCCTCACATCTTCCAGCTCTGCACCCAACTTGGTCCTAGACAAGTGGTGTATTTCTACTTAACTATATATATATGCACTACTATAGGTAACTATATGTATAACTACAGGTATATATGCTCTATTGTAGAAGGGTCCTGAAACCCTTAAATGACTGAGGCTTTGCTTAAAAGGGTGATAACCTGTTAGTCACCCAGGTGGATGATGACATATGATTTATGTCTACAGTTCATGTCTTGAGAGCAACAAAGAATTTTATTTAAAAATTGGACAAGAAATCATGATCTTTGAAATTAAATAAAATTCAAATACACATAAGCAGGTTACTCTCTCATAAATGTATAATTAAATCTAAATGCAATTCTTGGACCGTATGTTTTTGTATACACATGTCAACCTGGCTATATATTCATTAGACTTAGAGAGCATTCATATTCTGGTTTTGGTTGCTACACTCAAATATTTGCATGTTTGCTACACATGGCATTTGGGATTAAAATGAAAAATGAACATGAAAGGGTAGATCTGTGGCAAGAGCGGATACAAAAATACGTCAGTCCCTACCTTCCTCCCCAGTTCAACAGTGAAGAGTTATCAGTTGATAAAGATATTGCAAAACAGAAATAGTTAGCAGCTCTCACAGAAATCAGCTCCTGTCTTTATATCCATGGCACCCAAATCTGGCTGTGTTGACTTGTTTCCTTCCTTACAGTCATGCTTACTTTTTTCCCTGTCTAATACCTTAGCTGGCCCATCATCAGTTTGAACTCACCGTGGAAAACTCAGAATGGCTGATCTCGCCTGCTAAATCTTGCTAGTTCTAACATAACTACCAGATTCTCTATCACTCCAGGCCAAAATCTGTGATTGTTTTCTTACAACTATGTGTGCCTTTCTACATGTTTTCTATCAAATCTGTACCTTCTCTTCCACAGCAGCTCAGCCTGTCCAGTTCTCCCACGTGCAGAACCAAATCTCATTTGCTCCTTGTTTCTCTCTTGCCTTGACCCTCGCAGCATCTTCCCGTCGGACCTCCTACAACACATCACATCATACCATGTTTACACCAAATGAAGTGCAGTTGCCAGGCCCCCTATCTGAACGTTTGATCAAATTGCTCCCCTCTTCATGTCCCTCCGCTAACTCATCTCTTATCTCATGAAGAAATCAAGCTGCCAGTCACTACTTTCAAAGAATTTCTTAGCTCTCCCCCCACTACTTACCACCCTTGATGAATCTCTTCTCCCCCCACATCCTCTCGTCTCCAGCAGCATTGCTCCCCTCAGAGGTCTATGTGTTGGCGTCTCATCTCTTTGCTGTCCTATATGCATTGCTTTTTCTGCAGAGGTGCAATGCCACACCTTTGCATTTCTATTTATATTCAATTTTCTGATAAGACAACATGTACATCTCTGCCAACAGACTGCAGCCCCCCTTGGCCCAAGCTACAAAGACTTTTCAGAAAGTCCTTTACACACTACAGTTAGTGAAAAAAAGAGACTAGAAGGAATAACATAGTCCTAAATAAGTGTTCCTAGCTAAAAATGCAATAACATTACAAATTGCGGTTATAAATTCATCTGTACTGACACAAATCAAGCAAAATGCTATTAAGATCAACAGCCTTTTTGGGGGGATCCACTGTGGCTAGCAGAGTGAAGTTCATAAAGTTTGTCAGGGCACTCTACTGCCTATGTTTTGGTTTATTAATTACAAGAAAGGATCTCAGAGCATAGTTTAAACCAGCAAATTCTCAAGCATGAGGAAAGTTATATGCATGCAAAAGTGGTCCTATATTTTAGAAGTGCAAGCACCTGAACAAGGTCTGGAAGTATCCAAATAGCTGCTGTTTACACAGAGTGTGATTTTAGAAAACTCACAGCAGACTGAATTTTTTATATATGTGCTTTGCACGAGACAAACTTTTGTAGAAGAATTGGGAAATTTGGCCCGAGTATTGATCCTAGTCTACAAATAGATATGAAATCCCCCTTGGCAGCAGTGACGATTTTTCGGGAGATCACAGGCTTGTGTCATCTTTCTTGTTCGACCACAAGAGTTCCTTGGTACTCAGTCACTCTGCCAAGAAATGAAACATAGCTTCGCTAGACTTGCGCACAACGAATGTTTCAATATATGTTGCATCTTGTCTTCGGCAAGACCACTACATAGAGATAGAGAGATATATATAGGGATCAACTGCACAGCAGCTTCTGTTTGTCCTTGTTTCTGTTCCATGATACTGCATTGCCTTTAGCAAATTCTCTTACAGATCTGTACACCAAGTACTATCTTTAAATTGTATTTTTATGGCAAATGCAGGTTCTCAATTATCATTGAACAAAACTGGTAAGGAACGTTTGATGATCCCCAGAACATGCTGCCTAAACAATGTAACATAAAACAGCAAGGAAGGGATATGCCACCTCTTTTTTTTGGGAGAGATAACCATTAAATTCTGTTGAGAAACATGGTTCCCAAGTCTGTCCAAGAACTGCCCTATAAAATCCAAGTTTTCATTTAAACAGTTTGCAATTCTGATACTTGTTCAGATTTTTTTTCTCATGAACTGAATTTAAAATAACAAAGTATCTTCTTTGGAGCTTGAAAACAACTCTAAAAATATATCAGCAATAGGGAGCTATCTCCTTATACCCGAATGCTACATTGAACTAAAGCCAAAAGTCAGCGCTGGTAAATGATTTAGATTGAAATAATTTTTGGAAATACCTAATTAATGGAAATACTTATCTTGCAGTTTCTCCCCACATTCCACCAGACTCTATCTCTCCAATCCTCAATACCATCAGCAATACACTTAGACATCACTAATAAAAAATAAACAAAATATTAAAAATGGAAGAGCAGAGAAAAATAAATCGCATTTGTTTTAAAATATAACAGTGTTGTTGTACTGAGTGCATTAGGTACATACTAATTTTTTTATCTTTCTATATTTAGCCTGGTGCAGACTGCCCTGAATGGTGCCCTGAAGTCCTGAGGAAACCGGTTGCGCTTGGTTTGATGTTTGTGCTCACTTCACTGCTGATGACACTGGTCTTGATTGCATCTGCAGAGGGCATGTTGTGCCTGTGCCTCCTGGAACATCCAGCCACAGACTCATTAGACTGCACCTGAAGCAGTAATCAGTAGATAGTAACCAATGATAATTAGTTATCAGTTATTGTAACCGTTTATTTTCAGTTTAAATATCTAACAACTACAAATATTTATCATTCCTTATACAAGTATATCCTGGATATAATTTTCTTTGCTTACATAGTAGGAACTTTCATGTTATGTGGGAAACTTCCTCAAAATAAGTTGTATGAAATCTCTGAGACACAGTCAACTGTTAAATACTCTAAATGGGAAGGCACCATTCCTTTGGAAAAGAAATATGGATGCATGACCTACTTCTAAAAGGACAGGAGAGACACTCATCCTATACATCCATGTTCAGCGTGTGCATTTATAACTGTATTTACTAAATGGGCGAGTAGGAGACAGATGCTTAATCATGCCACACCTCTTTTTAATTAATCCTTAATCATTGACTCACATCTACTTAATGTCCCTCAAGTGTTATTTTTTCCACAACATTTGCCTTAGTGTATATTTCAACATGTGCTGTTCATTTTATGACTTCAGAGAGGATGTGGTTATGGTTTGACAGAAAGGAAGCTTTGCTGTAGATGGGAAGATAAAGCTCAAAGCACCTACGCTGCCTTGTGAACACCTTTTTTTTCTTTTTTTTTAAATTAACTGTCTTCCTTCTTGTGTCTCTTTCTTGGACGGGCACTCAGCGCACAGGGCAGACATCCCATGTCCTGGGAGAGGACCGTTTTTGGCTCAGCCATGAATAACTGTGTGCTCCTGGAGGAACTCCTGATCAAAAAATCCCAGCAGAAGAGAAGGACTTCACCCTCCAACTTTAAAGTGCGCTTCTTTGTCTTAACCAAATCCAAGCTGGCTTACTATGAACATCGCCATGGGGTATGTCAGCCATTTTCTCTCTCATAATAGAGTAATGGAGGAAAGGATGAAATTTGTTAAAGGAAGGGAAGGATGCTAATGGAGGCAAGGATCATCTTTGTTAAATTTTAGTAACATTTCTGGTCCTTACCTACAGCACCATTCACTGAAAATTGCGGAATGGTCAAACGGGTCATTTAGAGCTTCTGGTCAGTGGGCATTTGGTGTGTATGGAGGAATAAGACTACCTTGCTATTTTATAGAAAGGCTCTAGTTTTGTTGTAGGAATTTACCACGGGCTGTTATAACTGGTGCGTGTAACAGCTGCGTGAGCCTGTGCCTGGCAGTTCACATGAGTACAGGGGTGACCTGGAGTGGCATATTGCAAAGGTCACAAGTGTACCCTAATTGCATCTGCGAAAAAAATCATCCACAGATCTTCACTCTCTCATTCTTTTCTTCAGGGCAGCAGACTGATAGCTGATAGGAGACCAATCTTGCATTTTAAAATAAATTCAGCTGCCATGTGTAACATGTCTAGCCTTCAGAGTTAGCTTCAGAAGGGATGCGATGATGAGATCCGTGCTCAGACGAGGCATTGTTTCCCCAAGCTTGCCTTTCCCTGATTTGCTAAATGTGAAGAAAATTAGAAGCCAATCTGCACACCCCATTGTGCGAAGTGTTCTAGTGAAGTGAGAATTATTTCCTTCTTCTATTTAGCTGGATGTTTGCTGAGCCTCATTACGGTTGTAAATAATATTGCTTGTTTTCCAACAGTCAGTGAACACGCTGTTAATCCATTATGTTTAGGCACTGTTACTGTACGCAGAGCAGAACTGGGGATCCGTGCTATCCAGCACTGGCTACTTCAGATCATCTGATCTTGCTCAGTTGCAGAAAATTAAGTTAAAACTGAACCCAACAAGAAAAGCAAAGTATGATGTGGCCTTGTATTTTATCATAACCTAGTTGAGGTTGGATACCAGCTTTAAGGGTTAACAGTCATTTTTACTTGCAAGCTATTTCTCTCAAATATGCCCCACAAAATGTTTTTTTGCTTTTATTTTATAGTCCATGTTTTTCTTACCTCCATATTTAAATAGGATAATATTTATTGCTGCGTACTGTGTCTATATTTGGTTTGAGACTCTCTTTGTCTGCTATCCAAACTATCTTTCAAATGCCATTATTTTAAGATTTGAAATTACATTATAACTATTCCACTTAATTTTTCTGGCTTAAATTTTCAAAAGCGTCTAAGTTATTCTGTTGTAGGTATTTGGAGAAATAGTTCTTCACAACTAGTTTTCTTTGGTGCTTTCTGAGTCTTGGTGGACTTGAGATGAATTCAGCATACACTTTGCCTAGATACTTTTGTGGAATCGCAGTAGGTGTCTGTCGGCATCTTTAGACACTGAAATAGTTTGGAAAATCTGACTCGGTGACTTTCAGTGGGGCATAGATTTCATACGCTATGTGAGTGTCTCTGGAAATTTTCTCCCCTAGTCTTCCTAAAGGTCAATTGGGCAAGATGAGGGTTTAGTATATTATCTACTTTATGTTATATGTTACTTATTTTAAACATGCACATCTTATATATGTGTAGACATGTATATGTAAACACACATGTAACTTCAGGCCCTTATACTCATTTGAGGGACAGTGGGTATATTTATAATTACAGGGCTGATTTGCCATGGAAGGCTGATTTTTTTTCTGACACAAACTGTCAAAATCAGGTTGTTACATGAATAGAAGAACTTCGTACGAAATTGGGAGAAAACAGTTTCTCCTGTGAAGTACTCCCAGAACCAATCCTCAGCCTCTTCAGTAATCTTCCCCATCCTGGTGACACCTCCGCATGGTCAGGTCATTGCTGTTCTGGAGAGGAAAGCTTAGGGCAGCCCATGCAAGCACCATCTTGTTTTGTGCTGAGAACAGTGTGAACCCCCAGCAATTGAGTTCACAGCTAGTGAAGGGAAAATTACGATACCTGCCCGACATGCAGAATATGCCCATCCTGGTGAGTGAACCAGGACCAAGAACCGTGCGCAGGAGTTGAAATCAAGGGTCTGTAGTGCGTATTCTCTAGCACAGGCCCTGGCACAGGTTTGGCTCAGCTCCACGGGGACTCTCTCAGATAATTTGTGGGGCTGGCAGTGGTAAGCACAGGCTGTCACCACTGCCAGCAGGCAGTTTGCATATGGTCCCCCTGCTCTGGAGGTTTAGGGCAAAGTGGTAAGGACATTGCTGTTCTCTGCCAGCTGGCTGCAGTGATGGGGAGTACCCCTACGCATGCGTACTGCACCATATAGATGGGGCCGGCAGCTCTCTGGGCTTTTAAAGTATGTGTTTTTCAAGGGAAATCTCTGTGGATGTTTGCTATAAGAGTTTTCAATGAGTTTCTTTAAGAACTCCTTACCAACCTGTCCAGTGGCTTACTGTACTCGGAGTTCAGTACTATACAGTGCCCACCTCTCCGGTCCCCGGTCAGTCAGTAACAACAGCCTGTGCATATAGTCGGGTAAAACAACTAGTGAACTGCTTAACAGTTTGAGAAGTCCCACTGATTTCAATTGGGTGGCTTAAAGTAAAGCTCATGCTTATGCGTTAAGCCCAGGCTTATATGCTTCGCCTGTATTTGCTGCTTAACAGAGTTTAGCACCCAGACCCTTTCTCTGCATTTTGACGCTCTGGGTATAAAAAGATGTTTAAGCATTTATTGTAGCAGTCCAAAGCAAAGAAATAAACAGGTCAAAGGGGTACAGGGATAATTCTGTAAATGATCCCAAAAGCTGTCCAGACAACCAACATCATAAAGGCAAATTTTTGCAATAACTGTAACAGCATTTTCATCGTAACGGCCATAGCTAGACAGAAAGCACTGTTCTCCTCAGGGGCCAAGCACACAATTGCCGTTAATGTTAATGAAAGACATTTACATATCTCATTAGGAGAATGAGCCCCCAATAACTGACAACAATAAGAAGCTGTGTTTTCTGGAATTCATTACACAGTGCACAATGCAGGGCTGTCTTAACATAAAGCAAAGCCCTGATAACAGGCACATGTATTCAGCCCCCATCTCTACTAAATACATCAGAAGTGCCTTTATTATAACATGCAAATCAATTCCACGGGCAAAAATTCTTTGTTTCCAGGGTCTGGTTTTATAGCTACTGTGCATGTGAGTAAACGAGCACATGGGAGTAATCGTTTTAACTATTTCAATTAGTTTGATCCTCACCAGAGTAACTGACAGTGAATACACTATGTGATACTCTCAGGGTGCCGGTACACTTGCAGTACTGCAGAAGAAGCAGACAAGTGAATCCTTTTGGAGAGGTGTCTAGGACAGAGTTTCAAATGTCCTTACTTAGCAAAAACACTTAAACTGGTGAGTTACCTATATCCCATTCACCTAACAGCTTATGGTGTTTGGTAAATCTTTCAGGTTAGCAGACAGGAGAGTGAAGAGAGATAGTTTAGTATTTCAGACACTAAGTAAAGGTTCTTGCATAGTCTTCGGCATGTCACATTCCTACCTGGATAGGGACAGCCAGAAACGAGTGTCTCTCCCTGTATTTCAAGCTGGCTGTAGTCTAAAAGCGGCACAGATGTCTGAGGCTGATGCCACACTTAGTGGATAGGCCACTGTCTTCTGGGCTGGGACCATGCTAATGTGGTACCATTACCATTACATGGCCTCTGCATCAGGGCTGCTCATCTTGAGGTGGCTTAGACCTGCAGAGAGTGCTTGGGTCTGTCTGTATCAGCTATGGAGAAGCGCTCCATGTCCACACACCACAGTTTTTCCTCTTCAAAAATAGGCATTTTGTCTTATCCAGGCATTCTGAGAAGTATTGAAAGGCTGGGAAAGTTGCACCTAACACCTGGGAAGTTCAGGCACATAAATATTTTTAATTTTTATATCTTCATGCACCCATGGGCTATCGCTAGTCCAGCCTTTAAAGGCAGCAATGAAAGGAGCACACAGAAAAGTACTGAGTTCCCTTTTCATTTACATCAGCACTATTCTTCCTACACTGGTCAGATGTTCAAGAGGTCACATAGCATGAATCAGCCTTGTCCTGGGCTCTTTAATTCAGATCTTTGATATTCAGATATAAAGATGGCACTTAGTGTGTCTTGAAATTTGCTTTCAGTCTCTTGTTGCAGGAGAACAAAGGAATAAACTTGGCTGAAAAGCTTTTTATCAGCATCCAGAATGCTTCAGCTGCTTCTGTTGCGTTATCTACGCGTTGTGTTACTTGCAGCAGTCCAGCTACCCATGGTAACAAAAGCAGTGTTTTGTTCCTCAGTCCAGCAGTCCATTTTACCTTGATTATTCTACACAGAATCCAACTTGTCCATCCTGCCCTGGAAAGACTTGTTTTTTTCCCCAAGACTCTAATGTAAGCAGACTAAGACTTTGCTTCTGAAGATCTACATTTTGGTGTTCCTGTTAACTAGAGTGACCGTTCATACCATTTCTCATTGCTTTGTGTATTCTGAATGCTTTAACAGTCATGAAGCTATAATCCTCATCTAAAGTGAATTTAATTATGGTTTTAAAGACTACCTTCCAAATAAATACATATCTGAGTAGATATGTCATTCTTCATAACTTGTCATGTATTTATTAACAAGTCTTATTTGCTTGCCAGAATTTGCAATACCATCTGTCTTCTGATGCGTATCTCCAACTAATTTATTAATAATATACATATCACCCACAAAGAAGTCAGGCTTGGCATCTGTCTACATCACACCTGTTTCAAGGAATTTTTATGTAATAAAATCGATACAACCTTCAATAAGATGGAGACATAAATCTGTGCCTAATGTTGAATGAATACTTTAGTACACCTCTTTACATTTAAAATGGATTTTTTAATAATCTGAATTGTATTATTGGAGTCGAGGGAGGATTAAGTTCATATTTTTTGCCACAATGAGCCTTATTTCTACTGTGAAATCACAGAATCATGGAGGGCACTTCTTAAATTCATTTACTTGGTCTTCGTGCGCAGGGCCAGACAGTCGCCAGCATTAGAACAACGCTCGGAGAAGGACTATCGCCAACACTAGAACAAGTTGGCTATAGCATTGACTAGCCACTGCTTGAAAACCAAGGACAGAGATTTCACGTCTTTGGGCAACCTGTTCCGATGCTTCTTATCAAATGTTTTTCTGGATATTTACAAAGTTCCCGTCTATTGCAGTTCTTGTTCATGACTTCTGCGGCATGATTCAGGGTGGTGATAATTGTCTAGACAAGATTGCTTTATGCAAAATGCGGGTTGTTCTGTGTCTGGTGTCTATGGCCTTTCTACTCTACAAATGTGTGGTAGAGTCTGATAATAAAAATGGCATTTTTGCTGGAATAACTCATTTTATCTTGCAGAATTTGATCGTAATAATTTTCTTTTTGCACGTTCTGTGCATACTCGGTTCTGCTCCTACTAGATCTTTGCCTAGGTATTTATTGACCTTTAATCTTTCAAGAATTTTTTAGAATTACTTCTGAGCAGTGTCTTCCCAGCAAATGTCAGATACTTCCATTTTCTTTAAATTACAAAGCTCAAATCTTTCTTCTGTCGGAGAACATTATGGATGTGGCAAAATCTTCAACCATGTTTTCTTTTATATCTTTAAGGAAGGAATACCTCTTAATATGAATATCCTACAATAAATATGAGATTTCCTAATAGTTACCTTTTATTAGACTTTTCTACTGTGGCCATTTTTGCTTCCAGTGCCTGCCTTTGCTTTATATTGCAATCAACATTGTAACTGATATTGTTGCAATGCCCGCCTTTTGCTTTATACTCTTTCATCCTTTCTGACCAGGTTTTTTTTTTTGTCCTTAAAGCTTATACTTTTTTTAATGAAAAAGTTATGGCATTTAGTCAATTTAATTTAGCTTCCCTTCCTTCATTGAATCTTTCATTTACTGCAATCCACTCCTCCTCCCAGTCTTTGCTAGAGTCAAGAATAGCTTTGAAGAAACTAATATAGGATTCAGTAGTTGTCCCATATGCTTTTCTGTAACATAAAAGACTTATTTCCATCATATTAAAAAGCTCATCTGAAAGCCAAGAATCTTCCCTTTTTTCTTCTCTTTCTTGATGGTAACATTGATTTTCTTGTCAAACCACTTGCGCTGATAGTAGGTATGTGCACCTTGATAATCATCTCAGATAGGACCTGAGACAATGTGAACATTGGAAGTGGCTTTGTTTGGTCTTAAAATAGGAGTTCAGTGAAAATACTGGGCTATTGCAGATGTGTGAGTCCCTGTGATGGGCCAACAGAAAAATGCACTTATGGCCAAGTGTGCTTTTCCACCGGATCTCTTTACTTGAACGTTAAATACAAACAGCCCATGAAAATGTACACTTTGTACCATAGAAACCTTGCAGAAAGGTTATGGTTTCAACTTTCCCCGGCATGTCTTCTGTTCTCAGCTCATGTAATTCTGAAAATTGGACACCTTAGCAGTCTGGAGGAGTGAACAGTGAACAGGCCAACTCCTGGCTAAGTGTGCAGTGTCTGAGGTCCGGGTCTTCATTGTAGCTCTATTGACTTCTCTGGCCTTTTAAAAAAAAGTTAAGATTTCTCTGGTTTTAAATTATTTTGGTGGAAATGCAACACTAGATCTGGCCTATAGGACTTTATAAGGATAGTAGGAGTAATTCTGCTGCAGCAGATATTCCCCAGGTAAACTGAGAATTTATCTGAGTAGATTGATAACAAACTGAGATTGTTTGCGTGGAATAGGCTTTGGCTACAAACAGTATTGGCCTCAGTAAACAAGATTTGATACTGAAATTAGTTGTTGGGAGTGACATTGCATGGTGAGCGAACTGATAGCATGAAGTGGTGTGTAGGGACAGCAGGCAGCACAGTTATTAAGCAGCACTGTAACATCTCGCAGACAGATGAAATGTTTACTTTCTGATGTAGGAACCTGCTGTGATTCAGCTTCTTTTCTTAGGTCTGTTCCCCTGTCCTGTGCTCCAGGTGAGGGTATGATCAAGGAGATCTTTGCAGATCGCTGGAAATATGGCAAAAAGAAGTTAGTGGCTGCAACTGCTCTAGTCAGGTATGGCAGCAACCGAGGACCGCAGTGGAGTGCCCATGGATGAAGCAGTCACAGCCCTCCAGCTGCCTCCCCAGACGCCTAGGTGTGCTTCTCCATCTCTGCTGCTTAGATGAATGGAGGCATCTTAGGCACTGATGATTTTGTCATTCAACACAATTCAATGCACTCTGCATCCAGGGTATGCCCACCTCTAAAACACCTTCATGTTCTTTAGATGTGAAAACAGCTGTAAAACAAATTTATTTATTTTTTTAATTCAAGTAGGAAGACAAAATAGTCATGATAGACATGTAAGTCAAGCAGCCACATTTAGGGATTTAAATATAACGGGGTATATTGGAGGTATTAAAACATAACACAACAGTCAGAGCTCTACAGAAAATCTCGGTATTATCAACTATCACCTCTTTCCGATTTTCCTTTGGAGCACTTAGTATTGGCAGGAAATGTAAAACCCCTTACAACTTTCTTTTAAAATTCAAATTGCTCAGTTTAGGTTTCAAATTTAATTTAAAACTTGTTTAAATTGTTTTATTTCCCATAAAACCTCAAACTATCCGTGTTCCTAATAAGAAAACTCCCAAAATACTGAACGATGCTAGTGTTCAGGCAAAGTTTCTATGAATCCAGCAATCAACCATTCTTAATATCCTAACTATTAATGATAAAAACAGCACATACCACGGTGTATAGGTAAGGGATATGATAAGAGATAGAAAGTAATTGTATCAACAGTGTTCAAGGAGGTTCAAGTTCAAGCTCAAGTCTTTTGGTCAGTGGAAAAATACTTTAGCAGGAGAATTACCATTAAAAATAAGTCTATCTTGTTCCAGTGATACCTCATAAGCTGCTCGTTACCATTTTCTGTGTTGTTCTTCATTGCTATCTCAGCACCAAGACACGGCTATGAGAGACCCATAGTCTAACTAGCAAATAAACTGGAGACTCTGCAGCACCATAGGCGTAAGCAGAATTTGGGCAGCTCCGCAAATCAAGCAGCTCCTTTCCAAATTACTGCAGAAGCTCAGCAAGGCCTGAAGAAAGTCATACCTGAAAGACGGTAACATGTCAGTAATTTAAAAAGACGATTTTCACCAAGCCACATCAAATTGAGCTCTCTACCAGTGGAAGGTGTTTTACCTTGCACAACGGTTCTGCTTCATGTTGATACTAATCTGTCTGCAGAGACAGACAGGTCTGTTGGAGTGGTCTGTTCGTTGACCCGCTTATTTCCTACCAGTGGTTAGATCTGTAATGGTGCCTCTTGCCTTGAAGCTATGTACTCATATCCTCCATAAAATGACATTTTAATAGCTCAAGTAGAACTTTAACACTGTATGGCTATGGTAAATACTTTGTTACAGGATTACAAGGAGAGAAATCGGAGCAAGCAATGGATATATGTTCCTGTATTACTCCTAGAGCTTAATTTTAGCACATGAGAGTATAGAAGTGTGATCTCAGATCACACCAGAGGTCCATGAGCCAAGTGGCCTGTCTCCAGGAGTGGTCAGTACCTGCTGTTTAGAGTAAAACTACGAAAATAGCCTCAAATGTTTTCCTGGAAGCTGATAGGGAATATCTTCAAGGATCTGACCATACAAAGTTAGACCTTATTTAGCCTTTTTAACCTCAGAGACAGCTGTATGAGAGAAAGACTTTTCAACTTTAAATATTTTTTTCAATCATTGTGAAATCATCCTGAATTATTCTGAAGACAGGCATTTTTATGGTGGGATTTGTTGTGGGTTTTCCCATTGTATGTCAGCCTGAGCTCATTGCTCTCAGGTACTACCTGAGAACGTGTGCTGAGCCAGGAGCAGCCCACGCCGCTTCCCAGCTGTGACCATGTCCCTTTGCTCTTCATAGCTGGGGGAATATTTAAAATTGGTTACTGTGCTGTTAAGAGCAACATCATAAAATCGTCGCTTTGTTACTTAAGACATCCACCCTGCGGGCATTCACCCACAGCTGCAGGCTCTGGGAACACAGGAGCCCTCTCTGTTTTTACTTCTGTTCACTCTTAGCCCTAATCAGCTGAGTGGAAAGGATTTCTGCTTTTTTTTTTCTGTCCTGTTGCTGACTGTGTATCAACAGTGCAGGTGTTTCTGTTCTTAAAAGCAGTTGGGTTGCATGGGCACGGCTAATGATACAATTTAGCCTGTACAGTCTTCATGACAGGCCATAAAATACATGAAGGGGGAAAAAAGATCCCAGGTTGAATTTACAGCACTTAAGTTCAGTAAATCCAGTTTTCTATATGGAAGTGCAGCCAAAGGACAGCAACACAAATGGAAGCTGAGAACTGTATTTCCAAATTTCAGAAAGGGAATTGATTTTAATGAAAAAAAACTATTATAAGGGCACATGTGGAGTTCTACCTGCATTTAAGCACTGCCCCAGTGCAGCTGCATTGCTTCTGCTCCCTGAAACTCGCTCATGCCCTCTCCTGAGCCCATTTTGACCACTCCATCACACCATGGTGCACACGTACTACAGTTTAGAAACCAGCAGGGTAACGCTACAGGTGACAGTAATATGATATGGTTAAGTTGTATTATTGCTGTTGCTAATTTGTTGTTACTGTGCAGTTACCATGTCACTAGTAAGAGCTGCGGACGGGGGCCTAGAGAGCATTCACTGTGCAATCATAAGCCCTTTGCAGAGGTGTGTTAGTCCTCTTAAGGCCAGTGCCTGCAGTAGATGTTGAAGGCACTGCTCTTGCCAGCACAGCAGTCTCTCATTGCCACTCTAAAAATACTTCAACATGCACGCAGGCCTCTCTTCACACTTACATACACTATATTCTAGTGGTGTGCAGAAGTCAAAGCTTTTGCTTTTTCTCCCCCCCCCCCAACCCCCGGCCTATTCCTGAGGGACTGTTTATAGCACTGAAAAATAATAACCTGGTTTAGTTTCACCACCTCAAACCCACAGAGTAAGAAACTCCAAAATCAGCTTCTGCCTCTGTCCAGGCTGCACACTGAGCCCAGCCGGAGCAGAGGGACAGGGAGCAGGTGACACAGGACAAGAGGGTCATGCCAAGGGCCAAGGCAAAGACCCCCCATCTGCTTAAGCACTAATTAAGAATGATACCTTCTAGTCAAGACAATAAATGAGAACAGCGAATGAAGTTTGGCTCAGATTCCTACAAAAAAACCCTGACACTGCAGAGAAGGTCATTAAATGCTTTTATTGATGGAAATGTTTTTGTGGTTTTGCTTACAGAGGACTGGAATTTCCTACCTCACTCCACTGCAGCTATAAATTAGCCTTCCCCTACCCTCCTACTGAGGGAAAATGTCCAGCTGCAACTGGGCCTTCGCTGGGGAGCAGTGGGCAAACACGGGCTCATGGACGGACCTCGTGGCAGGAGGAAGGACTCGTGTATCCAAAGGGGGACGCAGCGGGGCTACAGAGGGCACCGGACTCCTTTCTGCTGTGAGGTGCCTGGCTGGGCTGGGAGGAGCAGCCGGCATTGCAAAGGAAGGGACGCGCAGGCGATGGGGATGAGGTACAGGGAGGTAGAGAGGTGAATGCAAACACCCAGTGACGCGGGGCAAGGAAAGCCCAGCTGCAGCGTGGAAAGCCCTTGGTAGTGACCACTGCCAAGGAGTTTGGGGCCACGTGAATCTTAACTGCTCGGTTTTCCCCTCACCAGCACAAAAGAAACAAGATACAAGTTCTTATACAACATTTGAACCAAGCCAGCTTTATGAAACATGGCATGCTGCCTTTCTGCCTGCCAGAAAATGCTGCCTGCTCTCTCCTCCTGTGCTCCTTGAGATGAGGCTCTGCTCACCCCTGCCTTACCTCTCCTTCCCTTCCCTCTGCTTCCAGCACTGGTGGCTACTTTTTTTGCCAGGGCCCTTTGGTAAATAGTGTGGGGTTCAGCAAAACCTTTAAGCATCCACCGAGGGCCCTTCAGCCTAAATGCTCAGTGCAGCGCATTTGATGAATGGGCTTCACAAATAGCAACAGCAAAGCGTTACCCAGAAAGTAGCAAATTCCTCAGACTGCACAGCCCCGTATCTTACAAGATCTTAGACATTCGTGAAGCCTGAGGGTGCAGAGCCGCGGTCAGGAAGTGTGCTCACGGCACAGAGCTGTGTCACCTGTGGCAGACGCTGACGGCTCGCTGAACCTCCCGCCATGGGCTCCACATCCCCGCTCCTTCCCCTGCCCCAGACCACGAGCTGGTGAAAAGTGATTCGTTTTGTCGGGTGGCCAAGCTGCCGTGGCGTGGGTGAGTAGCAGTGCTGGTGGTTGTGTAGCCTTAGCACGTGATAAATGCCAGGTGGCTCATTCCCCAAGCAAACATGGTGAGATGCCGTCTTGTGTTGCAGGGCAGGGCTACGTCAATTGTGCCATAGTCAATTGTACTAGTATCTAAGGCAAGTAGGGACCATTGTGGTCATCTAGTTTGTGCAGTAGACACAAACTAAAGGTCTAATCAGTGAAAGAGCTGCTGGAGCTGTGTGGCAAGAGGAGGTGAAATCCCAAAGATGAAGACCGTAATGCGTTGGGCTTGTGATGCCCCCGGCTCCGTTCAGAGCTGTTAGCTCTCCTTCCTGGAATTGCCATATTGCAAATAATGGACCAAAAGAAATAAAACAGGACGGACGCATCTGCAGCACGCTGTAGTTCTCCTCGTGGGACAGCAACATACCTTAGTTATCTTTCCACACACATTACACACTAAGACCACTGATGTTTTTTCTGACTGACAGCTAAAACATCTTCTTAATTATACTCCAGGCAGACTGAAAACAACAAATGGAGATCTGTCAGCATGTTTTGTCTAGCCCTTTTAGGAACAAGTCTCTGAGGTTTTTGGAGATCTTTTTTTAAGAGGCTTTTCCTCTCCACTCCCTTCCAAATGGCCCAGTTGCTTTTGTTGGATTAAAGTGCAGTCAGGCATCACAAAAGCAGGGATATGTTTAGCTTCCAGCCCAGTTTCTGGGTAATGCCTGGTTTGTAAGTGGTAATTCCAGTTGTTTGTGCTGCTACAGGAGTGTAATTGCTTTCTATCAGCGAAGTCCCATCTGCTGCGGATCTGCCGGGCAATGCACTGGCTGTGGGATGCACCCTGACATTGCACTGCCATGTGAGATTATGGGGAGCTTCTGTTGCTGAAATTATGTGATTAAAAGGAGCACGGTAGGTGATGAGAGCTGCAGGATGACTGCACAAAGCTCCTTGAGAAGGCTGGACCCTGTCTTTCAGCCGAGTCTGGAAAGGGATCACCAAAAACCAGACTGCAGTGAAAAAGCAGAGTGTGTGACTGGCACAGCATCGCTTCCTAAAGCCTCAGAGGAGGAACGCATGCGGTTAAGCCCTGGGACTTCAAAGGAATAAGATGAAGGAGGGTTCAATGCTAGCAAAATTGAAGGTTTTTATAGGAAATACATGGCTTTGTGTCTCATGGAAGGGGTAGAAGTCCCAGGGGCAGAACAAATGATAGAGGAGGTTGTGGAGACAGAGGAAACCAAGTCTGGCAGAAAGAAGTGAATAGACAAGAATGAAAGAAAATACATGGTGAAAATGGGGTGCAGTAAGGCCTTCTAAGGCTTGGCAATACTCTTGATAGGTAATTGGTATTTACATTTAGGGGTGCTTTACGGCCTTGGGTTTATTGATATAAAAAAATCCCACTCCATCCCATGGAGCTATGTAGGCAGATGCTGTCTACAAAGAGATGGTGCTGGCAGTAAATCCCGAGGCGTTGGTTGAACTGCAAGAAAATAGAAATAAAAAAAACCCAAATACACCAGCAAAGTTCTGCAAAAGCAATGTGAGACCACACTGTAATAATTTCCCTCTCATTCCTCAAGTCCAAGTATACAAAGGCAAAGTACCCAGCCAGTTGTGCAAGAATAAGGTTTGAGGAGCCTTGGAGCCTCTCTGTTTGACAGTGCACTGTGGCGAACCTCACCCCATCCCCAGTGGCATCAGCTGCTTCCCTGTTTTAGGCTAAATTTACTGATGGAAGGTAGCAACGGAGCAGCGGTGAGGGTCAGCAGAGGGGTGCCGTGCGGAGGGGCAGGCTCCCTGCCCTGGCGATGGCCGCTGCCAGCAGGGCAGAGCTGCGGGGTCACGGTGACGTGGGGAGCAAGGGGCAAGAGGGAGCTGGAGGGTGAAGGACACAAAGGGTTGGGTTGGGGGTCCGAGGGAGGGCGAGGAAGTTGCTGAAGTCCTGCTGTGTCTCTGAATGATAACCCCTGACAGGTACAACGCGGTCGCTGAAGTTCGTGCTCTCTCCCATTGGCAGTTGCCTGTGTTTGAAAAACAGAAGCTTTTACAGTGTTTTGGGGGGTTCTTAAATCTCACCGATTTCCGTCATGTTGTCGCAAAGCTGAGCTGGGAGACAGCTAGTGTTTAATCCCTACTGAAAACGAATCAAAACAGGAAACCAGTTTGCCTCCAAAGAGCGAACACACTTGTAGTGAATCCTGCAGAAGCGTGCACCAGATACCGTGCCTTAGCTCAGCTCCCACCTGCCGCGTGCCGGCCGCCGCCTCACCCCGCTCTTGCAAAAGCTGAGTGCCACCGGCCGAGGAGCTGCGGGGCGAGGATTCAGTAGGAAACAGGGTACGCCGAGGTAGTTGGGATACCTGGATGTCTGTTCTTTTCTTACCCTTTCCTAACTGCCCGTACTGTTATCTAGGTATCTGGTCTATGATGAATAATAACACAGCAGAGGCTGCCAGAAAAATAGTTTTGTTGGCAAGGTTTTGAGGATATTATTTATTTCAAAGTTTCCTGTTATTTTTTCTTAGCTAAAAACCCAGTCGGAACAAAAACAAAGAAGTGTTTTGTTTCTTGGAAAACAGATGCAGTAAAAATTTTACCTTTTAGATAAAATGCTTAGGTTTGAAATTCTCAGTATGCAAATATTTTTTTTAATTAAATATTTATTGGTTTATAGCTTTCTAGTATGAAACAGGAGTGTTAGTAAACTGAACGTTTCATGAAAATAGTTCTTTTGGGTTAAAAAGGCATTTCATTTTGTTGGAAGAAAAAATAAAAGCTGAATTTCAACCAAAGGTTTTGAATGGTTCTCTAAGAATCTATGTGCTGAGCTGAAATATATGTATGTGCATATATGTATGCGTATGTGCGATCCATTTAGAGGTGCCATATATAAGAATGATTCTTTATACTTTTAAATGTCTTACATAATCAGTTAATTTGCTTCTGGTCCATTAAAATTAAATCTCCTGTGGACATGACAGTCTTGTCTAATTATTCACTTAATCCACAATCATTACCATTAACGAAGTGCTTTTCTCTGTCTTTTAGAAAAAAAGGACTTTGAAGGGTTCTGTGGAACTTTCCAGGATTAAATGTGTGGAAATTGTGAAAAGTGACATCATCATTCCCTGTCAGTATAAATACCCTTTCCAGGTGAGTCTGTCCATTGACCATACAGATAGAGATACCACTTCTTCTGTATTTCAATAAAATTCTCCTTCACATTGCAGTCGTTAATGAATCCAACACCGGGGTGAATAACAACAAAGGAAGAAAAAGCAGATCGAGGTTTGAAATGAACTGGGGAATCAGAGACCGAGTGTTATTACAAGATCGATAAACTCTTACACTCATTGGTTTTAAATTGGAAAGGATCATTAGATCTTCTATCCCATGTTTAACACAATATTCAGCTCTCCCAGTAACTCATGTTCAGAGAAAGCCCATCTTTCACACGGGGAAATCCACCCAGGGTTTTGGCCACTTTACCTGTGTGGTGCTGAAACTAAATCCATTCAGTGGCCTTTGCATCAGAAACTGGTGAATGTGATGTGTTAGGGAGACTATGCCAGCCGAGAACAGAGAGGGCTTTCAGGGATGAGATGGCTTAACAACCAAGAGGTGGACGGTGCTGGCACTAGGATGAGGAACACAGTGTCTAGTGTTAATTATTAATACATATGAGATAGATACATTTACATTGCCATGAAAACATAAATGCCACAGAATATTTGCTCAGTTATTGCAACACAAATTCCCAGTTTATTATGTTATTCCCTGTGCTGCCATTTATCAGAATTTTATCATGTTGGTGACAGTATTTTTCTTAATAATTATGGTGTATGGATCTCAGTGAATACAGGGCCATCTCTGTTCACAAATGGCTTTAAAAGAGTGAATTATCTGGACTCATATTTGCAGATAAAAGCTAATGATTGTGACCCATGTACACAGTAAATGTTAAAAAAAGATAGATAACTTTATAAAAAGAAAAAAGACAACCATAAAGCAAGATTTCTTTTTTTTTTTTTTGCTATTCTTGTTATCTCAAAACCAGCATCAATTTGGAGGCTTGCCTTGATACTGTCATTCTGACAAATCATGAAGTAGCTTGTAGAGTTTTCTCTAAATCTTCATTTGAACAGTAGAAGTGCGTATCCGCTACGCTCTAGTCTGAGCCCTGGCAAATGTTACCTTGCAGACATACGAGAAGGGAAAGGAAATAATTTCCCAAACGACGTTGGGTCAGGAAACCCTCCCTCCAGCTTGGGGTGGTCCCCAGCCATGATCATAAAAATTGTCCTGGAATATTACAAAATGTTGCTAAGTTGATGCATAATGAGCACTCAAGAAACCAGCTGATCAGAGTGTTACGGCTTTGTTTGTGGGCATTTGGGAGCAGCAGAAGATGCTGTCGTACGCTGCAAACCGCTCTCGATGAGCAGCCCGACAGGAAAGCGCTTAACGGGCCGGGTAGGAGCTGCCTGGCTGGGGAAAGCTTGATGGGGGAACCTCAGCTGCTCTTAACTTGAGTGAACATGGACTAGAGAAGGAACAAATGCTCAGATCTGTTTGGGTTTGGTCTGAATTTTCAAATCTGTATCTCCGTATCTCTGATGCTTGTAGGAACAGCAAAATAAAGTGAAGGTAGTGGCCAGTACTGGTGGGATGGTAACAGTGGACCAGTCATGATGGACAGTGCTCCACTGAGGTTGTGGTAATCGCTCTTGCTTGTAGCACATCTGAATTTTGTCCCACAGTCAATTTTGTGGTATTTTGTAAAATTATCTTGTCTGTTTTTTTTAAAAAATATCTTGGCTGCACCCAACTGTAAATCTTCTGTGGAACCAGCAGTGGCTTTTTGGTTTTGTGTGGCTCATTTGGCAAGTGAGTCCCTTGCAGAGAGGCATGAAATGAGTGATTTTGTGCAGTTGTGCATGCTCACGGCTATGTCTTTTGGAGATCTGCTTACCGCACATTTCAAAATCTGCCTTAGATTGTCAAAACGTTATACAGACATAACAATAATATCAACAGGAATGGCTTTAAATGAGTGGGAACTATTCCTCCCCTATTTCTATTTTTTGTAAAAGAGGTTATAATTTATCTCTCCGTAGCATGCAAAGCAACTGAGTCACACGGCTGTCTGTGTGTGCCTGCAAGGTCTTCAGGCCAAGAGATAGCAAATGTTTCCTGTTCTTTAAACGATAATCAACATTGCCTCATCTACACCCCTGGAGAAACTTTAAAAAACAGCTGCTCTCTTGTAAAACCCTCTGTTTAAAGACAGCGGTCAAAGTTTTTCAAAGCATCTCTGCATCAAAGAGACCAGGTCCCATTTGGAATTAAATTGTTGAGCTAAATATTGGAAGAGAAATATCAATTATGTGTTACATCAAATTTTAGGCCCAAATGTAGTCATCTGATTCAGTTTCTGAGTCATTTTAGCTCTTGTGATGATTTTACTCCCTGGTCTGAAACTTCACAAATGTTCTCTAATTCTCTTCCTTTGTTCATTCGTCATTAAGACCAAGTTGATGAAAACAGCGTCTTGATTGTTCATTGTTCATCTGCTACAGCTTCTTATTTCCCCTCTATAATCCCAGTGAAAGCTATTAAAAACTTTGAAGAATAATAGTAATCCAAATAATCTCCAGGGAGTTGCTTGAGATTTATACTTACACAAGAAAAGCTAAATTTGGCTCTTAGACCTTAAGTGAAGGTATCTTACAAGAAACTGCTAAGAAACAGATGCCATTTCCCCAGAGATGCTTTAGAGAATAAACTGCAGTCAGCGAGTAACGGGCTGAATCCTCTGCAGATTGAAATTGCTACGTCTCCATTGATTTCACGGGCATTTCTTAACAGCACAAAATTGATCTAAAACATTGCTTGTCTAGAATTCTTTCTTGATCAGGGCTTCTACTCAGTTTTAAATAATCAAAAGTCAATGAGGTTAAGAGATGCTTCTGAACAGCCCCCGTTACTCTACGTCCCCACATCATCGTTTTGTGTGTAATTTGCTGGTATGGGGGCTGCTATCTCTTTCCTTCAGTGATTCCTTCGTGCCCAGCATATCTGGGATTGTCTCTAATGGCTGGCTCCCTTCTTTACTCCCCTCTACCAGATCGTCCATGATAACTACATACTCTACGTGTTTGCACCCAATCGTGAGAGCCGGCAGAGATGGGTCTTTACGCTGAAGGAAGGTAATAAAACCCCTGTGCCCATGTAATTGTTGAAGTTATTTATCCCAGACAGTTTTCTCACAAGCTATAATGCAGAGAAAATGTGCAAGAGGAGTCGATGTCTTACATCTAAGCATGCAAAGTGGTAATGGGGAATGAGGTTATAAAATCAAATTGCTTGTAAATTTGGTGGGTGTGTTTTCAGCAGCAGTGGAAAATTTGGACATGGAATGCTTTATTTGCCTCTTTCTAGGATAAACTGTTAATATGTTACTGTAATTTGAGGTTTCTTATTCAGGAAGAGATGAAGATTTTTCTACGGCTAATTTTTTTAAGAAATTAATCTTTTCTGGGTAGAGGATTTTTCAGCTCTTATTAATAGATTTTTTGTTTAGATGACAACCTTCATAGAGAATCATGATTATTAAGAAACATTTTTGCAGGTAGCTTTCATTTCCTGTTCACCTCCTGAATTGTGCTGTGGTTCGCTGCAATGATTCTGAAGTGAAGGCACAGTAACCACTGCAGGCAGAAATGAAGCATAATACTTCACATAAGGAAGGTGTTACTTAGTTACATGAAAATTGCACCAGGCTTCCGTCATAGCTTTTTCCTGCTTTATAACACAAGCTGCTGTATTGTTCACTCTGAAAACACTGTGCCTGATGGAGATACTATTAAGTTCATGCAACCAGTTATTCCCCTTCTGGAGTGTACCTGCTCCAAGCTTCTACTTTATCGCCTCTTCTCATTCAACATTTTGAGACTGTCCCCTCCCTTGGACAATTTGAATAGTCTTGAAACAGGCCAGCAGAAATTTTTTGTTCTTTTTAGGAAAATTATTATTACAGATAGAGAACCTGAGCTTCAAAAAGAAAGACCTTTAATCACTCATGCAGACGTTCAAGACTGGTATCTACATGTGCAAAAAATGTTTAGTGCTGGTGAATGCCAGCTTGTACAGCTCCTTTTGAACACCAAGCCAAAGCAGCAAGTGTCCGTGTCCTACATACATACATGCTGTAGAGCTGTAGTCTTTCATGGGAATCATGGGTATATGGCCTGCCAGGTTTTCTTTCTCTTTATGAGACCTTCCTTCTCTGGTTTTGGTGTTTATCAGTTTAAAGAGAGAGTCCCTTTGGTAGGATTCTGTTCTCCTGCAGTAGAGAGGTATGGGCTCCATTACCAGCAGGAAGGCTGTTCCTCCACATCGGTGGTGGCATTCACTCCTTTCGGGAGAAAGAAAACATTAACAGAGGAGGCTGATAATATTCACCAAAGCTTGGTTTGACAAGATTAAGAAGCTTCTTTAAAGTGCAGATTATTTCCATTCAGTTCTAGATGTCTTTCAGAGCTGATGTGAATGCAAATAAATTCCTTTTCCCCCTCCTTTTTCTTCCCCTAACATTTTCCAGAAACCAGAAACAACAACAGTCTGGTGTCAAAATGTCATCCAGATTTTTGGATAGATGGCAAGTGGAGATGCTGTGCTCAGACAGAGAAGATGGCAGCTGGCTGCGTGGAGTATGACCCCACCAAAAATGGTATGGGATTTGTTAAGACCATCCTGACCTTGAAAATATTTATTCCTAGCAAAAGTAAAGGATCAAATCTGTCTCATACAGAACATCAAAGAATATTGTGTTACATTTCCATCAAGTGACATGTTGCTGGCTTCTTGGGATATTCCATATTCTGGCTTGTCTGTTACTGTATATGGCATTCTTTGTTTTGAATTAACATTTTCCTCTGCATGATGCTTGGTGCTGTCTTTGGAATGAGATGGAGAATTAAGAAATTGATCAGCTGTGGTCAGTCAAGAAGCCATAATAACACCTTTCTTGAGACGTATGCATTCAACCCTGTGTGTCCTATTTTGACCTAACTGTATTTCCACTGTGGTTTCAATGGCCAAGCGTAATCTTTACTTTGTCTCCTGAAAAAGTATATTCCATCATTCTTCACCCAAGACACTTTTACCTTGTATCTGGGTGATTCCTTGAGTAATCTGTACACCAGCTTCAGACCCACGCTGTGTGGCTGAGAGTCACTGTGTAGGTGCAAGCTGTTGGCATGTCTTACTCTAAAAGACCAAGGCTTGCTATTCACTGGTTTTGTATCACCTTTATTAATTCATTACCTTTAGTTTCTCCCCTGTTTTTGTCCAGATCTACTTCAAATTAGCTTTCTTGATTTCATTTCAGCCTCAAAGAAGCCTCTTCCTCCCACTCCTGAAGATAACTGGGTGAGTGCAGTGAGGCACGCTAAGCTGTCCTTAGTGTCCTGTGTGTTTAACTGGCAGTGGTGAATATATCCTCATTAAGGTTCACCACGGTGCAGTGACCTAGAATATCGCCCGTGATAACAATCCCTGGGCTTTTCTGTTACCTTTTCAATATTTTTTCATAAGCTATAAATCAGCAGCATCCCACTAGAGTTAGGTTCAGTCCCACAAAGACAGCTCGGTTTCACAAATAGATTTCCAATGGTGAGTGAAGCTTCAGCTGTATTTTTTTTCAATCTATAGAAAGGGAAACTGGGGAAGTAGGAGGGATATGAGAAAAGCTGCTGTGAAGAGGAACAGAGAAGTGATTTTCCCAACCTACTTGTGGATGGGACAAAATGTCATTGGCTTACGTAATATCAAGGGAGAAGCAGGGTTGTTGTTAGGGCTGGGTGCCTTACTGGAGCGCAGCAGGGCATTGGGACAGTCCCTCTAGGGAGGCCATGGAGATTTTATCACTGGAGGCTTTTAAGAAGGGTTTAGGAAACATCTGTGAAGAATAGATCAGACAGAGGTAATCCTGCCCTAAGAAGGAGTAGATAACTATTTTCTGTGCAACTAAAATTTTTATATGAAATTCATTGTTTGAAAGTGCTGAAAATTCTCATGTTGCCACCATACCCCACTAGACACCCTGGGGTGCTTCCCTAGCTTTGAGGCTTTTGAACCCAGAGGACACCAGTGCTGCCAGGAAAATATAATTTTAGAGAGCATGCCATTGGTTTTTATGAATATGAATATGAATATGAATATGATGAGACTTTTTCCTAATTTGTGCAGAAATTGTTGCTAGACCCAAAAGAAGCCTTAGTCATGGCCATATATGACTATGAAGCCCAGAATCCGCAGGAGCTGACATTACAATATAACGAGGAATATTATGTGATTGACAGCTCTGAGGAACATTGGTGGCTAATTCAAGATAAGAATGGGTAAGTTTCTTTTCAACAGCCAATTTACAAATCCTTTCTAAATCCAACTTGTTCTTCCATTAACATATATGCTGGCTTCTAGTATAACTTTTGTGAAGCATCTTCTGATATACAGGAAGAGAGTGATGGAAGGTTATTTACAGTAACTTTGTTCCCTTTGATGTTGCCTGTGTTCAGGCAGCTGAAGAAAAAGGATCTGAAAGTTAATTTAAAAAAAATAAACAGTCCTTAGCTCAGGCTGATATTCGCTGTCATACACGTGGGGGAAAATAATTGTGAAAATTGTGAAACTCTCCAAGTTTAGAGGTGCAATCAGTTGTTTCCTTCTCCAGTAACCTTACTAAATACATAACAACCATTATTTCTATCATGCAAAGAGCAGGCAAATCTTTCAGGGCTGACTCCCACAGATGCAGAGAAAATCCTGTCTGTCTAGTGCACTCACGCCATGTCGTATTTTAACAGGCATGAAGGCTACGTGCCAAGTAGCTACCTGGTGGAAAAATCACCCGATAATCTGCAAATATATGAGTAAGTTGTGCCTATGTTTTTCTTGTACCTCTAAAGTGCCCTGGATTTGTTTTAGAAGCTACAAGCCTCAAATGTCCCTACCGCACATAATGTGTTGTCTCTAGCACTAGGGACACTGAATTCAGAGGCTTTTCAGCAGAAACACTGACTCGGCGTCTTTTGATGTTTTCAGATGGTACAATAAGAACATCAGCAGAAGCAAAGCAGAAACACTCCTCAAGGATGAGGTAAACCAGTGTTACGTGCAGGGTGGATGGGCAATTATAATAAATTAATGACAAATGAGGAGAAGCCTGCACGGGCTGCTTTGTGTAAGAGACAGCTGAACCTTGGGTTCCTGCTGTGTTGCTGTCCTTGGCTGCTCTTGGTGTGCGATGCAAGGTAAAGGACCACTAGCAACCCCCCTTACCTCTGAGCATGGCGTGGGCAGAGACCTGGGCCATCCTTCTTCAGTCAAATACACCCAATAACTGGGGCTGATGGAAAACACTGTTTCAGAACACTGTGTTGACTGAAAACTGTGATTTTAGCTCATCTTTTCTGTCTCTGCAGGAGGCCTGCGGATGCCAGTAGTTCTCTGAAAATCTAACCAATCTTGTGCTGAAATATTTTGGGTGAAAGCCAAGAGTATGGGTTTGGGTGGTTTTTTTTAGTTTTGTGTCTGTGTACATGTGAGCACGCATCTTTAATTTTTCAGTTGAGCCAGACTTTTCCAGTGAAGACCGTAGTGAAAATAAAAAGAATACACTTCTTGTTCAAATTTTCCACACAAACACAACCTCAGTTTTTAAATCAGCTCTTACACTAACAGGAGACCCAAATAAAGTGTTATTTCTTGGAATGATAGTATTTTATGGAAATAAAAGCATTTTTGTGTGGTTTTAAAAATTCTTTTAGTTCATATAAACTCCTACGGGACATGTCCACGCATGGTTTAGTGATCTTATTTTTCCTTTTGGTCCTACCAGTGCAACTTTTCTGTGGCAACTACCCCCATGTGGCTGCAGAGCCTTCTGGTTCAAAACCTCGCAGCCCCCGCAGCTCTTCCCAAAAACGTGGCCAAGCTCACGGGTGATCTTTGGGCAGGTTTGCTGTCAAGTGAGACGGAAGGGCAAGAACAGAGCTTAAAGGAACTCAGGCAGGATGCTGTCTCCAATACTTGCCTACCTGTGCAAGTAACACCACACTGCCAGGGAGATGAGTCCTAAAGCCCTCACTGTGCATGACATAGATGCTTCTACGGCAGCATCTGGAGACCCTGGAGACCCTTTTTAGAGCCTCCCTGTGCTAGCTATTCTATAGTGCAGATACGGTAGATGTTGTGCAGGCAACATCTTGCAGAGACAACCTTGAAGAGACAACCTTGGAAGGTTTATAGCTCACTGGCCCGGTCCCACCTGGGCAGAGCTGCACCCTGAAAGTCAGCGGTTCATACGCAGGGGATGCAGTAGCCGTCTCAGCCTCTGTGTTCACCTGGAGCTGAATCAGTCTGCTGGGGAGGTGTGAAGGAGGCCAAGGCAGGGTGCACTTGGTGGATTAGGTTTGCACCAAGTGTTGTGGGTGGATAGAGGACGTATAAAATAGAGGAAATCTACCATGTAAAGCAAAGGAGGGAACAAAATAATAAGGCACTTGGGATGCCAGATGAAAAGCATCTTTATCTGCAAACAGAAGAAAAATGCATTTTTTATTATCAATATATAGGTCAGCACAGCACATTATGTCCAAACTGTTATGTTAAATCTTCTCCCCTGCCATCTGATCCATTAGTGCTTGGCTCTGCAGGATCATGGCCTATGATACATTTTAGCACTCAGATGGGTAGAAAACAATTACAGTGAAAAATTAAAAAGGAAAATTGTTCTGTGAGTGCCAGAGTGGAGGAAGCCTGCTTTCCTACACATTTATGTTTAGATACTGGATGACTGGGGTACCTATGAAAGGGCAGGATCTTGTCCAAGCTTTTCCCATTTGTGGTACATCAGTAAATTATCTTTCATACGCTCCCATATGGAGTCTCTGGTGTTGAATAAATTGTACTCTTGTTCTGTAACTGCTCTCTCGATGGAGGGCACTCAAAGGGGTTTGCCTTTCCAATCGGCTGACCATTTCATTGAACTTGTTGAAAATTGATATCACCAGTATTCTGTCAGATAGGGTTGAAAGCAATCAATGGGTTCAAAATTTCTAGAGGAGAGGCTTGGAGGGACAGAGAGACACACGCTCGTGTACCTGCACCCACACATACTCAGCACAAGCACAAAATTTCCTCAGGAAACTGAGCTAAAAATACATAGCACCCAAGACAGACCGGCTGGGTGTACCTGCAGGCCCTGGGCTGTGCGTGGAACAGACCAAGCTCTGTCAGCTGGCTGATGGCTCGTTTTTTCCCCTAAGTGCTTAGCACATCCTCATGACTGAGCAGAGGACAGGGCTGAAATAAGCAGAGCTTTGCCCCAAGCCCGCTTCTTTTTTTCCTTTATGTCTCTAACCAGTTTTCTCTCCTTTGCTCCTGTTACAGGGTAGGGAAGGTGCCTTCATGGTGAGAGATTCGCGGCAGCCTGGCATGTACACAGTCTCTGTTTTCACCAAAGCATTAAGGTACAGCTGAGCTCAGCAGCTTTTCGCATCAATTACATCAATGAAATGGCTTCTGTGAGAGTGTAATCTCTGTAGTTGTTTTGGCATTATGAAGAGAGAGCAGAAGGCTCATGAAAATGATAGAGGAAAACACTTCCAAAAAAGGCAGAAGAGTTAGCTGCCATTCGCAAAGTGTATTAAAGGCTCCACTTCTCCCTGCTTCTAAATATATGCCTATAAATAGTCCCTTAGACATCACTGGGGTTGTAATTTTGATGAAATTGTCCCCCCAGCTGAAGTGTCAGGAGGATCAGCGTGGACTATATGCTGGACTCATCAGAGGTGGGTAATACAAGACTAGTGAAAGGGTTTCAGTGATGGCGCAGAAAGTTTTGTTTCAGAAAGAAGCAGCAGAGAAACTTAGTACTCAACCTGCTCTTACCGGGAAACCTCAGCCTTTCTAGAGATGAGACCATCTATGAGTGAGAGGGAGAACATACAAGCACACAGCTTTCATTAGCAACTGCAGCTCACTCCTTGCTCCTCTCCCATTCATTCTGCATAAGGAAGCTTCTCCCGTTTGCTTGCTTGCTCCTCTTCCACTTATTCCTCAAATTCCTGTCTTTTTGCTGCAATCTAGTTTTCCTCAAAGAAAACCTCATCTTTTTCAGCATGGATAACAATCCCGTTATAAAGCATTATCACATCAATGAGACAACTGACTTTCCCAAGCGATATTACTTGGCAGAAAAGCATGTGTTTGACTGCATCCCTGAGCTCATCAACTATCACCAGCACAATGCAGGAGGTGAGTGAAGGCTGATGCTGACCAGGGAAGTTGCTGTTTTACCATGCAGCCAGGTGACTGTTTTGAATGAAGGAAGGCTCCCAAGCCCTCTGTCCTTACAATGAAACGTTAAATGGCATCACCTTTTCTTCCACTTATCCTGGCACTTGGATGGCAGGAAAATGACCATCTCGGGCCAGCTTCCAGCATTACGTCTTCTTCATGGTCCTTTTAAGGCTGATATGACCAACACGGATGCCGTAATGACATACTGTAGACAGCCCTTTCGTTCCTGGGAGTCCATGGGGGTGTGTCACCACTGCCAGACCAAGCTATCTGTTTGAGGTACACTGCAGAGCCTTCTTGCCCAGGAGGTGATATATCCCTGGGCCTTGATTTGACACAAGGTTAGGGACATGGCCAGGATCCATAACCAGACATGGGAGTCAGCAAAGACTCCCATTCCTACAGTCCAGGAGTACCAAGGGAAACCCTGGGCTTTAAAAATACCCTACAAATAAAAGGTATAATTTGGAATTCTATCAGACTTAATAGAGACTCACAGCTCACATTTGATGACAGAGTGAAAGCGGGAAATAAGCTGAAACTGCTGAGAACTGGCTTCCTTTTAGCAGGCAGGAAATCACAGTCTGAATAGAGGTTCAGCTGCCCTCAAGTGGAGCTGAGAACTCAGTACAATAAATCTGCTTCCAGTATCCAGAGTCCCTTCTGGAGTAGTGACAGCCACACTTCCCGTGACTGTGACAATAACTAGAACACATCTTTTCCTCTGTTATTCAGGTCTTGTCACTCGTTTGCGGTATGCAGTCTCTTCTTGGAGAAAAAAGGCCCCAATCACTGCAGGGCTGAGCTACGGTATGGAGTTACTCTCTTGACCATATGGGAATCACACTCCTTACTGGTTAGCTGGGTGATCCTGAATATCCCCATGGATATTGATGAATATTCATGTGACTATAGCCACAGTAAATAACTTTCTTCGGATCTTTACACTGCACCATTCACTGGATTACCATCTTTGTCATTACCATTGATAACTGAATGAACTGATCGTGCAGTGCCTTGAGGGAGGTGATGAGAAGCCCAGGGACTCAAAAAAGTCAACATTAAATACTGAAATGAACACTGAACAAAGGTGATGGGAGTGGGAGCATAGCATAACTTGATGAAAGATGAGTCCCTCCTGAAAGATGCCTCTATTTGCATATAGTTGTCTACGGAATTTTGCTGGTATCATCTTTATTGTAATTCTTGGAGACATCAAAGGAACTCAATACCAAATTGTGCTCGGTAGTGCACATATGCATGATAGAAACAATCCTCCCTGAAGGAGTGGATAGACAAGACAAATGGGGAAAGAAAGGGGATGTTGTTGCTCCTATGCTTGAACACGATATGCAGCATGGACTAGTCAAATGAGCTACCAAAGGTCAGACAGACAATTTGAGGGAGAGACAGAAAGTCTCATTCTGAGTCCTGTCTCAGTGTTTAACCCACAAAAGCTTTTTGACATTTTACTGCTAGGTCCTCACTCTTTCTCCCTTACAATCAACAGGAAAATTGGTCATTAACCCTTCTGAGCTCACCCGTGTACAGGAAATTGGCAGTGGTCAGTTTGGAGTGGTCTACCTTGGCTACTTGCTGGAGAAGACAAAAGTAGCCATAAAGACCATTCGTGAAGGAGCAATGTCTGAAGAGGATTTCATCGAGGAAGCTAAAGTCTTGATGTAAGTAGTAGATTCACCAAGAAAATCAGACCCTCTAGGATTCACAAGACTGAACCAAAGTGTTGTGATAATGTTCAGGAATATGAATGGGGAATTTAAACTTGGATTATCTACTATGTATCTAAATAGTATATAGAGAGACGGGTGAGCTCCAGTCATTACAAAGGAAGGCAATTCAAAGTGTAGGTGAATTACTGTGCTTGTAAATCTGTCAATATCCAGAATGGCCTTCCTGATCACTGCTGTTCTGGAAGGCAGGGTTAATTGATGGTGTGTTGTGGAGAGTGAAGTGTTTTTTGTCAGAAATAATTAGATGAAGAAATCTCATAAAATTTGAGGGAAATTTTATTGAAAAACCCCACCTGCGCAATTTTTTTGCTTTGCACAACTGAAAATATTTCTCCTTGGTTTTATTGACTTTGTTTGTATTTTTTACATTTCCCTCCCTTCAAAGTAGACAGAAATTGATTTTGTTGTTGTTTGATTGGATGATTTTCCATGCAGAAAGGTCTTTTGGTGACCATTACCATTAAAACGGGATGATACTTAGTGCTACTTGACGTTAGACTTTTTCTACACATTTTCTTCTTTCCGCTTTCATAGTTGGCCTTTGCAGAGAGAGGGGTGCAGCAGGGTGACATAGGCGGCCATGTATAACGCTCTTGCTGTAAGGGTAGAAGGCACTGAGCCTATTTCAGCTTCTTTTTCCACCTTTCCCTCCCCATCCCACAGGAAGCTGTCTCACCCCAAGCTAGTCCAGCTTTATGGCGTGTGCTTTGAGAGCACTCCCATTTGCCTCGTGTTTGAGTTCATGGAGAACGGCTGCTTGTCCGACTACCTCAAGAGCCAGCGGGGCAGTTTTTCAAAGGAAACCCTGCTGGGGATGTGCCAAGATGTGTGTGAAGGAATGGCTTATCTGGAACAAAACTCTGTCATCCACAGAGATCTGGTATGTTGGTCCCAGACAGACTTTTCCTGTTGACAGGGGATCCAGTATCGCCCCTTATTGCAGAAGCAGCATCAATACCTTGGGGGAAAAAAGCATCCCCTGGAGCACTGCTTAATCTAGTTCCCTTAATTGTGTTTGAGAGAGAAGAAACGAGGACATAGAGTTTGTCTCTTTTTCTGAGTGGACTCTTTTGCTCCTCGAGAGCCCCAGCTCCCACAGTTCCCAGGGACTGACCACTCTCATGTCTAAAATCAGTGAAGATGCCAAAAAGAGCTGTTTTAACATATGCATAAATGTGCATTGCTGATAAAATACTTTTAAATACATTGTGTTCAATCAATCTGCATGAGTCACTGCTGCTGTTTTGTTAGGGGAGCAAGGACTGTGGGTAGCTGTGGATATTTTAGGGTCTTTCTCCACCCTTTCTGGACAACAAGGTCCTGCAAGTCAGACTGATGGTTGAACAGTTTCTTGGCCACAGGCACATGCTGGTTGTAAAATGTGCAGAAAGCATGAGAATCTCGTGTTTTTGCCCGCTTTGTATGGTACGATGACACTTTGATTCTCCTTTTTTTAAGCACTATCTGCTCTGCCAGGATAAAAGCAACTGAGTGGCTATGGTAGTCTTTCAGCTCTGACCTTCTGCCTTCGCACCTTCTTTTCTTGCAGGCCGCTAGGAACTGCCTGGTGGGGGAATCCCACGTGGTCAAAGTGTCCGACTTCGGGATGTCGAGGTAATGCCATCGAGGCTGCGCACGCTCCCCGCGGGGCTGTCACGGGATGGGGGTGTTACTCAGCATGCTCCCTTCTTTCCCTTTTCCAGGATTGTCCTTGATGATCAGTATACCAGTTCCACGGGTACCAAGTTTCCAGTCAAGTGGTCCGCTCCAGAGGTTTTCTCCTACAGCAACTATAGCACCAAATCTGATGTTTGGTCATTTGGTAAGAATCAATTGTCAGAATGGAAAAAAATTCAACAAACACCAGCTCAGAAAAACCTAGGGGCTCAGTCCTCAAGTAAACTCCCCTAAACACTACATCCTCTGGGCTCCAAGGGTGTTTTGCCTGAATAATGGCTTAGGAAAGCAAGCCTAAGTAAGTCATTTAAGTGAAAGAAAGGAAAGAACAGCAAACTACCTAAACACTTTGGAACACTGCAAATACTGGCAACTTAATGTATTATACCTATGCAATGTTAGGTAATACCAAATAATGAACTCTGTTTCATGGTGATATAGCCAGAGTGTCCAAGAAAAGGTTGGAGAGCCACTGACAAGAGTATATAAGGAAAGAAAGGAAAGGAAAGACATTCAGGCACTCCATCTCTCTGCGTGTCAGTCCCAGGCACTGATGCTTCACTCAGACCCTCTGCCTTTCCAAGTTTGCTCTGCTGACTCCATTTGCTTTATGCCAATCTGAAAATATTATTTCACTGCTCACATTTTCTCACCTCATTTCCTGCTGCCCAATGCATTGTTTTATGATTTGCATCTGTTCTTTGGTCTCCCTTCTGGACCCTCATAGATAAGAAAGCCGTTGTATATTTTTTTCCCCAAAGTCATCGGCACTGGAGATAACAAAGGCTATCCCCTGGCCTGTTGATCTGGCACACTAATGTATCTGGCCCATCTCCAGCTAACATGCAAACTGTGGTACTGCAGAATGAATCAGGGCAGCGTGCTGTGCACAGCGCACAGTCAATGGGGTGCCACTCAGCTCCGGGCCTAGCAGTAAATAATGCAGGATTATAACCTTTGCTAGTCTGCGCGTGTGAATTCTGTGCTTCCCTCTCCCTTTACCGTGCTCTGCTGTGGAGCTCACGCTGGTTGAAGTTGTGCATTCCTGTGGTGGGTTACGAGCAGCGCAGTGGGAGCTGGGTGCTCAGACCCACGCAACAGCCTTCGAGAACCCAACCTGGAGATGCTTCAGAGAGCACCATTCCTCTTTCTGTGTCCCCTGGCATGTGGAGGAGGCTGTCAGCACTCACCACGTAATACCAAGCGACAACATTTGCCAGTGGAGCTATCTCTGACACCTCACAGCAAAGTGGCAGTGACATGGAAGAGATGCTACTTTGGTAAGAATGTTCTTCTGCTTCACAAATTGGAAACTGGCCTGTACACTGAGAGCCAGATGCTTCCAAAAGGGTGCTCAGTTTGATTTACAGTCAAAGCCAAGCCTGGTGAAGTCGGCTCACTCCAGTTTCAGGGCTGAATGAAATACCGGTGAGCTTTGTTTGTGTTGGTCAGTCCTTCTTTGTGAAACGTGCAGACAGCAGTGTTGTACGTCTGTCAGACTTGTTATTTCCCCATCCAGTGGGGTTTGCATAAGAGGATTCCTCTGTCATGTCATGGTCTCATGACTGTGAGAAGCTTTCTGCTCTGCTACTCTGCAGCCCATTCATCTCTTCTGCCAGGCCTGAAATCCTGCTGTGCCCAGGAGAACAAAATGGGTGTGAGAAATTCCCAGTGCAGGAATCTGCACACTGGGGGGGTACAACGGCTTTGCTTATTCTTCATAGAGCCAGTATCATTGGTGAGGAGCTACAATCTCTATGCATCTTCCTATTTGAAGAATTCAAAGCTAGAAAGCAGACATTATTTGGCAAAGTTGACTGTGGAGTTACACAACTTTATTTCAGATCAGCCTGTCTGTCTGTCTGTCTGCCTTTTCTAATACAATCTGAACACAGTTTACCAAGTCAGTCATATCAGGTGACCAAAGAAATTAAACCTAATAATAACACAGGTGCCTTGCATTCACTCCATTTGCAGAGCCTCTCTGATCTGGTGGCCAACCACAAAGTATTCCACAGTCTTTTTGTCTTTGCCTGTCTCTCTTCCACCACGCTAGAGAAGCACGAGTTTCTGTACTGCTCTAAACAGTAACCATAGGAAAAGATTTGACTGTTTAGGAAAAGAGGAAAAATGTGCTGCAATCCTTCGAAATTCCACTGTCGTTGCATGGGAATTCATCCCAGTGAATCACACCACCTGGGACGTTTTGCAGGCAAGGAGTTCCCCACACTGAGGCTAAGGTGACTAACAGGAATGGAGCAGTTCATATTGCTTTCTTGCTCCCGGGTCTCACCAAAATACAAGCAGATTCTGGTGTAGGACACACAGCAGGCAGGAACATCAGTGACATGTCTCTTGCATGTGATTAACTGGAAGCAAAAATAGATAAACTGAATCAGTGACAAAAAGCAGGTTCTCCTTCCCAGATTACACATCTGGATGGAGTACATGAACAAGCATTCCCTCTTCTTCACAGTTTGGGAGAAGACATATGATACTGCTCTGCTTTGTGACATGTAACACACTTGGACTTCATCTGACTCATGGGGAAAGACATCCCTGTCATGCTAGACTATCATGGAGTAGGATGCAGAGAAGTCAAACTTGCAGAGACCAAACTGGTATTTCCACACAGTCCAGTGCCCAGCAGAGATCCTAGCTGGCATCCTCAAACCGTGAAGCTGTGTTAGGGCCTGATTTTTCAGATGTGTACTGAGAATCTGAGTGAAAATGCTTTTCCAAGTAACAGACACCAATGTTGAGCTGCAGAGAAGAGCAGGTGGAAGGTAGCTGTGGCCCTGCTGAGGATTTTATTTGCTTCTTTGTGATTTTTCTCATTTGTTTGCTTTAGGAGTGCTGATGTGGGAGGTCTTCAGTGAAGGTAAAATCCCCTATGAGAATCGCACCAATGGAGAAGTGGTAGAAGAAATCAACGCAGGATTTCGGCTCTACAAACCCAAGCTGGCCTCCAAGGCGATTTATGAGGTCATGAGCCACTGCTGGAGGATGGTTAGTATTGTAATGGGAGAGCCCTAGCTCCCAAAGACAAGAGCTCTCTTCCCCTTGGCTTTTAGGAGGAGAGAGAGGTATACACTTCACATGCTAACACAAGATAAAATCCTGGAGGTGAAGCACTCTGTAGCTTTCATCTGTGCTAGCAGGCAAACTCTAGGCTCTTTGCCTTTTATTTAAGCTGCTGTTTCTATAGAGTGTGCTGACTTCACTGAGAAGTCTATGTAGTGCACCTAACTCAAGTTAATTCAACAGTTTGCTTCCTAAGAAAGCTGCAGATCTGTGGGGCTGAGTTTTAATAGTGATGGTAAAAATGACAGCCAACCCATTACAAGGCACTTAGTGTCCACTAGGCAAAATTCACTGCTACTAGAAAAGAAACATTGCACAGAAGGAAGCTCATTCTTCCGTTGGCATTTTCTCAGTAACAATAGATTGTATTTTTGTTAATACTCAGTTTCTTCACAAGGTTTTCCTTCCTAACCTTGCCATTCCTCTCAAGCTGACATTAATGTTCTCTCTCTCTTCTCTCCCCTGCTCAGAGGAAAGATGACCGGCCGTCCTTTTCTGTTCTGCTGTATCAGCTGAGTGAAATCTCCGAGTTTGATCTGTAATCATGGCACTGGCCGCTAAGCAGAGCTAAGAGAGTCCTGAGAGGGCAGATGGCTGGATTTTCCCCACACAAAGCATTAACAGGAATCTTCTCACCATAGACACTTGCCATATGCCTGGGGAGGAGAGGGCAGAGGCTGGTACTTCCAGACAGAGAAGATACCCCAGGTCTTCCAGAGGCTAGACAGACGCAGGCTTTGGTTTGGCCAAGAATGTGGTTTGCAGCTTAGAAGCCGAACCAGCAATTGAGCACAGTCCTTAACCACACAATCCAGCAAGTGTATCTCTCCTGAAGATACAGCCTCAAAACTAAGAGATCTGACATTGCTATTCCAGTTCTGTGAACTCCCAAATTAAGGTCTTCCCTGGGGAAAAAACCCCTGTCTTTGACTGAGGAGGAACATTTAGACATTTCTGTGGCTCTCTAATTCAGAGTGGGCTGGACCTGAAAGCTCTGAACAGGAACAAGCCTGGGACAGAGTGGAACAGGCTGGATTTAGTGACTGCATTTCTGATGGTGGTATTTCAAGGTGGTTTTGTTCTCCCTTTGCATGATTTTCTCTGAAACTATGGCATACCAGGAACAGGATTCTGGTACCTGGTAAGCTGATGAGGTGTCTGCGCGTGCATGCGAGTTTGTAAGGAAGGAAGAGGAAAAAGCAACGTGTTGAAGAGTCTTGAAATTCTCTCAAATTGCGTTGTACAGTGGGTGGGAAAACGGGATTCTGATGCAAATGGAGACATTCTTGGAGGGGGGGAGTCAAAACTGAAAGTTTGTATTAGTTTTTTTCTTCAGTCTTTCTACATCAGAAGATAAATACGTGATCTCCATCCAATTTCTTTGAACTGAGTACGGAAGACTGAGAAGTGCAGAGTGCTATGTGTCTCCAGTGCAGGACAAGACAAGATCCCAGGACCTGATTATCTGTGAAAGGCCCAGGAACCTACTCCTGAACTCCTGTGTTTGGAAGGAAGGAGCTGGAGGGCTCAGAAGGGTAGCCATGAGGAGAAAACATGCAGAGTATGTACCCTGTGCACCAGTGATAATGAGAAGAGTTTTCTCCTACTTCAAAGAGTAACTGAATCATCACAAGTAAAGACTTTTCCATCTCTCCTGTGAACAAACTGGTGAATCCTCTAGGGACTGATCAAAGAAGAAGTCCTATGTGAATGGACTGCCTGGGTACTTACTCCACGAGGAGTTCCACATTATGTGGTGACAGCAGAAGAAGGTATAAACAATATCCATCTCCTGGTACTTCAGCAAAAATCTACTTTTTCACCGCAAGACAGGGACACTGTTTTGACATAATTGACCTCAAAACCAAAAGTGTGGGTGTTAGTGTCCTGCAGAATTTGTAAATAAGATCAGGACTTTCTGCTTAGCATTAACAATAACTAGAGAAGTCAAGAGGACTCACAGATGATATGTGCATATATGCAGTATTTTTTTTGATGCTTCTCTGTTTGGGCAGGCGAGAACACAGGTAAACGTTATGTGACAGCAGTTTACAAAAACTCTGAGGTTCAAACCTCGAGCAGCAATCTCTCCCATCATTACAGAAGTCAGGTTCAAATATGTTTGCCAACAAAAATGGAACAAGGAAATAATGTAATCCCATGATCTCACATATCCTGTGTCAAAATATTTTGTCATAGAAGGAGGCTTAATCTTTGGTATTTTTCAGACCCATGGTTCTAGGGTCGCTTTTAGGAGCCAGAATATCTTTTCAGGTATATAGATACAGGCAAGGCATTAGTTCCTGCCTTATACATCTTCTCACTTTGCTTTGATTCCATGTTATTTTCTTTGGTTTACTCCTACAAATATCATGCAGAACAACTCTCCCAGGCAAGGAGACTCCTAACATTCAGACCCAAGGTTGTCAATCCTAAATGCAGGGTCAGAGTGCTACCTTCAAACCAGGATTGCTGTGAAAATCTCTTGGTAGTTTGAACCAATATGTGGAATATGAACATCTATAAACAGATTTTGAATTTTTCCCTACAGTGAATTTAAGCTAAGTTTCTCTTTGTCCATCTCATCCTTCAGTCTGAGTTAGCCTGTTGTCACATTCTGGTGTTGCTAAATTTGCATTTAGCCAGTGAAGTTTCCAGTAGCCCTAACCATGTTAAACTGCACATCTACAGCTAAATTTGAAGACAGCTGGCCATAACGCTGTTTTCTCCCCCTCTCGATTGCACTTAGACAATCCGTACAACCACAGGATACTCTGAAATGATTCATCCCTGAGCACAGACACTCTGTGGCAGGGGTATCTGCAGGCTCACAAAGTTAAGCTTCTGGCTTGCTGCCCCCTCCATCCTGGGAGGAACCAGGGGTCTGTCGAGCTTGAGGAGGTTGCTATTAAGTAGCAGCAATATTGCTCCGCTAGGTAATGTTTCTGAGATTATATTTATATTTGGATAAGTGTAGTATTTATTAGCTAGAGAGTGTTGCACAAAATAATATTGTGACGTTTTATGTTCAGTTTTCTTTTGCAGTATTTCTATGTACACGATACGTATTTTTACAAACAATAAAATTGCTAAGTCCCAACTGTGGCTTTCACTATATGTTAGCAAAAATGCAAAAATCATCCTCATGCTCTTATACAGCTTGCTCTTCCTCCAAATCCTCCTGACCAAGAAGCAAACAGGCTTCTTTTGGCTTTCTGAAATATCTCTGTTCCCCAGAACTATGGCTATGTTCTGGGGCTGGATTATGTGCTGGGTTTATTTGGGGTAGGAAGTATTCAGAATCTCTGCAAACTGGGTAATTTACTATATGGACACATAAATTTCTACATCTAAACATGCATTGTGGTGGCTTTAAATTCTCTGAATCTCTGTGAAATGGGGGTAATAATATTTGAGTGCTCCCAAAGGGTGTTTTCCCACTATTATTTACAGGGGACTTCATGAATCTCAAAAGGGCAGTGCCATACTGTGATAACATCATGATATTAGCACACTGTAACACAGTCTTTTCCCACCATAGCAGTTTCTATGGCAAGTTTTGGCTTGTGCCCTTCATGTGGCTTAACTGTAGATGTTCTCCACAACGTAGAGGTGAGAATATCAGCTGCCTCCTGCCGCAAAGTGAATAGCCCTTCTCTGAATACCCCTTCTCTGTCGCCTTGGAAAGTATTTGCAATGTGCTGAATGTTTAAACCGTTCCCCCTTTGCCAGTTTGACCCTTTTTGCTTGGCTGTTTTGCAAAAAGGTGGGAGTTTGTACTTGTCCCTGCTTTCGCCTGCTGGTTATCAAAGGCCGTGGGTGCACGGCTCTGCCTACGTTGCACATTTGGCCAGAGCCGAGGCCCAGAGCACTGTCCCAGTGTGTCCCCGACTTGCTGCTGCAATGGCCAAACGGTGGCACAGCCAGGCTGGCATCCCAGCTAGGAAAGGCAGTCAAGCAGTAACTTCATCTAGAAAGAGCAGCTGATGCTTCCCAGTGGAGACCAGGGGCTGGCGTGCAGCAACGTTAGCCATGAAAAGCTCCTTCCTGGGCATGTGTTGGTCACCCTGGGGAAGTGGGGGTTGTGGGTGCTTATTCCAGTGGATAATTATCTTAAAATCAGGCCTGAAAAAAAATCTAGAATTTCCTGAAACATTTTTTAATGAATATGTTTCTATGTGATTTTTGGCTTTGTCCTCTCTGAACGCTGCGCTCGTCAGCACGGCAGGATTCAGGTGAATGGCTCTGCTAAATCTCACTTGGCAGCCACTTCAAATTTGTGTGTATTCTTCTGTTCAGCTCACCCCACCATCATGTTACCTCTCATCCACACATAACCAGCTGATGCACACACTCCTGCATCTGTAGCTGTGTGGGGCCTGCCCCTCGCTGCCATTCTTCCCAGCCGGCAGAGAGATCTGCAAGACAAACGCAGAGAAGCTCATTCTATTATTCTACGATCTAAGACAACATAGAGTAGAAAATTAAAATAATATCATAACATTCATGGAATTCCCATCACCCTGAGCCTGGCTGATAATGGGAGCAGATTAAACTGTGCAAAAAAAAAGTCCACAGTTTTCTTGAACTGACCTTGTTTCACCCACGGCCTCAGAGCAATATTAGCTGTTAAATCTTTTGGATCTGCAGTAACAATGCTCACTGATTTTTTTCTGACAAGCAATAAATAGTAAAAAGAGGAATGATGGCTACAAAATGTTCCAGTTAAAGGTGAGATAGAAGAAATGCTATGCAGGGGAAGAAGAGTCTACTCCCAGAGATGCTATCAATAGATTTTTTTCAGGTGTGATCCCATTTATTAAAACAAAGATAGTTTCTAAGACCGTCTCGCTGCTTTTGTAGTTTGCAGACCCCGGTGCCTTCAGCCCATGGCATCCATTCAACCTACAGTAGCAGCGCTACAGCGTAAACCTGGTGTCCAAGCTTCCCTGCGAGCCAACATACAGCCATGGGGAGCAATGCCCCACACTAGCATTGACTCAGCCCCACACTAGCATTGACAACAGAGCAGCAGTGTCTAAGGCACCAGGAGTGGTCACTCTAATCCAGGAAAGGCCAGATGGCAGTGCATTTTTAGCATAGGCTGATGCTCAGGAAAGGGACACTGCCAGGGCCACCAAGGAAATTCATCTAGCCCTCTATCTAGACTTTCAACAGTCCTTGGGTATCCACCAATGTCTTTCAAAAAACAGACAGACAGCCGCATCAGAAGGTGAGGGCTGCAGAAAAACGAATGAAGGCCCCGTACAGGGTTTCTGTCGCCTCACCGTGAGGCGACGTTCCTCTGAAAGCTGTAAGAGGTCCAGTTTGGATTTCACAGTAGATCTGAAGAGCTGTATTGGAGCTTTAAAAAGAAGCATGAGCAGAAGGACTGGAAACTTGTCCCTGCAGAAATGCCAGATGCCAAGAGGAAGATCTTTTGGATACGGTGCTGAGTCAGAAGAGGCTTGGAGCTCTGAGCAAAGGCATTGCCTTCTGGTTTCGGTCCCTTACGTGCTCAGGGATCCAAGGCTTCACGTGCATTCTATAAACAGGGCTTTCGTTAAAATGGTAGGTGAAACCTAACAACGGCACCGGTCCTCGGAGGGGAAGAGAGGCTGAATACCTGAGCCTCAGCAGCAGGGCGACGGCGAATCCCAGCCGGGTCCTGCCTTCTCAGGGACCCAAACGCCCTCACCCAGCGTCGGGCCTCCGGCGGGCTGCGGCAGCCGCCCCCGGCCCTGTCCCCTCCGTACCGCGGGGGGGGGGAGCTTGCGGCCTGCCCCCGCCCCGCCGGGGAGCCCGCCGCGCCGCCACCCCAGCCTTCCCCCGCCGCGGGGGGATGCGGCCCCCGGCCCCGCCGCGCATCCCCCGCGCCGCCCGGGGGAGGAGCCGCCCGCGCGGCTCCAGCCCCTTCCCGCGGCGGGGGCCGGGGCTCCCCCCGCCGCCGTGCGGAGGGGCCGGCGGAGAGCCGCGGAAGTGCACTTGCTGCAGCCATTTCCTGCTCTTTGTGCGGGCGGCGCGGAGCATCCCGCGGCGCGGAGCGTCGCACCCCGCGGAGCGCCAGGTGAGCGGGGCGGGGGTGGGCGCGGGGGCTGCGCGGCCTCACCCCCCTGCCTCCCACCCTTCCCCGGGCTGCGCGGGGCTGCGCCCGCCGCCGCCGCCGAGCCCGCTGCCCCCAAGGCCGCCCCGGGCGGTGCTCGGCGGGGGCGGCGGGGGGGCAGCGGCGGGGCAGGTGCTGCCGCCCCGGGGCAGAGGGAGGGCGGGAGGCCCGGCCGGGCCGGGATGTGCGGGGATGTATCCCACAATGCTTAGAGCTACCTGCAGCATTCAGCCTCCCCGCAGCCACTGCAAGGCGCCGGGGGAAAAAAAAAAAAATAGCGCAAATCCCCCTCTCCCCCCCCCCCCCCGCCCCGCATCCCGGCTCCGCGCCCCCAGGACGGGGGGAAGGGGCCGAGCCCCGGGCCCGGCGGGCGCTGCAGGCCCCAGCGCGGGCAGCGGCGGCAGCGCGAACCCGAGCCGGGGTCGCGGCGATGCTTGGCGCAGGGAGAAAGGGAGATGGAGGAGCGGCGGCGCGCAGCGCCGGGCCGGAGGCTGAAGGTGGCCCCGGCGGGGGCTCCCGGCCGGCGCCCGGGTCACCCGTGGCGTGAACGTACGGTGTCGCTGGGGGAGGAGGGGGACGGAGAAGGCGACGGAGAAGGGGTCTGAGCCAGGGCTGGGAGCGGCGGGCCGGAGCTGCGCCCGCAGGTTCGTGCTTTGGCGTCGGTTGGAGTTGGCAAAACCTTTGCCTTCCAAAACCGCCGGGTTTCCCGTGCGTGAGACCGTTCCGGGGCAAGGTGCGCCCCGGGTCGCGTTTCTTTGTATTCAACTTTCCACCCGGGGGTGCTGGAAATGCGTGGTGCCAGCCCCATCCCACCTGGGGAGGAATGGATGGATCCTGCGGGAAATTTCCGTAGGTTGGAAGGACCGGGAAGGAATGAGGAGAAGAAAAAGAGGCACATGCTAAAACCTCCCTGCCTGCTCAGGGCTGTTTTGGAGAAGGGGGAAGGGTGACGGTTGTGTGTGCTGTGAGAGGACGCAGCCAGCAGCAGAGCTTGTCCCCCTTTGCCATCTGCCGCTTTCCACGGGGGGTTCCTGGCTGGGGGGTTTGGATCGCAAAGGTCTCGTAGAATTAGGCTGAGTCGCTAAACCCTCAGCGCCCCGCCTGCCCTGCATAGATACCGAAAGAAAAAGCACCCTCGTGTTTTGCATGATGACAGTTGTCTGGGGTTAGTCACTGAGATGGGTGGCTAGCCCAGTATTTTGCTGTCTGTCACAGCCATATAATTCTAGGGTAATTCCCTGCAAAGGGTAATTATTTTCTCCTTTTCTCTGTACAGTTAATTGTTATTAATAAAGCCCGACAAATATGGAAAAATCTTCCATTTTATGACCAGGGTCTCTTGAGCAAAGCAGACTATGCTGATTTCATTATAATAATTTTATTAACAAACAATTATCATCTTTGCACAAAAAATAGGAAGATCGGGTTTGGAAGATCAATAATTGGCCAACTATTGACAATACTGTCCGGTACGATTTAATTTCCCAAGAAGCGCTTTAACTGTCAGCAATGGGGTTGCTTGAGAACTTGCTCTAAATTGCTCAACTATATTGGAAATGTGGCTTCCTATACCTACCTCCTTCCTTGACCCTCTTTGGCACCAGGAAAAAAAATGATGAAGTTATTCTAAAAGACATAAATTCCAAAATAACTGTGTTGCTGAGAGACAGAAGCGGTGTAAATGTCTGGAACTCAGCCCTAATGGAATGGCAGAAACATAGGGTGGAGATACAGAAAACCAGCTTCAGGAGTCATGCAGTTTGGGTTCCTTTTTTAATGGGAAGGGTAATTTCATGGTTATTAACTTCTGTGCCTGTGTAGGGCAGGAGCCCAGCTCTGCCAGCCTCGCTTATCCTGGCTGTGTTTATTTGCTCCTGCAAAGAACCTTCTGACTGTGGTGGTGGTTGCAATTACAAGTAATTCTTACAGCATGTGAGAAGGGGTTGATGACATGCGTGCTAAAACACAGGGGACTTTAATCCCGTGCATTTTAGGCAAGGGTCAAACTAAGCTTTTCCCCTGAAGTTATTATTCTTGACTAAAAATACATTGATGGCCAGGAGCATTTATCCTCCTCTTGCTGTGAGGCAGTGGGTACCAGAAATGCTCTGCCTTTATGCACCCAAGACATCAGTCTGCTGGGGTACCTGTTGGGCCAGGATGGTTCCTGACTACAGGTTAGATGCTATTTTGGAGTAAGAGAGAGAAGCATTATCACAGGGGCAAAAATAAATCAAGTGACTTTCCCAAGTTACCCAGGGACTGGCCATCAGAGCTGGAGAAGAATCCCAGATCATCAGGAGGTGACCAGAAGTTTGTCCTCCCTCTCCACATTGCCATTTCCCCAGCAAATGTCATTTTGCTGCTCGTCTCACCCCAGGTTTGCAGGGCTTGGTCCCTGTCTTACTGCCAATCTCCTGGGCAATTCCCATTTTTTCTTGCCTCCTTTCCTGCTCTTGGTAGCTACTGCAGCTCCAGCGTGAATGTCTGCTGTAGGAGCAGGCGAGCTGAAAAACTGAAACAGCCCGTGCCACTTCCCCAGAGCTCTCAGCTGTGCAGCTTCGAAGCCGAGCGCCACATGCATGCAACATACTCATTATGGCCCTGCTTTTAAAAGTCTTCCTTTGTTCCCCCAAGCTGCTCTAACAATAAAGACGTCTTTGTTCCTTTCCCTGCAAAGAGGATGATATTGCACCGATACTTCTGGGCAAGCATTCCGGTGGGAAAGGTAGGACCTGCCCTGCAGGTTCAGACATCTGGGATGTCCATCCTTGCTCCTTCTCAAAGCCTTCCTTTGCTGTCTGTTAAATCTGGCCCCCAGGATGCTGCCACAACAGAGTCACCGTGTCGGGAACTCTTAATATCTACTTTGGGGTGGTGGGGCCGTGCCCTGTGCGTGGGCCCCGCGTGGCCAGCTCCCTGTGGTGTCCAGAAGCCCCAGTGCCTCAGTGTAGTCATCTGGCTTTAGAAGGTGTAAGAGATGGCCAGAGGGATTGCGATTGAGGTGTGGGATGGGGAGAGGAAGTTTCTGCAGCAGATGGGCAGAAACTGTGGGCAGCACTGCGCTCGTTAGCACCAGAGCTCATTAGCAGAAGAGGTATTCAGCCCAGTGGCTGCATCCCTCTCCGGGGTTTCACTGGGGTGGGGTTGGCTCCTGCCAGGCTCCTGTTCAGTTTTGCCAAAACATGTCGGACCAGAGGGACTTCGGCCTTTCTGACCAGCGGCGGGATATGGAGGAGAAAGTAGTTTTGCGAGACGGCTCCCAGCAGCCCGTGTTTGAGTCCACGCAGGCAGGATATGCTTCCTGTGTGCGAGGGAAAGCCTCGCCCCGCTGTGCACATGTTACGGCAGCAAAAAAGCCCCGTTCTGGGCAGGATGCTGTGCTGCTGCCTGGGTGGTGCAGCCCCCAGCCCCACAGCCACGTGTGCCGAAGCGCCGTCGGCAAACCACCGATGTGGGCTGACTCTCCTCTTCCCAGCGCGGCCGCCCCTGCCCTGAGGCCCAGGTGGTGGATGGCGGTTAAGGCTTAATGAGGACTTTTTGATGGGTGTCCCCAGGGATCCCCATCTTCCCTGGGCTGGAGCCGCTTGGTCGCTGCTACGTTACCTGGGGGCTGCCCCCCTCGTCGCTGGATCTGCCCCCCTTGTCGCTGGATCGAGGGGGTGATGCTGGGTTTTCCGGGGCAGCCCCAGCACATTTGTGTTAGAAACTTTTTTGCAGGAAGGTGAGGAAGGGCGGCGTGGGTCTGTGGGAGAGCTGAAAGGGACTTCCCCTTTCGGCTCTGCCGGGCAGCCCCCGTGGTGGGGAGGCACCACGCAGTGCCCCATGGACCGGGCCAAGCAATCACTGATGCCTTCAGAGCCTTCCCCAGCCTGTGTACCAGTGCACAACACCTCTAACTGCTAGATGCTTACAGCTGGCAGTGGATCCCAAGCAAGAGCCGGGCCCCCGCCAGCCCTACGGCCAGCCCAGGGAGCAGGCGAGGGGCCACGGCACAGGCAGATGGGGGATCGCTTGAGGCTGCTCCTCTGTGGATGATCTGGGGTCACCATCCAGCTCTGCTGGCCCTGGACCAGTAGCCCCTCTGTCACACGCTCCAGCTGCGAGGTTGCTGTCTGTCACAGTGTGCCACAGTCCTGAGACCCAGGGGAAGTCCTGGCAGACCGCACTTTTCCCCGTAGCCTCCGTTGGTTTTGCTGTTGGGCTTAAGAAAGCATAGAATGGAAACTGGGAGTCCCCATAAAGACTCATCTGTTAAACCCTCAAAGCTGTGTAGTTTTTCCATCTGCATTCGGGTTCTTGCGCTCTGCTCAGCCATGGCAAAGCTCGGGGTGGGCCAACAGCCGATTGCACCACTTGATCGCTACGGCTTGACGCTTCCTTTTCTGTTCATGCATTTCTATACGCTGCCTCTCTTCCTCTATTTGAGTGCAAGATCTTTAGGGCAGGGACTGGCTTAGTCTCGCAGGTTTGTGCGCTGCCCAGCACGGCAGGACCCTGATGCCCTATCTGGGATTGTATCTCCTGGTATGGCCCAAACAGCAGCAATAATTTTGTCCTTTGAGTTGCTGAGCTCTTTGGGTGTCACGGGGTTATTGAGGAAGCGTCTTTGATTGCAGCAAACTGCCAGCACCTTGCACAAATGGCCTTAGAATTGGACTTACAGAAAAATGAGAAATGAGCCCAAATAAACAACCACAGCCCTCAAAGCTATAAAATGGAAGGGTTTTGTCTTCCCAAGCCTGAAGTATGTAATGAAGTGTGTGTGAGTACCAGGGGTGTTGTTCTGGGAACCCAGAGGAGAGTCTTGAGGCCCTGGAGGATGGTGGTGGAGAGCAGCGGGCGGCCGAGGAGGTCTGTGGGGCTGGGCCAGTGGAGCCGCCTGCCTGGCGCGGAGCAGCGCAGGGCGCTTGCAGGCAGGGAGGAAGCTGCTGCTGCCTGCAGCATGCTGGGATGTAATGTCTGGTTTTGACAGTTGCCACAATTTGTAACAGGAAACCATTTTAGCAAAGAGGGGTGAAGAAGGAAACATAAATTTGAGCATGTAGGGAAAGGGCTGCTTGAGATTTTTTTTTTTCTCCAGGCACTTATTTCATGGTGCTTCAGCTGCAGGTATAACCAAGCCTGTTTGTCAGCTGCCTGGTGCCTTGGGGAGGCATTTGTGGAGGTGGAATGGGTTTTACCAGGCTTATACATATTCTTGCAGCCCATGTGTGCAGGCAGCAATGATGATAAAAGGCACAGCAGCAGACTTGTCCCTCTCATCACCCAACATGAAGCCGCCCCAGGACTGCACACAGCGTGCATCCCCCTTGGCCGGCTGCATGCGTGTCTGTCTATGGACATCCCGAAGCCACTGTCCTTACGTGCTCCCAGTGCTGGAAATGACAAGCAAACTTATGTTCTTGGAAACAGTGACTCAATTAAAAAAAAAAAAAGGACCTAAGGGATTTGTAGCAGATAATCGGCTGAATATGAGCGCATATAGAGCTGCTGTTGCGACCAAAGGAACTGGTGCGATTGTACGTAAGGAGGCAGCCTACGTTGCTGTTGTATCTGGTGCTTGTGCAGACACTGCTGGAGCCCCGTGTCCTGCTACGGTGTCTGCACTTCAGCAAAAAAGTTGCAAAATTGGACCAAGCTTAGAGAAAAGCCAAAGAGATGATTAAAGGATTGAAAATATGCTCTGTAACAAGGCAGGCAAAGAGCTCAGTCTGCTTGCCTGAGCCAAAGCGAAGGCTGCAGGGTGTTCTATGGAAATGTGTGAGTATCTTGATGGGAACTTTGATAATAGAGAGCTCTACTGTCTTGCAGATTAGAGTGATAGAACTCGATGGCTCACATTTGAAACTAGACAGGCTCTGAGTAGGGAAAAAAGCACTGGGGGGGGGCAATTTGCTAATCGAATGACATGTCAATATTTAAACCGAGTTCTCTCTTTGCAAATGTTTAAATGCAGTGGGGTGTTTTTCTAGGAGAGACATGCTCTAGGTTGGCCACAGCTATTGCACATGGATTAGGTATTAACTGGGGAAGCCCTGTGGCTGTGATTATACAAGTGATCAGCCTGGGTGACAGCAGCCATCCCTCCATGCCCGTGCCCTTACAGCAAAGCTGAATGGCAGAGGAGATAGGGACATAGAGGTTTATCCTGAGGTTCCCATTAGGTAGCCTGTGTGGGCTAAGTGCCGGCGAGCTTTCAGAAACGTTTCCCTTTGCTTTTTATTTCGTGTGCAACTGGCACCGTTGGCAGCTCCACAGCAGACTGGGACTGGGCAGGGAACACTGCGTGTGTGGTAAAAACAGGGAATTTTTTTTTTTTTTAACAGCAACTTCTTTTTTTCGCTGCTTGCAGTGCCACAGCCTGCCTGTGCAGCACTCAGTCCTTTCCGGTTCACCTTTGAGAAGGCAGTTTGTTGTTTACAGCTTCCAGCACCATTCATGTGTGTGAGAAGGAGAGCATGTGAGCGTCAGCATTGGTCATACTTTTCTAATTGTGCTGCTTCGAGAGATATTTTTGATAGCGCCGTTTTGCATTTCGGAGAACACGCTTTCACTTGGGGCTGCTAAAGCTGCACTGCAGCACCCAGCTGTTCTCCGTCTTAAGTAGTTTTGCATAGAGTTAAGCCGAGAAGGGCATGGGTGGGTAGTTGTGTTCCTCTTACTCTGCATTCCTACCCTGCTGTTGAATCACGGAAGGAGAGATGACATAGAGATGTAGGTTAAATACACAAGAAAAAGAAAACGAGATAAACCGGGATCATGTCTCCTGCAGTGCCAGCCAGTCGTGGTTCTGGTTTTGTCCTTTGGCGCTTTCCCACTCGGTCTTCTGGCTGCTGTCTGTCTATCACCCTCTCTTTTTACTCTGGATTTAGTACGGAAACTGAACATTCAGAACCATGACCACCCACGTCACGCTAGAGGATGCCTTGTCCAACGTGGACTTGCTGGAGGAGCTGCCTCTGCCAGACCAGCAGCCATGCATCGAACCGCCTCCGTCCTCCATCATGTACCAGGTACCTTCAGCTCCCGGAGGTGGCGGGGCAGGGAGGGTTGTTCTGGTAGCTCATGCAAAGCACAGGGGCACATGGTGCTGTGAGAACTAGCTGAAAACATCCTGGGTTCACCATGTTTAAGGAAATGTTCAGAACAGATCTAGCCACAAATCTGTTCCTCAAGGCTTTAAAAGGAGAGCGCTAGAGATTAGTGAAAGGAATCTTTAAGGCTGGACAAGACATAGGGAAGTTAAAAATGAGGACCAGAGTGCATGAACGGGTAGGAAGCAGGAGATAAGATTTGTGATAACAGCCGAAAGTTCTCAGCGATGTTTTATTATGCACATATTTCTGTGCTTCCTTTTTATGGCAGTGCACGCATCTAAGTAGGTCAGAATCAAAGTTCTGCCTGACTTTGGCTGGCCTGTGCCGCTCGCACAGCTGGAGCTGCCGGTCTGAGGAGCTGATGGCATGCAAGGGAGGGCAGTCACTACAGTCGCTTCTCTGCCTCGAACAACCGCAGACTTAGCTGCAGCTGCACTGACCAGGCGAAGCTTGGCATGAGCCCAGGGCAAGGCTCAACCTCCTGCTTTTGAATCCACAGCAGGATGCCTCGGCTGCTTGGCCACCACACCACGCCCTGCCCTATAGCACACACCCAGGGTTAAATATAATATGGGGTTACTTTCTCCATCCTGCCACTCCTGAATTCATGACTTACCCATGGCAGTGTATAAATACACCCGCACAGTGATTGCTGTGCCATGTATGCAGGGGTCTGAAATTACAGTATCTCTTTCAGCAGGTCAGACTGCAGGCTCGTTCAGTAGCGTTAGTATCTCTATGGGTTATCAGACCCAAAGGCAGCTCTGGGCTGTTCAAATTTCAACTCTCTCTGGAAAATCTTCATATCATTTTTGCTTATCTCTTCTTTAAATCATTTTTACTCTTTGCTGGCTTATGTCCTGTGAGGGGCTCAGGGTCCAGCATTATGATACAGCCTCCTTTCAGGGCCACAAGTGTGTGCACACCACTGGGCTTAAAAACCTCATCTAAACTGGATCTGGAGATAATTGGCCAAGCATGTTTCCTCATAATACTTGGTTTGTGTGTAGCCCTCTCCCCTGCTAGGCAGAAACGCGTGTGCAGCCTCAGCTTTTCTTGTTGCATGCGATGTCCTGGAGGCACTAAGAAGAGTAGCCCTGTGGCCACGGGTCTGTGCTCCCGACTTTCCTACTCAGGGAATCAGTTATTGAGGTGAACACGGTCGCTGCAATGCTAATGTCATTGCAAGGAGCAGCTCTGGGCACCTGGGACTTCTGTACGCTCCGCCGTCCGGCTGATACCATCAGCCAGCCTTCGCGGAGGAAATTACCCGAGCACAGAGCGTGCGAACGGTCACTGGGCACAGAGAGGCTGAGGAGCTGCTTTTTCATTCCCTGCCCTGCTCTGCGCTTTCTTGCTCCCCTGTCCCAGCCCAAAGCAGCAGCTCAACTTCCAAAACAACTGTTCATCCCAAAGCATCTGCTTTCAAGAGCAACACTAGCACTGATAATAGCGTCTGGATGAGTGCTGACTTTCATATTTATGTTTTCCAGACATCTTGTTCCCTGCCCTTTCTGCGTGTTTATTCTTTGCAGTTCCTGCTGACAGGATGTGGTCTTCCCCTAGCAGCCAGGGCACAAATAGAAATTAATGAGGCTGCATCTGTCTTTGAGTTACCAAGCTAAAATCCTTAGAATAATTGCTGTAGGTTTGCTCTCTGGTGTGGCTGCAATCCCCTGTAACTGATCCCCACCTGGTTTGGCTTGCTTTTACAAGGGTTCAGCAGTCTTGATTGCCATATTTTCACACATATAATCTGCAGGATTTCCTCTAATGAACATGTGTGATTCAGAAGCATCTCAGGCTGCATTATGAATCTACTTCAGACCTAGAGGTGCAGCACCTCAAATTGTTCATAAGCTGCTCCCATGCCCCAGGAGCCCTACTGATTCTGCTTTTTGCCAACACATCCCATGCTGGACTGTATCAGGTGAGCAAACAACTAGCTGTACTTTAATCTCCATCTCTCCATTTTGCCCATAGGCTAATTTTGACACAAACTTTGAAGACAGAAATGCCTTTGTGACCGGCATTGCCAGGTACATCGAGCAGGCGACGGTGCACTCCAGCATGGTGAGTCCCCCGGGCGCTGCCCCAGCGATGCTGAGCCTGCGGTGCGTGCCCTGCCCCAGCAACACCTCTCTGTCTTTCAGAATGAAATGCTGGAAGAAGGCCACGAGTATGCCGTGATGCTTTACACATGGAGGAGCTGCTCACGAGCCATCCCCCAGGTACTCAAGCCCTTCCCAGGCAGGAATGTTCCCAGAACACCTACTTGGTTTTGTCTTCAGTGTGGGTTAGTTTGGACTGGAGACAGAAGAACAAAAAAGGAGCGAAGACTGAAGCAGATAGGAAGGTTGAAAAGAGAGACCACTGACTCTTCAAATTGTCCTCTCCCCACCAAAGTCTCAACCACTGATCTCAGCAGCTGGTAGCCATTTCAGAAGCAGATCTGTACCGCTGCCCTAGCAAAGGGCATCTGCTCTGCACTCTCACGTATGTGAAAGCTCCATCTCTGGCACACCCTAGCAGTGCCTCCCAGCTCAGTCACACTCACCACAAGTCGACTGCCTTATATGCATTTCCTGGCATCATGAGCCCCTCCCCTGCTCCCCAAAGCAGTGGCACCTGAAGTTATTTCGTCCCTGCAGGACCAGCTTGTTTGTCCTACAGCTGCTAACAGGACTCAGCTGAGCACAGCTCTGCTCCAGCATGGTACTTGGGATAGTGCTGTGGTTTGTCACTTGGGTCTTTATGCACTTCTCTGTCTGGAGCATGGCTATCCTTTGCTTTAATTAAAGCAGTGTGGTTATTTCCTTCCCAGTGCACTGCCTGGATATTTTTCTCTCTCATGTTATGGGGAGATGGAGTTTGCTTCAGGCAAAGGCAGTTAGTTTTTGGAAGTTAGAGTAAAATTACTAGATCTGGTTTATGTCATGCTTTCCTGATACCATTGTATGGTATCATACCATTACGTGGTATCAGGAACTTCAGTTAAAAATTGCCCCAGTGCCAAGTGGGACTCTTGTGTGAAGAAGGGAGCCCAGGCAGCCTGGGATGAAAACAGTGGGTCCTTTCGAGATGTGGCAGACTCAGGCTCTCTGTGACTTGCACAGAGCAGATTAGGCAGCTGGGGCAGGTTTCAGCATCCCAAACTGCTGCCCAGACTCTGGGGTGCTCTCTCTGCTCCTGTGGGAGCCCTAGAATTGTAGGTGTTGTGTGAGGATGCATGAAGGAGCACTTCGATATGCCAGAAACACTTCCCCAAATGCCCTTTTTTGCTGCTGATCTACCTGAAGGTCCTGACCTACCCCCACATTTAATCATTCTCCTCCTCTACTGTTAGTTCTGCTTCAACTGTTCTCTAGGAGAGAGGAGGAGACTGTTCTCTAGAGAAGGAGAGAGTCCTTCTCTCTCCAACCTGAATTTCGGTGGCTTCATCCTGCGAACACCTACAGACATGAGTAAGGTTGCCCACGTGGCCCACTGATCGTGATTCAGACTCCAGCTCAGAGCTTGTCTTCCGCAATGTGAACACGTGCTGGATCACTGCAAAAATGCCGACTGACAATGTGGCGGGGTGGGTGCAGTGCCCTTCCATTAACCCTACGGATAAAAGGGTTTGCAGCGCTTCCGTAGAGCCAGGAAAAAATATTTCCACATGGCTGGCAATTCCCATGTTTGTGATTCCTCAGGAAAGGTCAAACCTCAGTTCCCCTCAGGTTATACTCTGCTGATGGTCTCGTGGGACACAGCCATGGGGAGATTTCTGCCGCTGATTGGATATTTGCTTATCTCCCATTTATATTTGATGCTGTGCTGCTGTTGCCTCTCCCGGCTACGCTAACAGAAGGCAGGTCGTGGCTAAGCTGATGGCAAGACAGTGCTACAGAACAGTGCTACAGTTTTGGCATCTTAGTGTCCTCCTATTCTGGTCACCCCTGCGACGTTTGTGCCTCTCGGAGCGCAGCTCGTGGGGTCCCTGCTCTCTGCAAACCCCGGGGCTGCGGGCAGTGCCGTGTGTGACAGAGGAGCAGACAACACCACAGCAGAGGGTTCATTTACAGATTCACCAGATTTGATCCTGCAGTGACCCCTGCGCTTTGCCATGGGGCACATGGCTGCGGCCGGGGGGTCCTGTTCTCAGCCCCCCAACCTACTCGGTCACGTGCACACCTCCCTGTGCTACATCAGAGACGGTGGTTTTACAAGTGAAGAACAGAGCCTACACCTAAATGTGCATCACTCCTCCCTACCGCAAGCTGCATCCTCATGGCCGTCAATATTGCCTGACTGCAGCGTGAAACACCAGGGCAGGGACATTAGATTCCCCACTACCGAGAGGACAAACCTGCTTTTGCATCTTCCCACATGTAAGGCCAGTTGATTTGTCCCCTCGCGCCTTGCGGATCAGCTGCTGGGCTACTAAATTTGCACTGGAGCTGTCAGCCCCATCGCAGCCTTGTGTCAGCAACAACTGGAAGCAAAACCAGAGGAGGACAGCAGGATGCATTGCCTTGGGCAGTTGGGGTTTTCCCTAAAAGTTTGGTAATGACTGCAAGTAACTGTTTGGAAATGAGATGGATGACAACTGAGTAAGTCCTTAAATTTAGCTTCCTAGGATCCCAGTGAAGGTGACTCACTTCATTGCTGCTAGCCACATACAAGCCCAGTGATTTTTAACGGGTTGGCAACAGAACCAAAATTATCCCAGCGAGGGTATAGCAGAGCCGTAGCCTGGTGCCTTGCGTGTCGATGGGACTTCGCAATACAGTCTCAGATACTTTTGTGATATAACATTCCCACCTCGTGTAGCAAGTCAGAAGATGGTGGCCGTTGCATTCTACCGCTGTGTTAGAAACTCTGATGCTGACAAGGATGATTTGTCTTTGCAACGCAGGTGAAATGTAACGAACAGCCAAACCGAGTGGAGATTTATGAGAAGACGGTGGAAGTCCTGGAGCCAGAAGTCACCAAGCTTATGAAGTTCATGTATTTTCAGGTAAGTGGTCAAGGAGAGAGGCAAAAATAATTTATTACTTTGGTGTTAACTTATCCTAAGCAGGGCTGTGCTATCCTTGCCTGCCAGGCCAGCTTGGAGAGCTCCCGAGCCCCCTGGTAGGTCTCTTCCTTGCAGCCACCAGCAGATACCTGAGACCTGTCTGAAGGAAAATCTGTGTGTCCCTTGCTCAGCCCTGAAATCTTGCATACAAGCTGAGAATGAGCACACCTAAGCCCTTGAAGTTCATGGAGGACCAGAGCCCCCACCGTGTGCAGCTAATAGGTGGCACAGGCTCCTGTTTTTCAGGGGTGTTGGCTGGTGGGTGTGAAGAGCTGTTTCTCCACCAGTGCCAGCACAGCTCACTCTTCTGCTCTTTCCTCTGAAGCAAAGCCAGAAAGAGCTGAGGGCTGGTGGTGCAGCTGGTGCCTGGGGTAGATGCAGCCATGCAGCTGGACACCCTCCTGCTGTGCCAGCAGGAACAGGGAGGTGCTCAGACCCCCCTAAACTCGGGGGTCAGCTGGGAAGGAGCACCGAAGCTTACATTTAGCAGTTGCTCCACTTGAGGCGCTTGACAAAATAATACGCTTAGATCCCAACAGAGCGATGACCATGTGGCAAACACAGAGCTGCTGTGGGCTCCAGGGACCTCTCCCCATCACTGCCTGTGTTTATAACTGGCTGCAGCTGGGTTTCACCATCATTTTTAGGTTTTATGTCCTATGAGGTCTTTCTGCCCCACCTAAAAAACTGAAACCTGCTTTTGCAGAACACACCGCACTCGGGGCAGGTGCAAATAGAGGGTTTGAGCTCCCCTCCGGCACTGAGGACATTTGACTGCAGTGGTTTGTAATGCTGCTTTGTTTCATGGTGACAGTGGAGAGGGACCCTGGAGCTTTGATCCCCAGCAGAAAAATGCTTTTGTTGAAGGAAGAAGGTGGTGGGTGGGTGGAGGAGGGTCCCATCGGTGGCGTGGTGACTGCACACGAGCTGCTGCTGAGATGACCCTGTCCCGCTGCCTTCCAGCGCAAGGCTATCGAGCGGTTCTGCAGTGAGGTGAAACGCCTGTGCCACGCGGAGCGGAGGAAGGACTTTGTCTCTGAGGCCTATCTCCTCACTCTGGGCAAGTTCATTAACATGTTTGCCGTCCTGGATGAGCTGAAGAACATGAAGTGCAGTGTCAAAAATGACCACTCCGCCTACAAAAGGTGAGAGCGGGCAAAGCAGCGGGAGCAGGGACAGGTCTGTGCCTGGTCTGCAAGGAAGCGCCTGGTCTGCCCATCAGGAGGCTGGATGCTGGGTTTCTGTGCTGTTGTAGGCTCTCTTTGTGAGTTTAGGCAAATCTCTGAGCCTCGCTGTGTTTCGGTTCCCTCTTGGTAAAATGAGAAAAGAGCAGAGCTGTACTGCAGGGGGAGTCTGAGGCTGCTGCATTGCAGCCGCAGGTGAAACAGGGAAGATGGGTGGTGAGACTCTCCCGTTGGGTGAGTAATCCTTGGTGATGTTGGATTTCTCCCTTCCAGAGCTGCCCAGTTTCTGCGGAAGATGGCAGACCCCCAGTCCATCCAGGAGTCCCAGAACCTCTCCATGTTCCTGGCAAACCACAACCGCATCACACAGGCAGGTCCCTTTCCTCTGAAGCAGTTAACCTTTCTGTGGGTAGAGAGAGGCAGTGATCTTGCCAGAGCTGAGAGTGCTTCAGACTGGACTGTGGCAAAAGCTGCCTTGTTTGCTGGGTCATTGTCACTGACTCAGACTGTATAATTCTAGCAATATCTCCTTCTCGTGGGTCATCCTGGGTGGCTTTGAAGGTCTCTTTATGTCAAGACAAGGTCTAAAATATGCAAGAAGAGCTCTTGGGAGGGGTTTCTGCCGGAAACTCTTCCCCTGTTTTTCCCAGTAAATCCATCCAGTCCATCTCTGCGACTGCATGGGGACTGCAGATCAGACCCAGGGCCCTCCACACTCCACAGGCTCTGTAGCTTCTGCTTACTAGGTAAAATACTGCATAGAGACAGGAGAGAGTCAGAAAGTCTGCTTCTGAGGCATCTTTCTTTACATCTCACCATCTGACGTTTGGCTGTTGTGATCAGTCTGGAGGGGAGAGCTGTCCTGCAGAAGGAAGGTTGCTCGTTATTCCATGAGGTCAATCTTCTGCTTGGAGCTTAAGAAAAGCATACAGATGAGGTTTGAAGAAACCTCTTATGATTCTACTCTTAATCCTTCAAATATGTTTCTCCCCTGGTTCTTGCCGTTCCTCTGTCCATGTGGATAATGTGGCCCCTTTGATGTTTCAGTGTCTGCACCAACAACTAGAGGTTATCCCTGGCTATGAGGAATTGCTGGCTGATATTGTCAACATTTGTGTGGATTACTATGAAAACAAGATGTATCTCACTCCCAGTGAGAAACACATGCTCTTAAAGGTGAGATTCGGCCATGCTTATGGGGCTGGGTGCTTGCGTAGTTTCACTTTTGTTTTAGTAAAATGAAATTCCCTCCCGGGACAATGTTTCTCTTCTTTATTTCTTTATTTTCTTTATTTTTTTCTCCTTTGGGTTTACATGCATCCCTTCTCTGCAAGGCCAGCATCCTCTGGACACACGTGTGGCTATGAGATGGGAAGGCTCTCTGCATGCAGCAGCAAAGCTGCCTTCCTCCTGTTCCTGTTTCCTTTCTGATCTCCGTTACTTTGTGTCTTCTGCTGCGATACCTCAATCCTCCCATTTTCACCTCTTCTTTGTAGCTGAACAGACCGGATGTGGCCATGGGTCGGAGATGTCCCACCCCAGTGCTCTGAAGTGTCACCTCTGTCAGGCAGTGCCACGAGCTGCCTCTGTTCCTCCTGTAACTTGGACCTTCTCCCATCATTTCTCTCCTGTCCTTTCTGGCCTTCTCCCATATTCCCATATAAAAATCTTCCTTCCTCTCTCCCTTTCCTCTGCTCTTCCCCATCTCCATCTCTATCTTTTCCCCCAATTCTTCCCAAGGTTGCCAGCAGCTCTGCCTGCCTGGGACTAAGCATGTGCGTGGTGGTGGTCTCCAGCCGGTGGACGAGAGCACCGGTGGGTGCCCTGCGTTCTCCAGAGCTAGAAAGGGTTTTTCTGTTATGCGTGGATGTGCAGGATTATGGGCTTGATCTGGGTAACTGTATAGGACATGCCAAAATCACCACCAACTTTGCAACCCTGAATTTTCTGCTTGATGCCCATTCCCAGCAATAATTCCCTGCAGAAGGCAGATCCTTCCAGGTTTGGTTTCCTGACTCTAAAGAGCCCTCAAGATGATCATGCCAAAGTATCTGCTTGTTTTGTATATTTGTCCTTACTGTAAGTCAGTTATTACGGTGATTGCAGTCACTATTACCATAAGAACTTAATTACCATGGTATGAGTCAACTAAGGCTCTTTGAAGGATAATGTGGGTAGTTTGAATATCCGTAATGATTTGTACTGAATTAAAGGGAAAAAATCAATCCAGGAGAATATTTTAAATGTTTTCAATTCTTCTCTGGGAATAAATGTTCGCCTTCGGATGGAGAAGACTTTTGGGTGATTGTTATGTGGGAGAGACAAGGAACAAATTACCAGAGTGAGCGTCATGTGTTTTTGCACAGAAAACAGAAGCAATCCATCGTGTGTCCTCTGTCTACCATGTACATCCTTGCAGATGTGTGCACATTTTATACAGTCTTCCCATGAGTGTCAGATGGTACAGGAGCCTGAAATGGTCTTTCCTTATGCTGAGTGATGTAGAACTGTCTTTGACTTGTGCTGCTGACTTCATGCTAATGAAACCCAGCCTTTCCATCTTCTCCAGGTGATGGGGTTTGGCCTGTATCTCATGGATGGGAATGTCAGCAATATTTACAAGTTGGATGCCAAGAAGAGAATCAACCTTAGCAAAATAGACAAATTCTTCAAGGTCAGTGACCCATCTGGGTGAGGCTGGAGTTTATTGCAGACCAATGAATTAGCGACCCGTACCATTGCACATGCTGCCAGCAAAACCCAAACTGCAGGAATCACTTACAGGTCCAAAAAACCCAAAAGGTCGAGAAATTATCTAGGCCGAAGGATGAGGAGTGGGATTGCTGTGAACGTGCATGGGCACAGAGCTGCAGCATGGGTGAGATGAGCGATGCAGGCCTGCGGTGCCAGCAAGGCTGTGGATGTGTGAGCGGTGCCCGGGGCTGGCTCTGCTCCCATGGGCTGGAGCCTGGGGAGCCGGTGGGAGCCGAGGGCCCTGCACGCCCTTCCTGGACCGCTGGCTGCCTCCGCGGCTCTGCCTGCTTCCTGCTGAGGGGTAAAGGATGGGGACGGCACACGGGAGGTCTGTTTTGTGGATGAGGGAAGGGTGTGCCAGACTGACGTTGCTTCTATCTCTTTGCACATTTCTGAGGCAGGTCTGCAGTCTCCTGAGGAGCACCGTCATTTCAGGCCACCGGCAAACCTGGCTGGTTTGCTGAGGTCTGTGCAGGTGATGGTTGCACTCCCCTTTCCCTCAGCGAGCTGCTGAGCTGAGGGACAGGGGACACAGCTGGCCAGGCAATGTGTGATTTGGCAGTCTTATTTTGTGCATAAACTCTGCTCCCTGTAGGACAGAAAAAGCTTCTTGGGGAGCTTGTGTCGGCTGGAACTTGGAGGTGCTCAGCAAGTTCCTCAAAGGGCTCACCTGGTGGTTTCATGAACCATTTTTGTCTTATCTGAGATCCAGGTTTTGGGGAAAGGCCCGCAAGAAGTGGATGCTCCCAGTGACAGGGTGGGGAGCAGCCGTGCAGCCTCCCTCTGCCCATGCAGCTGAGTCCAGCCCTGGGCTGGTCCACAGCTGGAGACCAGGCTGCACTGCTTCGGGGCCGCTCAGCACGAGAAAGGTTTGGGATAATCCTGTTGCTTCCCTGGAAAATCTGGGGTCTGTGCAAGCCATTAGCCACCAGTGGCAGATGGAGAGGAGGGCTGAGACCCTGCACGGCACTGCCTGTGGCATTCGCTGGGGGATATGACACCTCCTTTCCATTGCTTCTGGGCACGGGCTGGGTCTAGGAGGCAACTCAGGTTTGGGGCAAGTCAGCTCTAGGAGGCATGGTGGGATCTGGCAAGGGACAAATGTATTGGCAACAAAGAATAATGGTATAGCAGGAGGACAGCAGAATAACTTCCCAGATGGAGCAATTAGTTTTCTTTTAGATCTACTGAGCTTGAGGAGACCACCTGAGATGGAAAGATTTTGTTACCAACATTTGCTCCACATCAGTGAAAATGAGAGGATGATGATTTCTGGAGGGCCACAGAGCTCTTCTTCCCCAGCACTCTTTCAGCAGAGTGGTTGCTCCCTGCTGCTTTACCCGGAGAGCTGCTGAGGAGCCTGAAAGACAGCGTCGGTGGTTGTGACAGGGTACAGGATGCCTCCCTGCTTATTGCCCCAACCTGCAGTTTATAGATGATGCGCTGGCTCTGTGCAAGAGGAGGGATGGGCGAGCCCAGATAGCTCATTTCATGAAAGGTTGGTGTACCACCTGCGGCATCCTCACCCTGACCGAGTGGGGACCTATTTACCCCGACTTGCATCATCTAGAGACAGCGCTGAGAGCAGGGCTCAAACTCCCACGTAGGGAGCTACGGACAGACACCGTGACCTCGTGGACAGGGCGGTAATGAGGTGGTTGAATACGCTCCCCACTGGGGAGACTGCTGAGGACTGCAGCTCTGCAACGGTGATTTATCATGCCATCCCTCAGAGTCTTCCAAGTCTTCCCTGGTTCATCTTTGCTAATTCAACTGAATCTCCGTTTAAGTCAGGCCCGCAGTGTAATCTGTAGAGTTTGGTCATCTTGGTGCATTCGAACAGATTTGCTGTTCATTGCAAAGTGCGGTGGGCCATCAGAGAATCAGGTAAAATATCTTCCATTGCATGGAATAACTTTCCCTTTCCAGCTTTTTTTCCATTTGCACTTCCTCAACATCCGCTGTGGTCTCACCTAATCAGTTAAGTACCACTCCAGACCATCAGATCTCAATAAGAAAAGGCCAGCTACTCCTCTTACTACATCTGCTTATTGCCTTCTGATTAAATTTCTAGTGAATTGACCAGGAATTTGAGTAGTGAAAATGAACTACCCCTTCATTTAAACCTCTTATGAAAGTGCCACTGAGAATCCCTGATGACAGCATTGCACATCCTCCATACAAGACAGCCTGAGAAGAGAAGCATGTGATAATAGGACAGGGAATTTGCCACCATCTTCCCTGAATTTTGGGGCAAGGCTTTTGTAGCTGGGTGAACTTGAAGCTTCATATTTTATTGAAGAGCTGTTGGTAGCTCCTGGTTGAATTTTATTTGCAGCTGAAAGCTTAGTGAAGCAGGGACCTGTCTGAGCTTGAGATACGTTCAGTGCACTTTGAATTTATTTCCCATCCAAATCCTCCTGAGACGTAAAGGGCAAGCAAAGCCATGTTATATTGCAGGCAGCCATTGCCTGTGTCTTTCTCTTCATGGAGAAGTTTTAACACTAGCAGCCGCAGTGCCAAAATACAGTCTGTGTCCCTGAGGAAAGATGGCACATCCCTGGCAGTCCAGGCAGCAAAGCAGCCTACAGCTCCCCTCTGAAGGGAGCCGCAGCAACTTGCTGCCAAAATAGCAACGTGCTGGCTTTTCATCCCTCTAATCTCGTGGAGGATTATGGTGGGAGGCAGTAAGCCCTGCTCAGGAATACGCTTCTCTCTCTTTGTTGTAAAAAGAGCCTTTTCTCTGGCTGGTTACAGCACTGAACCGTTCTGGCAATAACCAGCCTGGTATCAGCCAGTCCAGGGCTCCAGAGCACTCGCAGGGGGTGATTTTCCTTGCACGAAAAGCCTTGTGATCATTTTCGGTCGCTTCCTAGGTGTGAAATGACCCTGGGTCCAGGTTTGCACCTTGCTTTAAACAGCCTGACACTTTCCATAGCTTCAGAGACACAGGATGCCATTTCGAAGTCCCTTGTGTTGCACTGGGGCCACAGGCTCTCTCTCTGCCGTGTTTCAACCATCTTTTGTTTTCTTTTCCAGCAGCTGCAGGTGGTTCCTTTATTCGGCGATATGCAGATAGAACTGGCCAGATACATTAAGACCAGTGCTCACTATGAGGAGAACAAATCCAAGTGAGTGCCTGCCATAATGTCTCTTGGCTTCTGTGTGTGTCCCGAAAGCCGTGGGAGCCGCAACTCTCCAGCGTGCGTGAGGTCTGTGCACGGGTACCCGTGTATGTCCCTGTGAGGTGTGAGTCCTGGCGTGCCAGCTCTGTGTGCACGTGCGTACCTCCCTGTCCCTGCATGGGAAGATGTCCTCGCCAGCCCCCGAGTGTGCGTGCGTGCAGCCAGCTCTGAACCTACACGTAAGTGTAGCCCCGTGTGCAGGCAGGGGAGTGGGCATGCCTGCGCGTCTGCTCCGCTGGCAAGGGCTGGGAGGGTGCTCGGTGGCCGGCGCACGGCTCGGGGCAGCCACTGAGTGCTTGGTCGGTGTGCGTGCCCGGAGGTGTGTGAGTGCGAGCAGCGTGTCCCTGCTCTGGAGAGATTTTAATCCACATTTTTCATCCCAGGGACAAAATCCTCCAGAGCATGAACACGGCAGTGGATCTCTCTCTGCAGTAGCCAGGGCGTCTCCTCTAGTTCAGGCAGGTTTCGTGAAGACGGGCAGCGGGAGTGAGGGGTAAAGTGGGGGGTCAGATGCACTGGAAATGAATTAATGCTGTGGGAGAAGGGCAGAAATGGAGTCTCTACGGCAGTGCTCAGGAGTGTAAAGCACTGCTTCCCAGCCTGGGTTCACAGGCAGTTTGCTGCTCCCGTCAGATGAATTTGCAGACGTTGTTTCAGATCACACCAGACGTGTGTGAGGCCCCGCTTGTCTTTGTAGCTTTGCATCGCGCTCAGTTATTGCTAGAAGAATCGGTGTTAGGTTGGATATCCTTGGAACGGCGTTTGCAACCACATGTAAGCAAAGCCTATCTGAGCTGTGTCTGGCTGTAATCGCTGGTGGCAGCCCGGCTTTCACCCGTGAGTGGCCATTCACCCATGGGACCGTATCGCGTGGAAGTCGGATTTCTCCGGCGTCTGCGAGAAGCAGCCTAGCTGAGCTGTCTCTTTAGCAGGACAGGAACTAACCTGCAGTCTCATCTCTCTGCTGCTGTTTGCTTGTCCCCTTCCATCCCGGAGGGTCCGGCTTCTCTGCCTGCCACGTGGCTCACCCAGGAACGGCTCTCCCCTGCCCTCCCAAAGGCTGGTTGAAAAGTGCCGATTAATTGTTCATGAGAAATTTGAAAACAACGTGGCAAAATTTCCCAAGCAAAAGGTTTTCAATTCAAATTGGAAAAAAAAAAAAAAGAAAAAAAATTTCTACAAATATAAATGTAAAAAATAGCTTCAAAAACTCCATTTAAATTTTAAGTTTTATCCCAAATCATTCAGAAAGCACATTTCAACGAAACATGTGTGAGCTGCATTCATTTTCTCATCTCCAAACCAAGGTAGCTCGTGGGCTGTTTACCTGTGCACAGTTTTAATGTCTGTCTTGAAATCTGTCTACCAGGTCTGTGTGCCGTACCTTACTAACCAACGTTTCTTCCTCACTCAGTTGCTTTCCCAGCAAATTGCATGGGACTCCCAACACTAACTCTGCCAAGGTGGTTCCATATAATCCCCATTTCTTACTAATATTGTTTTTGTCACTTTCTTTCCCTCCCTGTCTCCATGAAAGTGGAATTAATTGGTGTTTTTCCTGCATGGCGCTTTGTTTCTGCACTGTGGACTAGGTTGTGTGTGGCAGGGAGGGCTGGTGCAGCCCTGGCCATTCCTGCTAACCTGCCGATTGTCCGGTGGGGAGCACAGGACATTGGACCGGGTAAGAGCGGAGCGATGGGACTGTGGGAGGATGGATTTCACAAGGGATGACATGGCCCAGCACCTCCAGGACCTTCCACCACCACAAATATTGGCAACGAGTGCCTCGCATTTAACTGTAGGAATATGTCTTCATGTCTATGTCCGTATCAGAGGCAGGTTTCTCACCTTCCTTTTGTACGGCCAATCTAGATTGGAGAAGATGACTATCTGTCTTAAGGTGGACAATTATTCAGGGGGGAAAAAAGCAAGATCTGAACTTTTACATTGTGATGACAGAGTAAGACGTGAGAGTCTGACTGACAGACATTTGCTTGCACAGAGCATTTTGGTGGAGCCATTCTGGTTCTGCGTCCGTGGCTAATACAGCATAGGGAAAAAGGAGATATGACTTCATATGACTGGGCCTTTGGAAGGGGAGCGCTGCCTTCTTTTAGGGCCCTGTTACACTGTTACGCAGTACATGTGGCTCAATGCAAATGAAAATCTAGTTCATTCAATCATATTCTGCTCGTCATTTATACTCAGGGTTGTTCGCTGAGCTGGTAGTATGAGCCAGAACCAAAAACAGAGTGGGAGGGATATTTCCTTGCAGGAGAAGGCAGCATGACCCAGCCCTTTCAGACCTGGAGGGATGACCTCTAAGGGGATGATTATCCTTAGGTTTAGCAGAAAGGATGCCAATGATGCCAGGGCTCTGCAGTTCATCCTCCCCTGAAACCTCGTCCAATGGTGGCCTGGGACATAGCCACCTCTGCCTGTGGTGAGCCCAACATGGAGAGAAGCCTTCAGGGTGGATGGAGCAGAGATGTTCAGGCTGAAAGGTGGAGCAAGCAACCCTGTCATGTTGTGTGAGATCACCTCTGGAAGACCTCACACACCCAAGGGACATGAGAGAGAAGATACGGTCTGACATTTGCCCCGAAGGTGGCATGTCTTGAGGATGTTGAAGTGAAGAGAGCAGTTGAGCATAAGGCTTTGTCCCTGGGGGTGTCGGAGCGGAGCCCCGTGTCCTGTCCTTGAAACCGTTGCTTTTTTGCCCAGGTGGACGTGCACTCAGAGCAGCATAAGTCCCCAGTACAACATCTGTGAGCAGATGGTCCAGATCCGAGATGACCACATCCGCTTCATCTCAGAGCTCGCTCGCTACAGCAACAGTGAGGTAAGCTTAGTGGGTGGTCACCATAACCAGGCTCGTTAGGCAGATGCGGCTGGGAGAGGACAAGTGTGGCAGGAGTATGGTCTGCCAAGGACATACAGTGAGGAGGAAGAAGGACACAAGTGGAAGAAGGACACAAGTGGAAGAAGGACACAAGTGGACCACTTCTTGATCCAGCAATAAAAAAGCAAGTTGTGAAAGGCCCCTGCAGGTGCAAAATTACATACACTGGAATATTTACTGCAAAAACTTCTGCTCTTTGGCCACAGCTTGGTTAAAATAAGAAGTAAAAAAGTTTTTGCAGCTAAATGTTTATTGTCAGCCAGGTGGCAGAACACCCATGTCTTGCAAATGGGTCTTTTCTGTTACACAGAGCTATTGGTCAGGGCTTCGAAGAAAGTTCACGAGGGTATCTCTGTTCTTTTCATTACTGAATGTCGGAGCCCTCTCTGAGGTGACTGTGACTGTTTTTTGCAAATGTCTGATCCTCATTCATCACTGTTAGTTTAATGAATTGTTAGCATTTTCAGCCCTTTTCTTTTTGTCATTTGTAAGTGCTTATTTGAACTTTAAATCAGTAAAGGACTCTCAAGGATTTCAGTAGTAGTAGACCATGACAAAGGAATGGGAAAGTGGAATGAAAACAGTCAGTTATTTGCTCTGAGGTGACAGGTCAGACTCATTTTTCTGTAGGAAATAAATTGACTGCCTCAGTAAAAAGAGCCTTGCCAAGTTATACCCCTTTTCCTGAGGGACAGTATATGCACTGCTCAATTTTAGCTTGATCGTGAGGTCATGGGGAATTCATTTCAGCTGGGATTTGAGAGAGAGATCTGTGGCTGCTGTTTGGCTCAGTGAAGCCTCGGCAGCAAGTTGCTGCGTCTAGCCCCGACGTGATGTGATGTTCTCCAGGTGGTCACCGGCTCAGGACTGGACAGCCAGAAATCAGATGAAGAGTACAGGGAGCTCTTTGATCTCGCTTTACGGGGACTGCAGTTGCTGTCCAAGTGGAGTGCCCACGTCATGGAAGTGGTGAGTGCATCCATGGAAGCAGCGAGTGTGTAACATCCTCCTCTTCCCAGGTAAGCGTGAACATTTCAACGTGGCATGTAACAAAGACTGTGGAAAGGTGAGCTTGCTTTCATGCCACCTAACTTTCAGCCATTAACAAACACGTTAAGATCAGGAAGCTAATGACCTGAACACCCTCTGCACCAAATGGAGAAGGAGAGCTTGATCGTCTCACCCTGGACCTGAAGTGCTCTTTGCAGGTGCTGGGGTGTCCCCACTGATGTTAGAGGGGGACTGGGTGACTGTTCTAACCTGAACACCTCAGTTAAGTACTGAAAGCTGATTGGAATGAGTCTAGGTCTTGAGCAACTAAAACCGTAATTCAAATGATGATGGAAATTCTTAATTTGGAAAATTTTGACCACATCTCCACACAAGTCCATGGGTGTCAAAAGCCCAGTATGACTGGCAACCTCCTAAATAAACAAAAACAATATTCAGTACAGTGATAATAAAGCCAGGAAGCACAAATTCTGCTCCCAAAGGAATGTCAAACAACTGTAGTAATGTCTAGGGAGTGTTTTCCTGGCATAGGGCCCTCTTCAGTCTTTCCAGCCTGGCTTCTTACTCATTGCAATGTTGACAGTGTCCCTTTCCATCTTCTAGTACTCTTGGAAGCTGGTTCATCCCACAGATAAGTTCTGTAACAAGGATTGCCCAGGAACAGCAGAAGAGTATGAGAGAGCCACCCGGTACAACTACACCAGTGAAGAGAAGTTTGCCTTTGTGGAGGTAGGTGCCAACTGCACAAGAATAAGAACCATCCAGGCTGGTTTCCTGTCCATGTTCCTCAGGCCAGGGGAAGAGGAGCAAAGGGCATCTCACCTTGCTGAGGTTCCTCAGCAAGTTCCTCATCCCTGTGGCCCACAGGTGATGAGAATTAAGGGGCAAATTAAGTTCTTAGGAGCTCCTACTGGGGTAGAAACACTGCACCAGTGCATGACTAGAGAAATTCTCGTCTTTTCCTGATCCTGCTCTTCTTATGCTGTGTTTGTGTGCTGGAGGAGGACAGAGGTGAATCCCTATGTTTTCTTAATATTGCTGTATTAACCCCTTCCTGACCTGACAAGGGGATTCAGGGCTCCTGAAAAAAAACCAAAAAGTGGGGGGGCTTGCAGAGCAGCATGATCTGGTGCAAGATCAGGAGCTATGTTCAGGTGCTGTGCAAACGTGAGATCCTCAGCCAGTCCCCAGGACCCGTCAACTCTCGGTCCGGCTGTCCATGGGCAGTGGGAATAGTCCTCCGAGCTTGGCTGTGGGAGGCCCTCGTACCTTTATCTTGCCTTACACAGTCCAAGGTGGTTTGAATATTGCCTTCATTTTTGTGGCTCACTCCCTCCTGGGAATTGTCGCTGTATTCTTGTGCAAGGAAGACTGTGCCCTGGTGCAGATCAGGTCTGTGCAAGCCACGCAGCTGCACCCACGTGTGGAGCATGTGCAGTTTCCTGTGATTGTGTGTTATTAAAGATACCAAGAGATCAGGAGCGGAAACAGAGTCTGCCAAGAGACAGGGGCCATGTGCAAGAAACTGGTAGTGTAAGTGCTCTCCTCAGCTTGTTGTGATCCGTAAAGCAGCTAACATCAAAAAAATTAGCCACCTAATTACTGGACCTAAGTTACTTGAGTAGAATTAATTTAGTCCCAAATTCTCTTAATGCTGGATTTATGGACCTTTCTATACAATGGAAAAATAGCAAATACATCTGGTTTTAATTTTTGCTTCAGGTAATTGCCATGATCAAAGGTCTGCAAGTGCTGATGGGCCGGATGGAGAGTGTCTTTAACCAAGCCATCCGCAACACTATCTATGCAGCCCTGCAGGACTTTGCCCAGGTGACCCTGCGTGAGCCGCTCAGGCAGGCAGTCAGGAAGAAGAAGAACGTCCTGATCAGGTCAGCCTGTCCTTCTTGAATGTCATGCAGAGCCCATGTATTTGGTTGTGTAACACGTTTGTACTATATAAGCATGTGGCCCTGCATACACCCCATGGTATACAACCAGCCAACATACCTTGGCCAGCAACTCTTTCCAAGGTAGCTTTTGGGCATGGCTCCCCCAATAATGACAGTGTATGTCCCCACCTCAGATGCATTTCCTCCTACGTGTGCACAGCAGTGAATATTTTCATCTTGAAGCAGAATCAAGCTTAAGCACTACTTTTCCTCTCCCACCCACTCCAGTGTCCTTCAGGCAATTCGGAAGACCATCTGTGACTGGGAGGGAGGTCGAGAGCCTCCAAATGATCCTTGCCTGAGAGGTGAGAAGGATCCTAAAGGTGGATTTGATATTAAAGTCCCACGACGAGCAGTAGGACCATCAAGTACACAGGTATGTAAATGTCCATCTCCTGTGTAGGGAATTAATGGTCTTACAGCCGTGTAGGAGTCTCCCATCCAGTGGATTAGCAACTATTTTCATGGTCTCTTTCACAAAGTTTTCACACTGTTGTGTGTTAAATGTTGCTTTGGTGCCTATTTTGTTGTATAGTTCCCAAAGCCTCCTTTTTTAGGGGTGTAGGACTTACAGGTGCAGAGCATGGTGGCCACCTGGGAGAAGTGTTATTTTTTTGTTACAGAGGACCATGGCTCTGTGTGGTGGTGTCTCGATGGAGAGTTATAACTGCACATCAACTTTCTTCCAAAGCTTTACATGGTGCGGACCATGCTGGAGTCCCTCATAGCAGACAAGAGTGGCTCAAAGAAGACTTTGAGGAGCAGCTTGGATGGGCCGATAGTCTTGGCCATTGAGGAGTTCCACAAGCAGTCCTTCTTCTTCACCCACCTCCTCAACATCAGTGGTGAGGTTATGGCAGGGGGAGGCTTGAATCCAACTCTTGCATGCTCAGAAAGACAAAGGTAGATCAGCTTTGCTCTTCATTGACCTATGCAGAAGATTTTCCTTGATTTTTCCTAAATGTCCTACTTCTGCCTGATTCAGGCCTGTTTCTCGGTAGTAATCATTATGTAAACAGGAATGAGTCAGCAGTAGCAAATAGCCACAAGTGGTATTTTAGTTTCTAGGACTGGAGTTTTCTTTCTGTCCTAGACAAACTTCTTAGCCACTGGGCACAGAAGAAATCTTCCAGAGTAAATCTGAGCCATTGAAATGTTCTCCCTGGAGCCTAGAGCAAAAGGAACGATCCCTTCTTTCTTCTTCCATTACAAAGTGCTCAGACAGCATGGACATGGGCTGGGTTTAAAAACAAAGACATCCCCAAAAAATGTTCCACACCCAAAACCAGTCCAATATGAGGCCACAGCAGCTGCCTCTTGTGCACTTCCCTCACTGCCATCCCCGTGGGGGTAACGTGGGTGCCCTCCCGCCGGGGGGATCTCCTCTGTTTCAGAAGCGCTGCAGCAGTGCTGCGACCTGTCCCAGCTCTGGTTTCGGGAGTTCTTCCTGGAGCTGACCATGGGCCGCCGCATCCAGTTCCCCATCGAAATGTCCATGCCCTGGATCCTCACAGACCATATTCTGGAAACCAAAGAACCCTCCATGATGGAGTAAGGGCCAATGGGCTGTGGCAGGACTGTGCATGCGCTGGGGCTTGGGAGTTTGTTGTGGAGAAGGGTAGGCTGGTGATGAACAGTCTTTTTGACGTGGGAGGGAAAATAGATGTTTCTTGACTTGCTGTCACATGAATGTGTACTGTATGCATACCTCATTAGCAGATGTGCACGGGCGGCTTCCTGGCACCAGCACGCACTTATGCGTCGTGAACCAGCAGTTGGCAACTGCTCTGTTCGGATGTGGGAACAACTTGGTGGTACCGTCATCTGCATGCAGCAGTCAGACAGCATGTGCAACCAAAGGGATGTGGGCCCTGGCTAAGGCACCTAAACACTTTTTTTTTTAATATACATGATAAATTATGAGAGGAATTGCTGTTATGCAAGTGTAATTATGTTCATAATATCTTCCTCATTAGGAAAACTTTGTTTTCCATTTTACAGCCGTTGTCAGGGCACTCTGCGGAGTGAGGACAGCATGAAAGCTTTTTTAAGGGCAGAGAAGGAGCAAATGTTGATTAAAGAAGTCACAGTTAGCTCAAATGCAGATGTGTTCTAGCTGCTTCCAGCAACTCTGACATAGGGAGCAAGAGGGAAGATTTGAGGGGCTGGAGTGAGTGGAGATGATAGGAGTGAAGTCAGAGAAAAGCCATTTTTTGCACCGAGCCAGGCACATGCACTGGCTGCCATTTATGCTGCTCCGAGGTTAATTTAAAACATCATCTGTCTTCTTGCCCTCAGGTATGTACTGTACCCCTTGGACCTCTATAATGACAGTGCATACTATGCCTTGACCAAGTTCAAAAAGCAGTTCCTATATGATGAAATTGAAGCTGAAGTAAGTTCTCTTCATCTTTATTGTGTGGAAAGAGCTCACTGGGGTCACATTGCCCTGTTGGACAGCCCTGCCCAGCAGTTCAGTGAATTCATCATAGTCATCTCGTGAAAAAAGTACCCCATCAGACTGAGAAGTTTTTAAAAAATCAAAATTTCCAGAGACCTTACAGACTCTGCTGATTAAGGGCTTCAGCTCAGCTGTACCCTTGGGGAACAGTGGAAGCCAAAGGCTGTCAAACACTGGGGGCATGGAAGAGGCTGTCTGATGGGCAGAGGGTTATGAGACATCAGAGGAAAATGAGAAACTGGAGATCCCTGAGACAAAAGGATGATTGGGGATGGGGGACCGGGACCTGTAAGAACACGCAGAAACTATAAGAGAGAAATGTATCTGCAATTTTCTTCTTACCTTTAGCATGTGAGAACTGCAGTGTGGTTTTTAGATAGTGTGACATACATGTATGTATTAAATTAGAGCTCTGCATTGAGTTGTATTGATCTTGCATGTGTAGGAAGGAGCTGCCCTGTGTTGGTAACACCCTCATGATGTCTTGTTTTTTTCTCCCCCAGGTGAATTTGTGCTTTGATCAATTTGTGTACAAGCTGGCAGATCAGATCTTTGCCTATTATAAAGCAATGGCTGGCAGGTAGGAGAACCTGACTGCTGCTGCTGAGTGATGATATTGCTGAATCCAAATTGCTGTTAACCAAAAGGTTCCCCTCAGGGAGTAGCCACCGTGGGTAGACATAACAAAATAGATCATCTCTGTCCCACAGAGCTGGCTGTCCATGTCAGACCAGTGTAGATGGGGAAAATAAATTAATGGTGGCAAGGAGACATGGTTAAAAGTGAAAAAATAATAATTGGCATCCTAAGTGGCTGTCTGAGTACAATTTGTGAGAGCAGCAGAAAAGCTAATGGAGCCTACTGAAGACACGTCCTTGCTTGACTTCTGTTTGTGTACCAGGCAGATGAGGAGTGGAAGCCTCCCATCTCTAAGAAACAGGAACATGCACTTGTTCTCACCCTAGTAAAGTAGCAGGACTTGTAAAGGTACTCAGTGTCTTAGGTCACACATCAGACCAGCTGACTGTAGGACTTCTGCAGAGTTGCTTGCTCCCTTGTGGGGAGATGGGCCGTTTGTGACGTTTCCTTCTAACCATTTAAAGAACATGGATGAACTCTACTGAGAGTCCTCCTCTCATGTCCCCAAAGGTGAACTAAGTCTTTGGTGTAACGCTGCAAGGAGTATTGTCTCTGGATCACATTTGGCCTTAGAGAAGGAGAGCAATCACCATCACCAACCAAATGTTCCCACAGCAGATCTTCAAGGAGGGAGCACACCAGTATCTGGCACTAGTGCTATCTTTCAGCACAACCTTTTATCTTTTTTAATGTTTTAGCCGTTAAAGCCAAGAATGATGGACAACAGCAAGGCAGTCCCCAGATAACAACCACTGCTCTGTGATTTAGTAGTGTAAGCAGAGTTATTAGTGTGTGGAAATTCCTTGGCATTCGGAGCAAGATGAAAAGAAGGATGAAAACAACTCTGGAAAAGGTCTAGAGAGAAGCTGATAGTGTATGTTTCTTTTTTCCTGACACTGCTTCTTTTTTTCAGTGTTTTATTGGACAAACGTTTCCGGGCTGAATGTAAGAATTACGGGGTGATTATTCCATACCCACCATCCAACCGCTACGAAACACTACTCAAGCAGAGGCATGTCCAGGTACAGCACAAGCAGTAGACTCCAGTACTCATAGCTCTAGGTCTATTATCCTTTTGTTGATGGGTGGCATCCTAGTGCTGGGTTCAATTGAGGTTGGTGCTGGAATGAGAAGGGTTGAACCTGTTTCTGACACGCCGCACTCATGCATGAGGCCCAAGGGGAAAATGAGCTACGCTCCACATTTCTCTCCTTCCCTCTTAAGTAATGGTAAACTCAACTGAGGCGTTTGCACCACCACTTTCACATTTAAGCAGATTTGGATGTTTGGTTTAAATTTGTGTCTGTTAAAAAAAAATAAAGTACCTTTTTCCCATCTGTATATAACATGCAAATATCTTCTTTTCTTTTCCCAGTTGCTGGGTAGATCAATTGACCTGAACAGGCTCATTACCCAGCGTATCTCAGCAGCGATGTACAAATCGTTAGACCAGGCCATTAGCCGCTTTGAGAGTGAGGACCTGACATCCATAGTGGTAAGAACTGTTACTGACTGAGAGTATGAATAGAGAGAATAATACACTGCTATGGATACAGAGTCAACTGTCTTCTGCTTCAAGTCCCACCTACAGTAGGTTTCAGCCAGCCATATATCCTCCTTTATGCTGCTGAGTCTCTACTATTTCTATTTATGCAGCTTTAATTGCATTATTATTGGACCGTTAAGTATCTGCATAAATCATAAGGTGACAGTCAGCAGTTAGACTTTGCAGAGCTCATATAAGAGACTCCTGTAGCCTGTGCGAAGGAGATCTTGACTTTAATTCCCCCTGTTGGATGAAGGTGGCTAAGACATGGTTTGTGTGTGTACAGGATTTGCTGTCTTTGATATGTTACAGGAGCATCAGAGTCAAGTGGTGTAAAATTACCAGTTTCCACCTTTGGAGGATTCTGAGGTGAAAGCCAACCAGTGCTCAGTAGGGAACAAATTAATTTTGCTTCCTGCAGGTTTACGACATACTGGACAAGGACTCCCTTGAGTGGAAGTGCAATTGGCCTCGGCCACCGAGTTAAACCGATGTCTTTAGCATTTGTTGCATCCTCACCTGGGAAGTTCTGTGTGGGTGTGGATATAAAATCATTCCCCTGAATGATTCCCAGTGAAATTCCCAATGAAATCAGCTGTTTCTATTGTCATCTTGGTAACATGTTGCATCTGCTGCTGCTTTATGTGCTGCAGGAGCTGGAGTGGCTCTTGGAAATAAATCGCCTGACTCACAGGTTGCTGTGCAAGCACATGACTTTAGACAGCTTTGATGCCATGTTCCGGGAGGCCAACCACAACGTCTCCGCGCCCTATGGGCGCATCACCCTCCACGTCTTCTGGGAGCTCAACTTTGACTTTCTACCCAACTACTGCTACAATGGATCCACCAACAGGTGAGGAGAAAAAGCAAGGCAGGGGGCACCTGGAGACCCTGCTTTTCTTTCCAAAATGTCAAACCTGCCACATAAAGTTCACATGCATTGCAGTGAAGTTTTCATTCCCTATGGGATGCAACAGTTACAGTTAAAATGAAATTAAAGCCCACCAGCTGCCCTTGGCCTTGAAAATGTTAGTAACAAATTCAAGCAACAAAGTTGGATGGTGATTGCAAGCAACTGAGCTAGTTTGGTTTAGAGGGTTAGTTTACTGAGCAGCAGAGCTGTGGTAGCTACTCATACAGGTTTCTTGCCTGCCCCAAATGAGAAGAAACCCCACCTTTGGTAGGTTAAACTGGCACGGTTTACACCACCAATAGATTGGGGCAGGAGTTTGCATTCCAGTTCATGTAGCTCAGGTGATGAATTGCTAATTAGTCTGCGATTGCAGTTCACCCCAGACCGTGCCATATCTGCACTCAGCACAATTAACCGGGCTCTGACCACTTTCCTCCCCGTCTCCCGTGCCCGCCACAGGTTTGTGAGGACAGCAATCCCGTTCACACAGGAACCCCAGCGGGACAAGCCAGCCAACGTTCAGCCATATTACCTCTACGGATCCAAGGTCAGTAAATGAGCCACAACAGCCAGAAGGGGTGGATGTTGGAAGTATTTATTTAAGAAGAAATAAATGCAAGAACTAGTTCATTAACAGAATGGCGGGTGCAAATATGCAGGGTCACGTTGCCGTGTGAAACCAAAAGCCATGCAAGAAGCAGATTCAGTGTGCTTTTGCTATTGCTTTCCCATATTCTTCATAACATGCCTATGTTAGGGGATGCTGACACTGCTCTGTGCTTGGTGTTGGCACTAAGACCAAGTCACATCCATCTAAATGCGCAGAGAGGAGAGCGAGTTGGAGCTCCAAAGCAGTGCTCCTCCCCAAGGAAGGTACCACTTCAGGAATCCCATTTGTAGTTCAAAATACTTGTTCACAGTACTTGTGTGTGCAAATATAGACTACTTAATACTGACAAAAAGCTCTCTTTTTGTCAGGCTGCGATGACTGTTTACACAGGCGTTATGAGGGCTTGGGGTGTGATGTTAGTGGAGGATCATTCAAGTGTGAAACTGCTTGAGTGGAGTTTATTTCTTGTGCACGTTGATGAATGACTCTGAAGTGAACCCCCAGCACTGATGCAGATGAGCTAATGACACTACAGTCAGCTGAGCCTGGCTGTTCCCAGAGAGCTGACTTGGCTTCTTTTTAAAAAACCCTCAGCAAATGAGAATATTTTTGTCACTTGACAAAAATCTTTCTCCCTGCAACCAGTGTCCCCGCCTCATGTTCTACGCTGGGACAAACAGCCCCCATGGACACACAGACAGTCCTGTTGGCAACAGCCGGGAAAGAGCAGCACGAACCAAACCTCTAAGCGTGGTCTCCCTCTATTTTGCTCATTGCAGGCCATGCTGCGGCAAGATGGCCCTTTTATCGTCACTGTTTTTATAGGAAAAAAAGCAGTGGGGGGAGCTGTACGGACTCTCTCTCATGAAACTGGAGCTCCTCATTAGCACAGTGGTCATGGGGACTTCTAGAAGCTCCTCACTCAGTCCGTCATTCAGTGGACCCTCCGGCGAGCTGCTGCCTTCACCCACTTCTTCAGGGCTGGCGTCAGGATGCTTCAGCCTCGCAGCCCGGTGGCACCGTGCAGACCAGAACTGCAGGCAGCCGTAGGCCAGGAGAGCAATGAAGCAGAGGAGCAGCAGGCTGCTCACCATCCACATGGAGGTGGTAGGTTCGTGCTTAGAGCCACCAAAAACCAGGGAGGTTTTGTCCAGAGTGTGGAACGTGGTGCAGTGGTTGCTGGAGGGGTAAGAGTTCTTGCACGTGATGCAGAGGACGTAGATGGTGGACGGCGTGAGTCGGTGGAGGACAAGGGAGCTGAGGGGGTGAGGAACTCGCTCCTCGCGGTGGAAGTTTTGGCGTAAATAGCCGGCAAAGACACTGTTCCAGTTGGGGCGGTACATGACATGGTAGTAGTTCTCTGGACAGGGGGTGTTCATGGCCCAGGAGACGGTAGCGCTGGTGTAAGTGATGTTGTGCACTTCGATGTTCATCGTGCCCCTGTAACCAGATGCAGGGAGAGGCTTAGTTTCCTGATTCGTGTACAGGCTGAAAGGCCACTGACATCAGTGAAGTCTTTCCACCGGCTTTACTGGCCCTTAGATTGGACTCAGGACTATGCCTGGCTAGCTTAGATTAGATGCTAGGTGTTAGATGGCTAAAATTACAGAAAATGAATCCTGCTGGTGCCCAGACTACTGTATCACCCTGCTTCATGACCAAAAAAAACCAACTGGGACATAGGGTACACTTTATGCTCTAGTTAGATTTTTTTTTAAAAATCTCTTCTTTTTGACTGGTTGTCTATACAGGAAGCTTTTTTAGCTTTTTTGTTTCCCTTGGAATAGAAAGGATACTGCAAGTGTGATTAACATAAACCGATCATTAAGCTAGCTCCAGCTTGCCTTGCAGAGCTTCCAACAGATATTTTGATTTTACACAACTTTTTAAATGCTATTTCAAAAGCTGTATAATGATTAATTTACTGGTTTAAGCTGTTGCTGCATTTTCTGTACCTAACTTGTTGCTTAATAGAGTATGAACTCCTTTTGTTCCTACAGCATCTCACACTGTAATATCAGGAACTTAAATGTGAAATCTGGAGGCTAGTGAAATATAAAATCAATGCTTTTAGGGAAGTACAAATATATGAATAATAACTACAAAGCTCTCCCCCAGATAAAAGACACTGACCGCTAACAAACTACTGTTTAACAACAGCCACAAATCACTTCAGTACATCGCTCCTTTAGGTCCCCGAAGTGCTGTCTGAGCCTCGTTGCAGGGTTATCTCTCCCAACCACCCGAGTGCTTTGAGCAGGAGCTGCACGCGATAGACCTCGTTTCTTTTTTTCCTTCTTCCTCTCTTTTAATATAACTAACTTTCCTTTAATTCACTCAAGCAGCAGCTCATCTTAACAACGGTTTTAACCATTCTTACATGAAGAGCAGAACAGCACAAGCGCCCATCGCTGAGCCCTCCCAGAGCCATGGGCAGCCACTTACCTCCCCGGGCAGGTCTGCGGTGGCCCGTCGGTGCTGGCGAGCAGCGTGGCCACGGGCGGGCAGCGCCTTCTCCTCTTCCCACCGCTCGCCTCCCGCCTGCCTCTGCTAAATCCCTTCCCCACGCGGTGCCTCGTATTATACCCGTCTGGGGCTCCGTCATCTCTCACCATAGCAACCAATAGGAAAGGATGGGCAGGCATCTTCGAGTGATTTGGGAATGTTATCCCTAAAAGCTTTTGCCTGGGAGAAGTGTGTGTTTCTGAAGCAGAAAAAACAAGCCAGGTGGTTTTGTTTGCTGGCTTGTTTGGGTTGGTTGGGGTTTTCTTTTTTTCCCCTGTCCACAGTCCCCCAGCAAGACTGTCGCTGCACCCCAGCAGGGTCTGGGGTTAGAGACACGTTTGGCACATGGTATGAAATCCGGGATCCTGGCCTGCTATACACATTGGTAGTTTAGCACTCAGGGGCTTTGCCTTTAATTCTGTGATTTCTTGCATGTTTAAACTACTGATTTAAGCCAAAGCTAATGAACAGTAGATTTTCATCCCTGATGCTGCAGCAATGTTCATTAGCTTTTTACTATTTTCTAAGCTGTGTGATGGGAGTAGGAACTCGGTTTTCAAAGACCTCGACCTCCTGCTGAACTCCCGTGTGATTAGGACAGGCTCTTCTTTGCATGCCCCTGCCTTATCGACAACTGAGGAATGTCCCCTGTCAGTCTGGTGAGAGGGCAGGAGGGAGAGGCAAAGCCAGCGCCAGCAGCGGGAGCAGCCAGGAGGGACAGCCGTGGCACTGGGGACAGCCGTGGCACTGGGCCTGGTAAGGACAGGCTCTGAACAAGTGACTCACTGCTCTCTGAAGCCAAAATGTGTTTGAGAGAGGAACTTTCCCATAAGAAATGTCAGTTCTGGGTCTGGAGTTACTCATTCCATGTCATTCCTGGAAGGGTGCTTGCAATGTTTCGAAGATCTTCTAAATATCAACGGTGATGAGATGATGCAACCTGCATCAGGAGGGGCTATTACAAGCCTGGGGAGTTTGTGTGACCCTTGCTTTTGATTTACGTTTTGCAGTTCTGGATGTTTTGGTTTTGTCTTTCAAGATCTGTATTCCCTTCTGTCTCTGTGAGTGAGCTGTGGCTGCCAGCGAGCTGAAAACTGGGAGCAGAGATGAAAATAATTATGGGCAGTGATGGAAATGAAAGTGCTCCCAGGTGGCTTCCTGCCATTTACATGGCTCAGTCCTGCTTACAAGAGCAGGGGGATAGAGAGCTCTTAGCTGGTCCCGTGCTGTGAGTAAAGTACATCCTTGCCTGCAGGGAGAGGGCTGGGGATACAAATCTGTGCTTCAGAAAGGTGGATTACACAAGGTGGTAACATTTTCATGAGAGAACTGCTTTCTTATGGCGTGTGGGTTGTTGAGTTTATCAGTGTTCAGTGTTGCTTCAAAATTAAATTTCAGTTGTTCACAAACAAGATGTGGTAGCAGGACGTGAGGAAACTGAGGAAAACGGGAATAGCTGGATTAGGCCAGCAAAGGGTCCTGCTGACCTTCCTCCATGCAGTGATCAATCCCGCTAGCTCAAAGGAAACCGCAACAAAGCTTTCAGTGGTGTTGGTATTACCTCCTCCCAAAATCAAGCTTGCACCGGTTTACACTGGTGATGAGCTTGAAATTCTCATTTCCCGGGATGAGAAGATGCCAAAACCATGCCAGTGCCAGGACTGCTCGAGCACTGGTGTTGCCCATATCTGCAGGTGGACCTGGCTGTGGCCCTGTCTGGGACCCCTCGCTCCTCGCCATAGGACGCAAACCGCAGGCACGCTCCAGTGGCCAGCAGAAACTGAGCCATTTTCTGCCATTCAGCCACTTATAAAACGCAGCAGGTTGCCAAGTCTCCTACAAAGAAGCTGCAAAATTACCAGCAACGCACTTCTTACTGCTCATTAACCACTTCTTAGCTCTGTAAATGCTTTAGATTGGGCTTCACTTATGTATTTTCATGAGTGCTTCTGTTTTTCTTGGCACTGCCGGACCCAGGGTCACGCCAGACTCGCTGGAAATCCCTGGTTCCCTCCCCTGGTTGAATTTGCCCCCCCTTTTTTAACGAGCGTGCAGGCAGATGTAACCTGAAGGACAGCGCATGCTGCTGGCGCTTGCAAAAATAGTTACGGCGTGCGAATGGGATGGAGCTGCTCTATTTTCTGCTGCCGTGTCTGCAGCAGCAGCACAAAGGCGTTAAGGAGCTGTGGTTGCTGCCAGTGGTGTTGGCAGCGGGGGCTGCTGATGCCCTCCAAGAGACCGCGTGGGCTGTGCTACCTGGCCTGCCACGGCCATCGGCTTGTAAATAATAGCAGTGTATACAGTCACTGAAAATCAGTAATTGGTATAGCAAGGCATCATGCTGAGCCAGAGAATGTATACTGACACAGCCTCTATACACAGGACATACACAGACACAGTCTCAATACAGTATATAAACGTGCCTGCTGCATTGTACATGAACTGTCCATCCCAGCTAGGGAATATGTATTTTTTTTGCATGAAAGTCTTAGCAACTGGCTGATTCAGCTGAATATGGTAAAAGCTTTATAGGGAGAGTGAAGGTTGCTTGTGGCCGGGGAAGGAACCAGGCCGTATTCAGGCTGTTTAACTTAGAGACCTTCCTCTGACTTTTTTAGAGACCCTTCTCTGACAATTCTGGTCAGAATTAGTTTTCACTTTTTTAGACACCATCTCAGCTGTCACACTGAAGTTAGGTTGGCTGGGAGCCTGGAATAGTCTTGGGCTGTGTGCAAGTCCTTTTTTGTCTCTAAGTATATTCCTCTTTCATTAACTCTTCAGTTTTCCAAGGAGGTTCTGGCACAGGCAGTATTACCTGTCTATTGTCTCTCTCTGATCTGTTTTATCAGATAAAACCCTCCCTGCCTTCCCTCAGGTAAGCTCAGACAGGTCTGGGTGATGGCCAACAAGAAGCTCAAAGACGTGGAAATGATAACTGGGTTTTGGTTTGCTTCATTTACTGCTGAATCTGCTCCAGAGCATCCCTAGTAACCTCACAAGCTCCCAAAGCAACACGGGGGCCTTCCCCACGCCCCGAGTACGGAAGGCTGTCCCTGTGACCTGGGCACAGGGTGGGACAACTGGGTTCTGTGGGACACCGGGAACTCTGCCCCACGCTGCAAATCCCAGCCTGCCTGCACTCCCAGCCCCAAAACCTGCCCGTTTGGCCCCAAGCCAAAGGTGGGGCAAACCTCCACAGTGTCTTCGGCAGCTGCTGCTCCTGAGAACAGCAAAACCTCTCAAGAGGCGGTGAGACTGGGGGCTTTGCTCCGGCTCTCCGAGCGTGTGGAAGCGGCCGCCCAGTGCGGGGGAGCGAGCGAGCCGAGCCGTGCAGCCAGCTTGTACCTTCAGCTGTTTTGTCTTAAAATACCCACTGGTGTCATTTTTTTACATCCTACAGTCTTTACCCCAAGCTGTGTATCTCACCCTTAAATGGAGTTATATTTTTAATTGCTGGCAGAGTAGTATTATTAGACGCAAGCCTGCTGCTAATGCGCTGTGTGGCTCTGCGGAGAGCTTGATGAACCTCCCTCATCTTGCAGACAGGCGGGGATGAATCATCCCGCTCGTCTGCAGCCAATGCATGTCCTAAAATGTGTCTTCTCCTAATCAGGCTTATTGCTGGGACCCCCACTTGAGGGAAAAGCCCGCTTGAAAGCTGCTCTCCAGACCCGTTATCCGGCTGAGAGGCGAGGGAGTGCTGCGAGGTGGGCGGCTGCGCGGCAGCACCGTCCACTCACCGCCCGTACAGCGAAATGTCAGCCCCGTTATGGGCAAAATCTGACCAATTGCTGCACCACTGGGTACTGCTGGTGGCCCATCTCAGGGGACCATGGCCTGTGCACAGACTGAAGCCCTGGCTCCTAGCTGTGGAGCAGCAAAGGCACTTCCACACATGAGCCCAGTGAAATGGGGATATTTAGTTCCCCCCTAGTCTGGGTGAGCCGCCGGTTTGCTAACTGTGGGGAAATAAGAGGGTAAAGGAGCCACTGGGGAGGCCATCTCGGGGTGCGAGGAGCCATCTCGGGGCCACCTGGCTCATCCCCGGAATAGCGCATTGGAATAGCGCATTGGAATAGCGCATTGGAATAGCGCATTGGAATAGCGCATTGCAAAAGCCACAGCAACAAAATGCCGCGGGAGCGTGGCTGGGCTGGGGCCCTGGCAGGTTACTGGCTTCCCTCTGGGATGATCGTGTCAGCCATTTGGCAAATGTTACAGCTGGGCGTCGCCTGGTGTTTAAACAGACACGCTTTAGGAAACATAAACTATTGCTGTTTTTCACATGTATCAGTGTGCATATCTAGTGGCTTTGGGTCAGCCTCTACCAGACAGATTTTTAAAGATTTGGTTATCGAAGGATGGAGATACAAACCTAAGCAGGATACTCAAAAGCAGTTCTCGTAACAGGAATTGGCACCCAAGGAGCTTTGAAAGTAGGCTTCTGTCCGCCTAAAGAATTTTTAAATTCTTGCCCGTACTTATTCAGGGCCCTTTTGTTTAGTTTTAATGGGAAAGTTCACGCATGTTGTGAATGAATGCACTACAGAGCCTCCAAGGTACATAATAGTATTAAAGGGGTTTTTTTCACCTACCAGGACCAGGAGGTGAAACTGTGTTTCACAGAAAGTAGGGGACTTTCTAACTCTGTCTTCTTTCTGCTAGCTCTTTCAAATAGCACCTAGGAATTCTAGTAGGCAATAAGCTGCTGGACCAGAGCAGTGGGGCTGTAACAAAATGAGGGACAATTAATTAATTAATTAACGCAACGGACAAGTCTAGAAAGCGTGATCAGTACATCAGTCCGCTGGAATTCTATATCTGAGAGCAAAAGAAAATATTTTTCCAATTCTTAGCAAATGACTTCACTTTGTAACTCATTAGTAACTCAAATGAAGTGTTAAAGTAAATCTCAAGGAAGTGAGTCAGAATTGGAGGACAAGCAGCCTTCAGCTGGCTGTATTGCAATTGCCGGGAGCAGCAGCGTTGGAGGATAGACAACATTTTGTCCTATTCTGCTACTTCAACACTTTCTCCCTTTCACCCTAAGCTCTTCTATGCATTGGTCCCTCCGCTCTCTTGGCTCCATTGCTGGCAGGGAAGGAAATCCCTGTAGAGTGGGGTCTGTAATATCTGCAGGGAAGCAAGCTCCCTGCTGCACGAGGATGCACTGTGCCTCTAATGCGCAGCCTTCACACAAGAAGTGAAGTCAGCCTTGCACGGTACGTTTGGGATACAGCTTAATTTGTTTTCTTGTCCTTGTTTAAGAAGATCTTTTAGTAAGCATGAGCCAGGGGGTTTATCCGTGTTTTGCTGGAAGGGGCACTACATGCCAGAATCTTTTCAAGAACGTGCTTTTTTGCTGTTTACTGAGGTTGCAGTTGTTACAGATGTCGTGGGGGGAGACTGCAGCCCTTCTCTGCTGGGCTGAGTCATGATGCCAACACTTCTATTGCAGAGCCCAAGCTGAGCATGCGGTGTCTCAGCTAAATCTGATTTTCAGTATTTTTTTTGCAGATCACACAAGTGAATTAATTCCCCCTACTTCTGTTTCCCTCATGCCAAATGGATCCTGTAAATGTTCCAGTGACAAAACATTGCAGCAATTTCCACATTTCCAAGATGACACTGATAGAGTACATTCCTGGAAATCACTCTCTGTTGTCTGCCACTAAATATTTTCTGGGGGCCAGAGCCCCGGGTACTATTCTCCCTAGATCAGGGTCAGATTCTTGCCCTTTTCAGTCCCATGGAGATGTCGGTTAAGTACAGAGGCTGATGTAGAGCTGTGCAGGATGCAAAAAGGATCTTTTCCATGCCTCTTCCAACTGCCCTTAGGCTCAGATGCTGCAGTTCCTATTTTCTTAATAAGCCTCATTTAAAGCAAGGGCCTATAGAAAAAAAATGTCTGGTTACCTGTATATAAAGCTTTTTGTTTTGGTAGAGAAGAATTTGGGTTTGAAGAGGCAAAGGGCTAGTGAACTGAAATCCTTGATTGGGAATGTATGGGGTAGTAAATTACCTTGGAAATGAAAGTGGTGTTGCTACATAGCAGGATAATAAACCTTGTGACGTGACAGTGTGTTGAGATTAGAATATGTCTGACTATGTAGGAAGAAAAGCAATCTCCTCTTTGCCACAATAAGTAGAAGAAATGGGAATTGTCATGGGTATTATTATTTCTCCTTCTCTATCTTAAAAATTATTTGAAGTGATGGAACATAATACTGTGATAAGAGAATTACTTACAGGTCTGGTAAATGCTCCTGTCTAACTGTCATTGTGCTTCTAATTTCTCAGCCTCTCAACATTGCCTACAGTCACATCTATAGCTCCTACCGCAATTTTGTGGGGCCACCTCATTTCAAGACGATCTGCAGGCTTCTTGGCTATCAAGGGATTGCAGTGGTCATGGAAGAGCTGTTGAAGATCGTCAAGAGCCTGGTAATTCTGAGCCTAACCCCGGCAATGGAGAAACCTCGATGCCTTGAGAGGCGTAGGTTGGACAGTCAGCCTGGGCTTTGGGTTCAGGGCGTTCACATCTGGTCACCTTCGTGTCCCTTGATCCACACTGAAACACTTGTATTAACGGTGTGATTTTTCACTGTTGCTGAGGAATCCCACTGATTCCGTGGGATGATGGAGTGTTTCCACCATCTTGAAGTGTTAACTGTGATCAGCCACCTACATCTGGGGGTGGTGGAGCTGGTATGCTGCTTTGCTAAAAGCCATCGAGAAGTGATCGGGTGGGACATGGCACTCACGGTCCCTCAGCACTGCCTGTGCTGCAGTCTGGGAGACCTTCAGGACACGTGCTCGTGCTCAGCCATAGCACAAGTGCACTCTGTCTCACTGCTTTTGATACCCCCGGAGAGCTGCAGGAAGGTAGAGAGCAGGCAGCAAAACTGATGAAACCAACTTTTTGAGTCTTTATAAGAAAATTCCTGCTATAGATGAGTCCTTATTCAAGCCATACTGTCCATTTCCATCAGATTTTCAAAAGCCAGGCTGCCAATATCCCTATCTGCTTTCTAGTTCTCTCTTCTTTTTCAGAAGAGAAATGTGATGTCCACAGGGAAATGATCCCATGTGCTCCCTAAGGGCACGAACAGTACCAAGCATTAAGAAGGGAGGAGGGAGTGTGCAAAAATGCATAATTTTTCAGGTCTTGCTTTTCTACTAAAACCCTTGTTTTACTGGAAAGATTATTTTCATTCATTATAAATATTTAAATTCTGTTTTGACTGCAATGACATCATTTCTAACTTGTCTAACAAAGCAATGTACAACTGAAAATCTCAAGCATATATCCAGTTTCTTTACTGTAAAGGACCATAGTTACTGAAGATGTAATTCATGTCACTTAGTTGAAAATGCCGTAGCTGGTGTGCGAGATCAGACAGCATTCAGCACAAAGACAAAGATTTTATGTTTGGCTAAATAGCGTTTAGTGCATAATCCCGTATAACGTATCTACAGGATGCAGGTGTATAACTCCAAATGACAGCAAGCGCTTTTAACTAAGAAATATACTTTGTTCTTCTCCATATTAGTTCAGAAAATCAGATCTGCAGAAACTTGTTCTACATGCATGTAAATTCTTTTTTAAACTCTTGAGTATCTAGTAATCATTCCTCAGGTGGAAGGAGCATTTCCTGTGCTGGGGAATGACTTCTTTAGCAGCTCTGGTGAAATGCTTTTTGGCTTAGGAGCACAAGTCCAGCTGGATCTCAGACTGAGCCTTGTTTGGATTTCAGCTGCAAACAATGCAAACACAACAAGCTGTATTTTGAAGTTGAAAATCCATGCAGCTGTGATTTATTATTCAGGAGGAAGCTGTAAAAGCACTCAACTCCGTGCACTCGGGCTGAATTTTATATTTGGGTGAAATCCAAATTAAGCAAGTTCTTCTTGGACTCCAGCTGAAGTTTCATCCTGTGCTGTCAGATGTGGACCCATGCACAACCAGCCCTCTTTCAAAACCAACACCAGGAGAAGCCGTCATTCCAGTTTAACCTCCCTTTGTCTCCAACAGCTACAAGGCACCATCCTGCAGTATGTGAAGACTCTGATTGAAGTAATGCCCAAGATATGCCGCTTGCCAAGACATGAATATGGCTCTCCAGGTGGGTGCTACAGAAAGATGCACAATGGTTTGAGCAAGAGCTCGCCCACGTGTTTGTACAGCATTTACTCAGACACACACTAGTAATTAAACAAGGTTTGGCACCTGACATGCCAGTGCAGCATGCAGCCCAGGCTTGTTGAGACGTTCAGCTTCTTTGCTGTTGACACTGGAACATGTATAGGAAACTTTTCCAGGAAATCTCCTGTTGGAAATTTCCCTTTGAACACACAGATGACTGATAAGGGTATGTCTTCTGGTAGTTCATGTTTTGTTGTCAGGATTTTGTAAGCTTTTGTTATCGTGGGTTCACTGATATTTTTCAAAAGGTCTACTTAGTTGATGCAAAGATTTTTTGCAGCATGACTGCAGTCTGCCATTGAGCTGGATGGGGAAACTCTGGCTGGTATACATGAGCCAGCACCAGGACATCCATTACAGTCATAAATCTCTTTTTTCCTCTGATTAGGAAATCCAAGGACTTCATATGAATTACTCCCTATTTCCCAAGGGTTACTGAAAGCAGGATAAGACACTGCGCGCTAGTTCTCCCCAGTGCCAGTCTCCGCCTCTCCTTTCAGCAGTTACAGCTTGCAATTTGTGATTAAGGAAATATCAGGCACTGACTGTCTTTTTATCCAGGTTATCAGAGGGTGATTCTGCTCTCGCGTTTCTGACTGTCCTTCCTTGACTTTTAAGGAATCCTGGAGTTTTTCCACCATCAGCTGAAGGACATCATTGAGTACGCAGAGCTGAAGACCGACGTGTTCCAGAGCCTCAGAGAAGTGGGCAATGCCATTCTCTTCTGCCTCCTTATCGAGCAGGCTTTGGTAAGGCAAAACCCCCTGCACCAACAGAGCATACTTGAAATTGCCAGCTCAAGAGTATAAGTGGAAGTGGGTTCTCCAGCAGAAGAGTTTGGGAAATGTTACTTTCCAGCTTCTCGTGTGCTCAGGGTCTCTCTGGGGCTGTGTTATTGGGGTCTGTGGGCGTGTCCATGGGGATGGTGTGCATTGTCGCTTGGTCACTGACATCTGGGATTGCTGAAGGAGAATCTGAATACTGGAAGATCTAGATTTAATTCTTGGACCCAAAGCTACCCCTTTGTCCTGGTTTCGGCTGGGATAGTTAATCTTCTTCCTAGTAGCTGGTATAGTGCTGTGTTTTGGATTTAGTATGAGAATAAAGTTGATAACACACCGATGTTTTAGTTGTTGCTAAGTAGTGCTCACACTAAATTAAGGACTTCTTACCTTCTCATGCTCTACCAACTGAGAAGGCTGGAGATGCACAAGAAGCTGGGAGGGGGCACAGCCGGGACAGCTAACCCAAACTGGCTGTCCTGGTTTCGGCTGGGATGGAGTTGGTGTGTGGTGCTCAGTTGCTAGCTGGGGTTAAACCATGACACCCTTGGTCATCCTTCTCAGAAATAAAACCAACTGGAGCTTGTAAGCTCTCTGGGGCAGGGATTAATACTTTTTTATATACGTATTCGTACAGTGAGAAGTAGATTTGAGCCCTTTGCTCTTCTGGGGTGCCAGTGCAATGAAAAAAACCTGATAGATTCTAATGGTGATGAGGATAAAGCAATCCAACAGGAAGGAAATCTCAGAAGAGCTGATGATAGATTTCCTATGACTTCTTTTCACTGCAAACTTAGCTGGTATTGCCCCCTGCACAATTGTTTTGCACGTGCACAAGTCTCTCAGCCCATGTGATGCCCTTTCTGGTATGGGGCAAAGGCTATGTCTGAGTGCCACACATGTCCTTAGCTTCTAGTTTTTCACACAATAAATTTACTTTGTAATGAATTTACCTCACAGTTTGGCCCAGAGCCAACTGAGGAGTGTTCAACAACACAATTTTACATTAAAAATGCATATTTCATGTCATAATGGTTTTGGCAGGGTTGTTTCCGTTTTTCCAGAAATATTTCAGAAAGACTTCCCTAGCATAAGATGGGATTTCCAAGCAAAGCCAGAAAGTTTTGTTCAGAGCAAAACCAGAAGGAAGTTCAAAGATTCCAAGTTTTATCCAACCACAGAGCACAGGGAAAACTGAAAATCTCTGCATGTCCTCAAAATGGATATTTCTGCCCTTGCCTTTGCATTTTAACCCCAGATATAGAGACTTTTAGTTCCTGATATGGTGTATCAAACACATTCAGTGAGCAGTAGTTGAGTAAGATTAAGAAAACTAGAGAGATGTGTATCACCTAGCAGCTTGGCTTGATCGTATAGAATGACCAGAGTTGCCAACTATATCCTGGCAGTTTCTGTCCCTTTTGTGGCTTCGTCACTGCTTTCTGCTGTTCTCAGTGTTGGATTTTATGCTGGATGTACTGCATTTGCCTTTTCTGTCCCATCTTTAAATGGACACTTAAGGGACACATGGTGGTTTCTTTTACAAATCCTTCATTTCAATGCAAAAATGTTCTTCCAGTCCCAGGAGCTGTACATCAGCAGTATACTGGCATTTTAGAATAGCAGAAAATAAAGAAAAGAAGACGGTGAGAATTTGGGGGTCCCTTTAGGAAGGCTGCCCATCAAAGTCCACGTCTGCCCACTTTCCGTGCCAGCCAAAGTCTTTCCCTCTCTGATCCCGTTTTTCCACACAGAAATAGATTCAGACTATAAAGCCATTTTGCATGCAGCGGGCACTGGTTCTCGCTTGCTGGAAGACGTCAGATGCGTAGAGCCATCACGTAACAATATTTTCCCTCTAATGGAGCTCTTATGCAGCAGGAGCAATTGCTTTTACGGTACAGTTATCTTCATAGCTGTCAGAATGATCTAAGGCTGGTGGTATTTGCTGGCAGAGACTGCTCTAGTGAAGATGCATAGTCTGCTCCATTCGACCCGCTTTTTATTGTTTAAATTGAGGAATGAGGGGTTACTTTGGACTAAATTTCTAAGCACAATTCTTACTCTCAGGTAATGGGCCTTGGGGAGGAGATCTATTAATAACATGACTAATTTTGGGACAGATATCAGGTGAATGCAGGCTGCAAATGGTGAAAATACTCTCTTTATCAGAGGGAAACAGCAGTGAAAGAACATTCATCTAGGAACAAATAGTGTTTTGCAAATGAAATAACCAAGGTGACAGGCACATTCTGTTAGCATCAGCATCTCTCTGCCCATGGAGGGGCCCCGGACTGTTCCTGTCCCTCCAGCACTGTGTCACAAACTGCACTCCCACAAACTCGCTCTCATCCCAGCATCCATGCGCCAGTACAGCCTCCTGCAGCTCCATGCTACACTGTCCTCTCCCTCTTGGCTGGAAGGTGGGGTATCCACCCGTGCATCCCAAACAGACCCAGCCGAGTCATTCCATCTGGCCCCCAAATATCTTTTGCTGCACTGTCATGACCTGCTTTCGAGTGTGTCTAAATCTCTACAATAAGCTCAGAACTGAAAGCATGTCCTAGAACTAGACTTTGGTAGGAGCAAACTAATGCCTTGTCGTGACGCAATGCCTCTGTGTTAAACAGCTTTGGTTTCCTTGCTGCCGTTTCCCATTGCAGACTCGTATGCAATGTATTGTCAGCCATCGCTCCTCAGTCTCCACCTGCCTATTTCTAGGTTTCTCCTCCTTGTGCATCTGTGTTTGGGATTATTTTTTCTCAAGTGCATCGGCATGCATTCTCTCAGGTGGCATCTCATGATGTTATTCCTCTCTGGACTTCTGTATTACTTTCCCTGGTGCCTACACCTGGTGCCTACACTGGGATTCTGGTCTGATAGCCCTGGCTGAGAACACCATACGAACAACCAAATAATTTCAGACCAACATATTATGTACCTATTTGCAATAGAGCCATGCATCACTATATTTCACATGTACACATCCTAAAATAACTAAGCCAAAGGGTAATTTCCACCTGGGCACTCTCTGTAAAAATAAACAGCAGGAAGTCATCAGGGTAAGATGAAACTGAAACCTCCATGTTCTTTATCCCCTCTTACTTGCAGTGCTAGTAAGTGGAACAGAAAATAAATATAAAGCTCTGGCCTTGTACAGGCAGGAGGTAACTTATTTGAGTTAAGGAAACTTCCTGGCTTAAGTTGAGAGGTATTTCTTCCAGTTTTAGTTCATTTAGGTTCAATCCATTGGAGTTACTACTGAACTGGGTTGGATTTGAATAGGTGCTGTAGACATGAATTGTTGTAGTGTTGCCCAGGCCCCTGAGCCATACACTCAACCCCTATAGGTATTTTTTAACTTACTTTATCTTTCTTTCTTCCTGCCTCAGTCCCAGGAAGAAGTTTGTGATTTGCTGCATGCTGCTCCCTTCCAAAATATTTTGCCCAGGGTCTACATCAAAGGTAAGAAGCTGAGAGGGAAGCAGTGGACAGACTCAGAGGTCTCTGCCCAGAAGCTGTTTCTCTCCCATTTCTGCTGACAATTAGTTCTGGCCCTGCTTCCCCCTCGCAATAGATAAGTGGATGCAGCCAGAAGTCAGGTGGAAACAAATGCCAAGGGTGCATTTTCTGTAGCCTAGTTACAGACTGAAACCTTAGTCAGTTTGGGGGTTCCCTTAAGGTTTTAAAGCCATTTCACAGCCTCTGTGGAGGATGACAGCATGAAATGTCCATCTCAACAGGAGTGATCAGTAACAGGGACATGCTTTTGGACTTGTGTGATTAAGCTGCTGCTGAGACTGCAATCGCACATCCCTCCCTTCTCTGCATCACTGGTTCCCTCATTTGCTGTCGGTTTGGCTCACTGATCCAAAGTCTTGTTGGATGGTTGCTGGGGGGCAGCTCTGAGCAAACTCGGCGGAAATTGCGGGTCTCCACTTCCTCCTCTCATTTCACTGTTTGCTGCTCGCTTGACAGAAGGAGAACGCTTGGAGGTGCGCATGAAGCGTCTCGAAGCCAAGTATGCCCCACTTCACCTGGTTCCCTTAATAGAGAGGCTGGGCACTCCGCAGGTAAGGATTTCATTGAAAGGGATGGCTGTTGAAAATTCATAGCAGACCCCAGATGGCCTGTTTGGCCTTGGGAAAGTGATCCTTTTTTTTTTTTTTCCCCAAAAAAAAAATACATCAATCTGACAAGAAAATCAGAATCCTTGCCCTAGCAGACACTTTGAAGGGAAATTTGTGAGCGCGTCCAGAGATGGTGTGTTGCTGCCTCCGGTCTGGAGAGCTGGCGGGGAGCTGTAAGGCAAGCGTGCTAGAAGCCAGCTCTGAATAAGAACAACTCTGAAAAACTCTTCTTCTCCATTTTAAAAAGATGGAGAATTGCTGGGGTGGTTTGAGGGGAAACACTTCAGGGCTGTCCCTGACTTAATCAATTGCCATCACTTTTGGGGATCTCATTTTAGGGCTGCAGTGTGGTCCATTTTTAAGCTCATCCCTGTCAAGGAATACATCTGAGAATGGTTTCCCTCCTAGCACATGCTTAGAGCTTCAGCACATGCTTAAAATTACGGCTCCATTTAAGTGTCTTCTTGAGATGGGTCTCAGCTTGGAAAAGATCTCTTGTGCAGAAACTGAGCACTGATAAAAATATATCCATATATTGATCAATGTAACGGGCAAAATTTGAGCTCCATTGATACCAATAGCCAAACTTCCACTGCCTACTTAGTGGGGTTGATGGGATAAAAATGATTCAAAGTATTAAATGAATCAACACCCTTTTCCTGTAATGTACTGCCAAGGGAATGGAATGAACACTCCGTTGTGTGAGGTGACAGATCTATGGCAGGCAGAAAGTTGTTGATTTTTTTTTTCTTGTTTTTCTGATGAATCAAGGACATTTCGAACTTTGCTTCATTGAAAATCGTATGAAACAAAGAAATTGGCTGGATAACTGAGGGCTTTGTCTTACTTTGTAGACACTTCTCTCACTTCCCATTGACTTCCTTTTAAAGGAGACACTCGAGAAAAAGAATTCACCTCTGTGTTTTTGTGTCTTTGTGTTGGTCTTTCTATCTCTCCTTCTTTCCATGCAAAATCATCATTGAAATCTGCTATTAGAGTCCACTCGTTGCTTATCCCTGCCATAGTTATGATGGTGATGAAAACAAAAGGTATTTCATGTCCCGCTAAAAATTAATTTTTCTGTAAACTGTTCCCATGTTCATCACACAGGTACAGTTGAGTACCAGACCTTTTTTGAGCTCAGATGTAAATGAACACAAGAGTCACTTTCTGTAGGTGCCTCCGTAGCTTCTAAGCTTGCTCCTTACGCAGTTTTGGACATGCATTTTGGAAATGCAGTTTTGGACACAGGCCATACGGGATTTTTTCCTGCAGAACGCATAAGTGCCTTTTAGCAATTATCCAGAATCTGAGTAGAAGTTGCCTGCTAGGTGCCTCTCCCTAAAGGTGGCCCTGTGCATTTCATATAATTACATGCTGTGAAGGGGCTGAGCCAGAGGCTGCTGTAGTTAGTGGGGCTCTATCAGTCTTTGCAGGCTTTGGGTACGGTTCTTGCAAGCTTGCCAGTTAAGAAGCTGTAAAAGAGGTGTGGCACAACTGGATTTGTGCAATGGCTGAAAAACTGTGGGTGATTGTTGTAAATAATTGTTTTGCATTGGGAATCCAGAAGCAGCTGTTTGACAGGTGATTCATAACGAACCAGGGGGGACAAAGTGGTTCATTAAAGGAATCCTCTCCCTTTTAATGCTGACCATAGGGGTATTTAGTAAGAGATTTTCAAAAGTGCTTGGTCAGTCTGATTTTTTCACTGGAAGTAATGGGAGCCTTTCCTTTTGAAGGCAGAGGGAATAGTTGAGCCAGCACAGTGGCATCCTTTGACAATTTATCTCGAGAGCACCCTTCCTCTCCTGATCTTAGAAATCAGCAGGACTCCAGACTGTGAGGCAGATCTGGCCACAAGACTAATAGCTCTCTATCTGCCTTCACCATGTTAGATATCTGCCCAACGCTAGTAGTCCTGTATCAAAGACTGCTCTTATGGTGATGAATTTTAGAACCAAATTCTGTCTGTGAATGTGTATAACTGAGTGGCACTACATCCTTTGAGAGCCAGATGCATCCCTTTCTAGATTAAGATTTCTTCAGAAACAGTATACTGAAATCATTGGACTAGTTGTTCTCAAAAGCACCTCTTCTATCACTATATCTTAGCAAATAGCAATGCTAACAACTAATTTATATTTGAAATGGCTTTACTTCTACTGTGTCCCCATTTTGCCATCACAGACTAGTGTGTGCAGATGCTAATCTGTACCCATAAGAGCCTGGAGCAGGTGAGGAGAGAGAAAGTGTACAGCCTTTAGCTATAAAAACAAGCTGGATAAAATAAATCTTTACTTGCTAAGCAAACATATGCAAGTGCGTGCCATGAAACCGGTGATATCATTCCTGCATTTAACAGATCTAGGGATCCCAGATCCAATCTAGACTCTGCACAGCCATACAGCTTTCCCTTGGTATTTGCTATTAGTTGAACATTAATTCATCCAAGGTTCCCAGAACATCCTTGAAATTGTGGCACAAGCAGGAATTGTAACGCTTCTAATTTCAATAGCCACCAAACTAAAAATGCTTTAGGTTACTGCCAGCATAAACTAAGAGTCAGGAAAGGGGATGTGCAGGCACATTCATGGGTTTTTTTTAAAGTGAAATAAAGACGACCCAAGTAAACCAAGCATAATTCATGTTCTTAATGTCTGGCCAGGACACGTGCCTGCCCGTTGTACCAGATGCTCTGAGCCCCCGTCGTGATTCTGATCGGGATGATGTTTTTATAGGCATTACAGGGACAGCTGGAAATGGAGCAAATGCTTAAAAACTATTTAAAGCTTCAGGAAGTCCTCTGGCGTAGGCAGGGGGTCGGTAAATGTCACGCTTGCTCTGCATGCCTCTGCCAAAGCGGTGAGAGGGGTAAAAGGCTCTGCCTGTGGGGCCAGGGCACCGTGGCAGCCGCTCATCTACCGGGGTGAGCACGGCAGAGCCGGAGCCTCCCACAGCCACAGGCTTGACTCTAACAGCACTCAGCTCCCACTTCCCGCGTTATTTTTGGCAGCGCTGCAAAGAGAAGTCAGTAATGCCGCTGGAAACGGCGAGAAATGGGGCAGCTAAGAGGATATCAGGGCAGCGAGCAAACTCCATGCTTGTACCCCAGCCCCACTCAGTCAGCTCAGTGGGGTCAGTGCTCCCGTGCTGGGGGGAGGCCCTGCTTGCTTATTTAAAAATGCCCATTTTTTTTTCCTCTGGGGGAGCAATGGGGCTGAAATGCTTTTAATTTTCCTCTAGTGTAAAAGCCAAATGAACTCCATCCAATGGAGCCATTCCAGATTTGTACATGTAAATCTGAGTGTGGATGTCACAGAAATTCTCCACACGTGTAAAGCTTCCACATCTGGAAAAAAATATTATTTGACTTTCTTATAAACCACAGGTTTTCCAGTATTAAGGTTCTGGTGGCTTCTCATCTTCCTCAGAGCTTTTTAACCCTAACTACAAAAGAAATCAAGAAAGCCCTGGACTATCTACATTTTAAAGAGATGATGGCAATATCCTGGGAAGCAAAATGTCCCTGTTCTCTCCTGTTTTATTTTCATAATCTGCAGAAATCATGAAATTAAACCCAGCAACACTAAGTAGCACTAATAGAACAGCATGCTAGCAGAATTAAGGATCAGTATTTCTGATCAGAGCTTTGCCTTCAACTTTTGTTTTCTGACGTACGTAGTTCTTTCAAAAGGTACTTAGGTTGGTGAAATATAATTGAGCACAATATTAAGTCTTCTTCCATTTGAGGGATGAGTATTCTCTGGTGGGGAGTACCATAGGAGCAGCCATCAGAGGTAAGGTTGGACCTTGCATGGAATGTGTGTTCACTTTGAAAGAGCCGAGGAGACCGGGAAGCGTTAAGTCCAGCGAGAGGGTCCGTCTGTATTACATCGTCACTTCTGTTTCTTTGATTGTCCTCCTCCTCAGCAAATAGCCATCGCCCGGGAGGGTGACTTGCTGACCAAGGAGCGGTTATGCTGCGGGCTGTCCATGTTCGAGGTGATCCTGACGCGAATTAGGAGCTACCTGCAGGACCCGATCTGGCGCGGGCCACCCCCGACAAACGGGGTCATGCATGTGGACGAGTGTGTGGAGTTTCACCGGCTCTGGAGTGCCATGCAGTTTGTGTACTGCATCCCTGTGGGCACCAACGAGTTCACTGCAGAGTGAGTGTCCGTCAGCCAGCTCTGCCGTTAGTGCTGCTCATGAGCTAGCGGGGCCGGCAAGGCCCCGGGATGCCCTCAGCTGCAGCGATAGCCTCAGCCAGTGTAGGGGTGGAGGGGGAACGTGGGTCCTTGATGAAAGGACTTTGTTGTGCATGGACATAAAGAGATGCCCAGAGAGCTTTCTATCTGAACAGCCAGGGAAAAGAGCAATGTAAAGGGACATGCCCGAGGTGACATGCAGAAGGAGATGGGTAGATGGGCCAGCAACCCAAGTCAGAGGCTAGGTCCTCATCCATCTTACCCTGTGATGCACCCTGCACAGCCTGGCCCTGGTGTAATTCTGTGTGTCTCCTTCTGAGTTCATTTTCTCTAGGTGTATACCCACTTTCTAGGAGTAGGACTGAATCTGATTTCCCTAGGAATTCACCAAGGAAAATTCCTGGTGCCATGGCAGGAATTCTCTTACCTAACTCTATCTTGTCATCTCTCCCCACCCCATCACCCTGTCCTCCTTCCAGGCAGTGCTTTGGAGATGGTCTGAACTGGGCAGGTTGCTCTATCATTGTTCTCCTTGGACAGCAACGGCGCTTTGACCTCTTTGACTTCTGCTACCACCTGCTGAAGGTGCAGAGGCAGGACGGGAAGGATGAAATCATAAAAAACGTGGTAAGTTGAAGGGCGAGGTCCCAAAGGACCTGAACCAGCACACTTCTTTCTGTTTTCTATCTTGCTTTGTCCAAACTCATAAATTACAGCCATGCCCAGTGTTAACCTTATTCAAACTGGACACACTCGCTGTGAGATTTCCATCTGCAATCTCAGCAGAGAGGCCAAGGTTTTAATTGGCTTGACAATCAAATCTTTTTTCTCCCAAAGCTTTTCCCTTCTTCCTCGGGTTGGGAAGCTGGAGCTGAGAAGCTGGTATTTCCAGCAACCATCCTGTGATCTCAGTGGCTTTATCAATAAGCAGCTGGGAGTCTAGACTTTAGAACGGTTAACTTAGGACCACTCACTGACCTTGTTAATGCTCTGTCTTGAGTCATCAAATCCTATAACGAAGTGAGTCACCGGTCCCTGGGAGGTGCTAAGTGGAACTGTAACACGTGTTATAGCTGCTTTGCTTTAGCAGAGGTTTCCAGCAGCAGGGCAGAGGTACTGGTACTTTCTAGCTGGTCAGATGACCTAAGACTCTCTTCACCTACTGTTTTTCTCCCTCACCATCCCTCCAGCCCTTGAAGAAGATGGCCGACAGGATCAGGAAGTATCAGATCCTGAACAACGAGATTTTTGCCATTCTGAACAAGTACATGAAGTCAGTGGAAACAGACAGTTCCACGGTGGAGCACGTACGCTGCTTCCAGCCCCCAATCCACCAGTCGCTGGCCACCACCTGCTAGTGTGGACACTGACTCCGCACGGGTTGGGAAGGGAGAAGGGACTGAACCCAGAACAGCTGGGAGGGGTAAACTCGACGGCATGAGACCTGGCAACAAAGTAAGACTGGGTATGCCTACTACACACGAGGATGCATCTTCCCATCCGGCCCTGTTTGAGTGCATGTTCTTCTGTACCATCCCTGTGATTGGTTTTACTTGTAGCTTTCAGACTTGGGGGTGGGTGGGGGCAGGCGGGCGAAATGTGCTTTTCTTCCATGAAGTGGTCCGGTTTTTCCCTGTGATTCATCCAATCGAACACATCACTCTGAAGCCATATTGCAGCCCTGAACGTGGGGGTCCTGATGGAAGAGCTCCATGCTTCCGCAGCACCGGGAGCCCACTCTCACTGCAGAAGCAATGGGGCAGATCAACACCCCCCAATGACATGTGCCACCAGCCATGGAGCAGGAGGGGCTGAAGACAAGCCTCTGATTCACTCTTTGGGAGGAAAGAAGGAATGAAGGCAGGATGTCACCTGTGGCAGCACCCCCAGGATCAAGCGATGGGCGCAGAGGAGCCGTGCCGGGCTGGTCTTGGATGGCTGCATGCCCCAGGCTGGGGCTAGCTTCGTGCTCCCTGCCGCATCGTTGGCCTTTCTAGCATCTGTTAAAGGGAGCTTTGGCACGTGGGTTTCAGAATAGCAATGACGTAGTCGCCAAATAACTCCTCAGCACTTCAGAGAGCTGGGGAAAGAGAAAATGGCCTGGTTTTTTCCCTGCTATGCGACATCCACTTATTTTAATGCAAAGGGTTCTCCCCTGAAGACACATCTTCCGTGGACAAAACAAGGTTTCTTACGGACTACAGAAGAGGCTGCATTCATGTGAATGTGCCCTTGAACATATTAATTTGGGTGGAAATAATCACTGGTCCTGACAGGAGGCAGGTGTAGGTACCTCGAACATATGTGATCTTTGATCTTTGGCCAAGGATGAGAGCTGGGGTGTGTAATTTGTGTATGTTCTGGGATGCTATTTTTCCCTTCTTTTAGACAAATTCCTAGTGGCACAACAACCAAATATCTTTCTTCAGAGAATGGTGACTATGAGCAGGGCTTAGGAAACTTCCCATCACTCAGAAATGATGTGATTGTTTAGAAGAGGTAAAATACAGGATAAGCATTAGAAAGTACCCAGAATTTTCCAGGTTTAAAGGCATTCAGAGGGAACACTGGAATCTGTTTCCTTTTCCCACTCAGCTAATCTAACTTCAAGGAGGATTTAATAACTCATGGTCTTCCCTGCATCCCCTCAGTAGTGTCACTGAAGTGATACAAAAGCTTGTGCTTGAAGTTAAAGGAGATCAAACCACATGTTCCAAGAGACAATGATGCTAGCCTCACCACTGGCAATATTTTGATTTCTCAGCTTTAGCCAGGTCACAGCAGATAATTGCTGTTACAGTATACAGATGTGATAATATATATTCCTTTCATGCATTTCATCATGCCTTGTAAACTGCATGCTATTACAGATGTTAAAAAGGCAGAGCCTGGGCATTTATTCTCTCAGAGGGAACATATAATTAATTAGTAGAAATGTCCCAGCTGCAGTATTTTGTCTTAGGAAACAACAGCCAGCAAACTACTATTAGCAAGAGGAGATCTTGCTGGGTGGGATGAATTTGTTCTCCCAGAAGCTCACCACCTACTCCCTTGATAATCAATACATACCCCACACGTGAAGAGTGCTGGACACTTTCACACCTTGAGTTTCCTTCACTTACCAAGACAGATGTTTAAACTGCAGGGAGGAAATTGTGCAGCACAGTAATCTGAAAGTAAAATGAAATCTCATGAAGTCTGGCTGAAATCTGTGAGTGGCAGGGAAGGACCCAGCCCGGCAAGGTGAGTTGTTTCCTCCATGTCGGGAGGAGGAGCAGGAGAAGAGCATCTGGGACTCGATGACACTGCAGGGCTCTTGCTCTCTATTTACTCTTCCACTAAGGATGTCAGTTCTGGTTTTCCATCATATTCCAGCACTTCTACACTACTGGAGTGAGGGTATCTACAGATATATATTTTTAAAAGGAAGAGGAGAATCAAGCACTTTATTTTTTGTGGAAAACAAGATACGAGGAAGATAGATCCACCCAAGATCCTATTTTTTCCTGACCTAAATAGTAAGTGCTTGTTATTTTGGTATGAAAGTGTTGCTGAAAAGGTGGCACAAGTCCCTGTCTGGCTCTCAGAGCCACCTCTGGGCACAGCACAAATTAAATGTCCTATTGCGTCTGACATGTTATGGGATGTTGGAGCCTTCTCAGAAACCAGCATGAGCAAGAATACAAAAGGATGAACTGTACCACACGGCCCAGTCACAGCTACCTAGACAAAATAGGATATAGTAAGGTGAATTTAAATGCCTGTTTTCATCTGTTTAGGTCTGGAGTGAGTCATGAGATATCTTACCTGAACATGAATATCACTTTGCATTCTTTTGCTGTAGTTTTGCCATAATAATTCTCTGAAACCCTGCAAAACACAGTTGCATGTACTTGAAAGAACAGGTAGATGAAATCTATTTGTTGCCCTCAGATTTGCTGGCAAAAAAGTAAAATCCCTTAAGATTCTGAGGGATTAAATGTTTTGAGCGAAATGTCCAAAGTGCATGAAGAAAATGTAAAGTGTTTTTGACTGTAGAGTGTATGCAGATGTTTTGCCTTGTTGCTCAAGTAGTATGAGATATCAGCTAGGAATAATCTTACGGTCTTCATTTCTGAGATTTGATGTTATTGTCCTTTTATTATCTAAAGGATCCAAATAGTCTTTAGCTTCAGTTCTCTAACCCTCCTTGACTGTGTATGAGAAAGAGGTCCAGGCTTATGTCTTTAAAGAACTCCATGAAAATGGAATTTTTTTCCTCCTAGCCTTTTTTTTAATGTCATAATTGTTAATGGAAATAGGGAGCAAATTTGTAAGCGTAGGGCTAAATAGTAACAGATTGCCATGGGGTTGGGCATATTCTCCACACTTGCAGACTTTCTGCCAAGTTTGGGTGTCTTCCTTGCAGATATGCTCTAATCCTATAGTTTTCAGCCTTTTACAATCTGCAGACCCCTAATTTTTTTCCTAGGGAAATGTGGACGCCTGTCTGGATACTTTAAGTCCACTGACTATGGGCTTGGTTTTTTACCTACATTTTCCTGCTTACTCTGAAGTAGTCTGCAAATTCCCCAGGATTTACCAGCCACCACTTGGAATGTCTACTTCAAAGACAAGTTGTTGGCTCAATACAGGAATTACAGGGGGGAGAAAGGATGACCTGTGTCATGAACGAAGTCAGACTAGGTTATTTTAATGTTCCCTCCAGCTTTGACATTATAAAATGTGACTATTGGCAGTGCACATGCCTTTCTTGGATGATGCTACACTTGACTTTCAATGATACAATAGAAAGGGGAAGCAAACTAGTTCAAGCTCAGCACTTCAATGGTTTTCCTTTTAAACTCTGACAGCACTTATTAGCATTGAACAACATGTTAGTCCTTTTTCTCCTGCATTACTCCAGTCCAGTAGGTTCATGTGTGTTTGAGAACAAAAGAAAAAAGAATTGAAGATGTAAAAAAACCCAAGAAAATATTCTCCAAAAACTCTTGTCAAATGTACCATATTTGTATGAAAAGCTGCTTGAGTTATTTTGTACAATGAATTTTATTTATGGTGAGGTATATTTACGCTCGTGATCTGATACAGTGTTAAATTTTTGATCCATATTTGCTATGCAGCTGAAGATGATATTTTGGTTTTGTATTATTATTTTTTGCTGTTGTTCTAAAATTCAGCTAACAGAAGCTTCCATCTCCATTAGAAATGCTTCTGCAAGAGTAAAGCATCTGGTACATGGTGATATGTCCCGTAACACAGCAACCAACAGTGTGTACAACAAATGTGGGATGACTTTTGTGATGAAGAGAAATAAAAATTGGGCTCATTCATGAAATGGGCAGACTTTACCTTGTGGTGTCGTCATCATTGCGATAACTGTTATTTGGCGAGAGCCTCTGATTGCACCTGGCACAAAGAAAAAGCTAAGAGGAATAATGGCAGTGTTTTGTTGATAAAAACACCAAAGCAAAAAAACGAAGCTTTGTGGCCAACACCAAAACAAATGCATTTTCTTATCAAAAAGTTCATTATTTTTGAGAAAAACATCCTTCCACAAGAAATTTTCATTTGAAAACTTGTTTTAGTATAAGAGGGCTGGGGGAGGGAAAATTGTATAATTATTTTTAATAGAATTTGACAGGCCCTACTCAAAACAAAGCTAAACTGAGGAGCTAATTTCCTCTCATTACCACAGCCTTGCCAACTCAACAGGGGCCTTTTTATTCTAGGAGACTCTGCTTGCTATTTTTTTCCAAATTTCCATTTGAAACCATTCTTAGGTTTGTGTTAAAATAATCTGAGGAGCAGCAGTGGTTGTTGACTGCAGAAGGAGCAGTGGGAACCGAGGGGAAAAGACCTTCTGGGAGCTGAGGAATTAGGGTGAAACAACCAGTGTGGATCTACGGGAGTGGGAACACCTATACTTCAGCTCTAGACAAAATACTGGAACTGATGTTCCCTTTCATAGCTTCTTCCCAAGGTTTCCTCATGGGAACAGCTTCCTAGCTTAAGAGGAATAAAAATGCAATGATTCTTTGCATAAAATTGGAAGTGAACTTTACACCATGACCCAGCAGCTCTGTTGATCTCTCCGATGTGCTTTAAGTCATGGGACACATGATGTGCCTGCAGCTTTGTGTGTAACATACTGCTGCGGAGGACTCTTTGCCCGATGGTTGAAAGTTGCCCAATGTTTACTGATTTCAACATGGTTCTGCAACATGGAATGGCAGAGAGGAGAGCAGGACTTTCTTCCTGACTCAGCCACTGATACTAGGCAGGTTGTTTGGTTTTCATCCTTTCCTCCATCAAGATTTCTTTTTTTCTTCTTTTTTTTTTTTAAACTCATTTTAGCTGCTGTCTTGTGGACATCCCAGTACTAACACCAGCCCTAAGAAGTGCCAAGAGCTCACAGGCTGCATGGTCTCACCGGGAGCCAGAAGCAATACTTGCTTTGAGTATCAGGGTCCAAGACTCTGAATTTTGGACAACCAACCCTAAGGGACCAGCATCAAAGATACAGGCCCACATCTGTCTTCTTCCTAATGTTTCTAAACATGTTAACATCTTCAGATTAAAGGCACGTCACCAATGTGAAGAAAAGTTCATTAATGATTGTTTTATTCTTTCAAAAGCATAACAAAATGACCGTTTCTGTGACCCCTTCTGCAAGCCAGGAGTGCCTTTCACATCTAGTTTTGCTTGATTTAGAGTTCTGATGCAAACACCTGGCAGATAAGAGGTCTGCAAACAAATGATCTGCTGATTACATGTCACTTCACCTCACGGCACCCACTGCTGCTCTGATGCCTTAAGGCCTCCGATGCCAGCTGAACATATCCACTTCCTTATCCTTATCCTTCCATATCCAACCCACCACTCCTGTTCTGCCAACATACACGGTTTATGGGGCCACAGTGACCTGGGCCACGGAACTGATCCGGATAAAAAATTTAACAACCCTGGGAGAAACAAGCTGGGGTGTGTTTTATGGCCTAATGACCCTGGATCACTCAGCTGCTCCACAGCACAGACCCACAGGTATGTGCACTGGCACAAGGAGAGCACTACAAGGGTGGGAACCCACCATGGGCGTGATGGGCTTGGGAACGCTCCATGTTGGTGGTGGTGTCTGAACTCTTGTAGCACGAAATGACAGCCTCAGCCACTGCAGACACGGTTACCATGAGACAGGCTGAATTAAAAGCTGTCTGCTCAACAAAGTCCAGTCTTTCAAGCTTTGAGCATCCTTTCATGTAGTGCTGCAATCATCTGAACACCAGGCAATTCCCTTAACCCCTACACAATCAGGTCATTGTCAGAAAGAGAAGGATTTACCCTCTCTTTGAAGCAGCAAACAGCTCCTTGGAGCCCTCAAACTATACAAAGCCATAGCAGAATGTTGCAACCCTGTTCTGAAAGTTTCCACAGGAACTGTGCCTAGCAGACATCCAAGGGCAAAAGTTTCCATCACCTTTTAGCAGGATACTTCCACCATTACTTGTAACACAGGACAATTGATACCCAGTATTTTTCCATGTTTTTTTCCAGACCAGAAGAGATGAGCAGAGAAGAGCAGAGGAAAGAAAAGCCTTTTGATGTTGCTAAAGAGGTTATTTGCTTGCAAAGCTGTCTTGCTCTGCCCCCTGGATTCCAGTCAAGTTTTTTGGCCTGGGAACCAGTATTTCAGGAGGAACTGCATTGTTAGAAGACAAGCTGCTAAGGAAGACTCCCTGATTTCTGATGAGTTATTTTTACAGAAACATCTGATGCGACTATCAACCAGTGAGGTCACAGCTTGGAGCTGAATTCCCTTAATTACAGCCTTCCCATTAAAATGAGGGTATGAAGCAATAAAAGAGGCATTGGTTGCATCCCTGCTTTATTGTTATCAGTCTCAACTTGCCCTTGACTCAGCGTAGTAGGCAATTCCATGCCAATCCTACCTGGCTTTCAACTCCCATATTGCCATACACAGCCTTGCTAAATCCATCAAATGCAACTCCTGTGACTTAGTGATTTTATATACCAAACCCCCGCAGCCCCTGCACCAGAGAGAAAGAAATACGTGACACACTTGTCCCCGTGGTTGATTGCAAGATCTGACTGAAGCTTCTCCCACGGTGGTGACAACGAGGCACGCTCCTTCCCTGCTGCCTGATAGAGTCAGCTCGCGCTGCAGCATCCCCTCCTTTTGGGACCTCTTCCCTGTTGTGTCTCCTCTCTTCCCAGAACTGAGAACAGCTCCTCTTGGTCATCTCACCCCTTGTCAAATCTGGCAAAAGTGGCCCATGAGGTCAAGTATCTTTGGGGATGAAGTGGGGTGCATAAACACACACGTATGTGGTCCCATTAGCCCTTTCCTTTAGGAAATCAAGCTGACAGGGGAAGGTAAAGCTGTGGCCCAAAATGCCTTTTGCTTTTGACTGCACCACCCCCTCTGCTGTGGCAGTCATTTATGAGGTTGCACCACGACCAAAAAGATTATTATAACCCCAGATCCCTTCCATAAAAATTTGCTCCCTCCCTAACACCTCTCTGTGTGCAGTGGGGAACTGTGCTCAGCACCGATGTCAACAACGCTCACCCGCAAAGGCTTGGAAATTATTTTGGATGCAGTTTAACTGCCAATAACCACATCACCATCAGGATTCCCCAGCTACAAGCAAGACCTCGGGGTGTTCGAGAAGGTCCAGCAAAGGGGAGAGCCCCACAGTGCCCCTGAGCACTGAAGCGAGCAGGCGGAGCCGCCTGCGAGGGGACAGGGGACACGAATTCCCCCAGCCAGCCACAGGCAGGCAGCACCGCAAACACAGCAACACTTGTCCCACCCCGCCATCACCTCGGTTTCTGCAATCAGCCTCATATTCATATATTGCATGAATAGCTCTTAACCTGCATCAGCGAGTAAATTTACTAAATAAAGGCCAAATCCTGCCATCGTTGGCTTGCCCAGGGTGCCTTTTGCCTGCCTAATATGTAACAGCAGCAGAAGTTGCTCCCAGACCACTGATAAATCAGCGCGTGTTTCATTTCCTACATCAAAACCCGCTGCCACACGATTTGGATTGATTATCAAGTGCTCCTGTGATAAAGGGGAGGACGTGGGATTTGGCTGGCGCAGCCTCTCCCAGCCAGTGACCCGCAGGTCTGTGGCTGATGAGCAGACCCGATTAAAATCAAATGACTCACAAAACACTTGAACATTACATTTGCTGGAGAGAACAGTTCCACAAAGATAGGATCAAGCACCGAGTGAAGGAGCCATGCGGTGCTAGCAATGCTGCAGCTTCATGGTCTAAGGGCAATTTCTGTAGTAACAGGTAATATATTTTAGGAGGGAAAAAAGGCAAATTTTCAGACATGTTCAGATCCTGCAGATCTGATCTTACATCTTTATATTGCGTTATAACAGATATCATTTCTACCTATAAATGTGGGCTTGCTGAAGAAAAGCTATTGGTTTTACTTATCTCTGCTGACCTACAGCAAAATCTGGCTAATGGCTCCTGCTGTGACGAAAGGGCTTTTGTATCCGCAGTAGGTTTCTGTGTACACACAGCCACTGCGCACAAACACAGGAATGGAGGACGTCAGCAGAGGAGGGTGGGGATGAAGGCAAAACACACTGGTGTGCAACACATTCCGAAACGTTCACATGCTAATATTAGCAAGAGAGGCTTCGGCTGCAGTGGGATGGGGAGTTGATGGGGGAGCTACAGCCCCCGATCTATAGTATGGGCTGAACCACGTGGCCGTGATGAGGCTTACCAACTAAATAATCACAAAATAAAAGGGTGTAAAATGAGTTTAAGTGATGGAGGAGCCCATGGGCTGGAGCTGACTTTCTCAGGGCTGGGGTTCAGCGTGGAGGCAGCTAAGTCTTAAATCACAGCTGCTGCTGCTGGTGAAATTGTGTCCTTGGTCTCAGATCTCCTTTTGCACAACACTACAGCACAAGACTGCCCTTGCCATTACGCACTCGTCTTTTGTTGATTTTCTTTTTCAAATGCACCTTTGCCTGGAGCCTGGCCTTTCCCACTACAACTCAAAAGTCAGGAAGGTCCATTAGGGAAATATGGCCTGACCTTCAGCAGAGAACATGCCTTTGCCCAGCGAGTACATGATGCAGGGAACCCCGCACCCACTGCAAAACTTCCATTAGGATATATCCATCCTCCCTAGACTTCTACATGTTTCTCAGTCCCCCGACCTTGTCCTTCAGTCCTACAACCTACTGCACACAGCCACAGTACTAAGTGGAGAATAATAAACACTAATGCTTGAAGCAACAGGACACTTTCTGAAAAGTTTCCTTGATATATTAACTGCAGTTAGAGTCTCTTTTGGTAAGAGAGGTATCTTCAGGAGTACAAACACTGTTCAGGATTTAATTTCTCGTTTACTTTTCATTTCTGTTCCACCGCTCTCTGCGCACGTACGAAGCCCACAGCTTTGCAGCATGCACAACGCGCCCCGCGTACGCCCCGTGTCCCACAGCTCAGCCCCTGCAGCTGGGCTCGCACACCACCTCCCCAGAAGCGCAGCCTCCTGCTTTCGCAGCACCTTCTCCCAGCCGCTGCAATAAGAAAAACCCACTCCGGAGGAGAAACCCCCGTCTGGGCTGAGCCAGGAGAGCCTCGTCCCGGACCTGTGCAAGGGCTGTTGACCCCACCTGCTGCTGCCACCCTACCCTCCTCCTCTCCCGCTCCAGCCCCGAGCAGGCAGGGGGCACGGGGGGGCTGTGAGCCGGGGCTGGGGCGCAAGGGTTACGCGGGCCGGCGGCTTGCCCAGGGCAGCGTGCGAGGCTTCCGCGGGCAGCTGCTGCCGGCGCCCCGAGCCCAGCGAGGGGCCGGCCCCGTCCCGGAGGAGGAGCCGCCCGGGCGGGTGTGCTGCAGCCCGGCCCGGCCCGGCCCTGCCCAGTCCCGCCGGCAGCGGCTCCTGCCCTCGGCGCCGGGATGCTCTGAGCCGTCCGGGGGAGGAAGGAGATGGAGCCGCTGGAGGCGAACAGCAGCTGCAGCAACGGTGGGTGCACCCCGGCCCGGCCCGGCAGCGCGGGGGGGAGCGGGACAGGCCCCGGGGCTCAGCCCTGCCCGCCCCGCGCCAGCGGCCGCGGCCCCGCGGGGAAGCGGCGGGAGGGTCCCCGGGAGGGGGGCGGCAGCCCTGGTTTCTCGCCGCGGGCCTGAGCCCGCTGCACCCCCCGGCCTTATTCCCCCACCCAGCTTTGGGGCTGTTCCCTGTCACTGCTCTGCTGTTCTGGGCTTGGAGGTTCTTTTCCTTTTTTTTTTTTAAGGTCTGTATAGGAACGGGAAAACTCCCTTTATCCGCAAGCCACACACAGCCCGCTCTGCCCGCAGCATGCGCTGCATCATGAGCCTTACAGCACTTCGAGAGAAGCTAGGATTTTTCTTTTCCCTTTAAAGATTACCTAATCCAGTCGGTAGTCACCCCATCCCACGGCCTTATGCTTGTGCCCAGCAGCACATTGCAGAGACTTTTACCCAGCCGAGGAGGCAAGGTGCCCCCTATTCCCCAGGAAATATTTCCATGGTCAAGGATGTTTTTCCATTAGGAAAAAAACCTAAAGGGAACCTTTGGAAACTCATCTAGAAAGTCACTGGCATTTCTTCCATTAGAAAAAGTTTGGATCCAGTTCAGATCCAAATCCTCAGCCACAGGTGTCAGGGACAGGGCATGCAGCTGCAGAAGATCTAAGCCAGTCTCTTGGTTCAGGAAAAAGGTGGGACCCATGCCCAGGCTGCCAGCAGTACTGTGAGCACTTTAGCCATTGCATACCCCCCCCCCCCCCCCAGAGACAAACACTTGCTCAGTAATTCCTATGTGAGTTCAGACGGAAAATTAAAGTCTGGTACTACAAAGGGACTTTTGTGACGCTCCACCTGGCTGTTCTGTTCCCCAGGGTCACAGTCACGCTGTCTTTACTACACTCAGAGTGAAGATTGCAATAGAAAAATGTGTTGGGTGTGGTAAGAGTGTGAGGGTAGGAAGAAACTCAGCAGTTTTCCTCACCCACACACAGCAACACACCTTGGCTAGAGACACAGGGGTTTAGTGCTTTTGGTGTTAACAGCAGAAAACCGTGCCTGCTTTCAGTCCTTCCAGACTGGCAGGACTTGGTGTGCTTTATGAGCACTCAGGCACTCTGCAAACAGGTAGAATAAAACCATTAAACAGTAGAGGCAACACATAGATGAAACTTTGGTCTGGGACAAGCCTGTTGTTGTCTTAGGAGCAATCCCATGGCACCGCTCAGTACACAGAGCTGGAACAGAAGCACGGTTACAGAGTACTGGCAGCATTCCACATTAAACCTAAAGCTGTAAGCTGCAGTCAGGCTGGCATATGCGAGGATTAGTTGGCTGGAAAACACCAAAGCCTTTGAATCAACGAGGCTGAGTGTTGATAAGGTATAGTTCAAACTCATAACATTGGAGTTTGGTGGAGGGACTCTGGCATAGATATTTGGAAATTCAAATTACATTATTATAGTGGGCCCTGTGGCCTTCCAGTTCAGTGTGTAGACTGGCAGACACATTCAGTGTCAACAAGCTGCTTGAACTGCACACCATAAATCTGTCACTCAACACCTTGCCATTTCTACGTGCAAGTAAAGAGGTGTCCTGAGTTTTTGAGAGCTGGTGGGTATGTGCTGTTAGGGTGACAGCACAGGTGGCTGTTCAGAGGGACATCTGAATGAGTCCAAAGGCCAGTAGAGGCACTGTTGACAGTCATATCAGTAATTTGCTGGTTTATCTCCACAATGGTCTCACAGGTTCTTTGGTCACCCTTTCGTGCCTCTCCCACCGGGTCGTGTGCCGAGTCATCAGCGATGCCACCCCAGCTGACCCTGTTCAGGACAATCGGACTTTGGGTAACTTCTGGATAACTCAGCTGGAAAGCAGTTATGGATTCTACATTGGCCTGGGCTTGGCTGTCTTCTCCAGCTTCCTCATCGGAAGCAGCGTCATCCTCAAGAAGAAGGGGCTGCTACGGCTGGTGGAGAAGGGAGGCACCAGGGCAGGTAAGGCTTTGGGGGGGGGCCGGAGGGGGTCCACCTGTTCCCAGAACCACACTCATCATCCCAACTCCAGCACTCAAAAGGCAAGGGAACACCTCTGGGCACACATCAGCCTTCCATCGGCAATGTAAAGAAGACCTTTTGCAGATGCGTTTTTGTGTGCTAGAGCTGAGGAGCTAATTTACAGAGCCCAGCATTGGAAGGGCTCAGCTAAAAGCAGCATTCCCCTGCCTCACACTGCAAATAGCAAGTTACCTGCGCTGTGTGATCAGATGTGCACCCACCGGAAGAACAACACGTGCCCATCACAGCTCTTACATGGGAAAGTGTGAGGCCAGGAGGAAGCAGAGTGTTGAAAGCTCCTTGAAATGGGCCCCTTTCCATAACAGTGCAAGTCATCACTGTGCCACAGACCAGAGCAGAACAGCACAGCTCCATCGCCCCACTCTTGCTCTTATTGATGCACTAAGCAGCTTTGCCACCAAGTGGCACTGAGACAAGGATACGGCCTCATGTGTTTTAATTGCATTAGCAAGAGCCATTTATTAATGCAGGACTGCACACCTGCACTCTGCGTGAACTCTGCTTGCGGTTTTCAGAAAGGATACTTCTGAGGTACGTTGCTCAACAACTTGTAGATAACTTTCCCTAGCACCAAGCTCTTAGGGTGAAGCATGTGTTTATGTGCACGTATGTATGGATGGGAAGTGGTGGAGGAGCACTGCCTACAGCGGAATTGCACTGTGGAATTGGACACATCCCATCGGCATTGCAAACATGCGCTCTAGCAGCAGCGTAAGTGCTACCTTGCAACTGACCTACTTGCATAACTACAAAACAAAATAATGATAATTAAAATACTACTGCTTCCCAGTTCTGGCCTAGGAACAATTCTTAAATCATTTTACAAAGGAGTAAATATCCCCCCACACACAGGGACACAGAGGCATGAAATGATGAAGTGACTGGCCAGAGTCAACCAGCAAAGCTACCGACAGCACCTGAGCTGCAGGCCAGTCTCGAGTCCATCTCCATCCTCCGCCATTAGGCTGGCCACATGCAACTGCTGAACTCAGATGGGTTTGCTTTTTGGCGTTCTATTTGCACAATGAGATATCGGTACTGTTTCAACTGTAGATGTGTCTTTCCTCCTTCCCTCCATGAACTCCTCCCACAACTGAGCCAAGTGAGTAAAACAAGAGCAAACCCCTCCCTATTTTTCAGGATGTTGAACCAGAATTTAGAGATTAATGACAGAAAACTGCAGCTGGCAAAAAGAGTTCTTGAGAAAAAACCCAACCAAGCAAAAAAAAAAAAACCACAACCCCAAGTAAACCAGCAATTTCTAAGGAATACCAAAGCATAACATTTGAACTTCAGCATTTGTGAACTTGTTGAGGAACCAGAAGAGGCTGAATTCTAGCAAAAGATTTTTCCACATGTCCTGAACTCTTCCTGCCCACCTCTTCATTCCCCCTTTCCCTATCTCACCCTTTAATCTCTCAGTCCTAGTGTTTTACCCCTGCTATCTGAGCACATCGCTTTTTTCCAAGGCAGGTCAAACACTGCTATTACTGACAGCTCCGGTCAAGTCAGACTTACCAAAAACATGGGCTCGCTCTGACCCAGCAAAATCAGGGTTCACAGTGTCAGCAGGCTCAAGCTCTTTATGTCTAACAGCTTGTGGGTTACGACCAGAGCTGGATTAGTTCCCAACACAGTGTGTCCATTCTTCCTCATTTATATGCACATTTTCTTTTATTTAGTTGTTCCAACACCAGGAATCATTTTTCATCAGAAATGCTCAGTCACGTAATGACTGTTCCACACAGTTAACATTAGGATTTCTGGCAGTTCAGGCTGAGGCCCTATGATACAAAGCAGTGTACAAAAGGAGCAGATAGCTTCTGGGACATGACGCAGGGAACCTTTACCATGACTGTAGAGCAACACAAACTATGGCACCATGTGCCCGCACAGAGCAACTGAATTTTTTCCCCTTCTTCATCCTTCATAGCTATAACCCCTCCTTGAGCTGGGTTTGGAAAAACTCATTGCCTTACTTTAGTGCCCATGCACAAGACTCAACAGTGAGCCGGTGCGATGCGAGGCGAAGCACAGGCTCCCTGCGGGCAGGATGCGGGCTGGCCGTGTCCCAGGGAGCAGCAGCCTTTGGGTGGGGGGCACCCAGCACAGACCATCCCCTGCCATCCTTCATCCCTCTGCTCCAGGAGCACCCCACAGGGAACAGAGAAGTGGAACATGCAAGATGAGACATGATGAGTCCATGGGAGCTCAGCTGGGGTGTTTATTGCTGGGTTTGGGGGCAGATGCACCCTGATGAACCAGCGAGGATGACCACAGCTCCCAGGGCTGAAGGGCAGCCCCAAGCTCCATGCTGCAGCAGGGCAGGCTGCACCCCAGGCCAATAACCTCTGTGGCTTTGGGCCAATGGGTGCCATTCCCTTGCCACCCAGGATTAAACCACTGCTTTTATTGTATTTGCACTGTCCAGCCCTAAGCACCAGCTTCCCCTAATTTCCCCTTGACTCAACATAATTTCCACATAGGATGGCATGTCTGCATATTCTGTCCTTCCAGGACATTTTCTTTGTCACACTCTTCCCCTTGCAATTTATCCCTCTCCAAAGGGAAGTTTCTCATCTCTTGCTCTGAAAAACACGGTTGTTAACTGCTGCATACCTGTGTGCTTTGCTTCCCCAGGAGATGGAGGCCATGGCTACCTAAAGGACTGGCTCTGGTGGGCTGGCTTGTTAACCAGTAAGTACAAGCTGTTTCCCTGGGTTTGCAGCTTTTCCAGGATCTGTCCCTGTGAATCAGGTGTGGAACAAGCCCAGCACCTGGTGGCTTAAAGCCTTTTTTCTGGGGAGTTCCCCTATCCTCAGCAGAGGTACCTCAAGGAGAGCAGAGGCAGTGAGCCACACAGGATCTCCCTCACCATCCTCCTGCAGGGCTGGTAGGACTTGCTAGCTCAGTTTTACCTAATCAAAAGCATGAAAAGCCAGGTTTTATTAAGGCAGCTGGCTGGTCTGCCTGTGTACCGGGCACAGAGCAAACAGCCTCCCATGTTGTGCCTGGGGGCTCCAGGAAAGGTTACTGCTGCAGCACAAGGGAGATAAGGAGGTGTCGGCAGCAGCTCCTTTTTTGACCAGAACTTGTTTTCCCTTAGAGCAAGCCTTAAACTCTTTTTTTCATGCTGCAACATTACAGTATCTTCTCAAATTGGACTCATAGCTGTGCGGAGAGCAGCAGATTTCACAAGAGGGTTTTTCAGAGCAGTCTTTCCTGGCTCTCACTGCTGCAGCAGCAGCAGCTCAAGGTGCCCTCACCTTGCTCTACCCTTGCAGCTCCTGCTGCACAACCACCGTAGCACAACCCACAAGCAAGCACACGGTACTCACTGCTTAGAGGAGAAGGACAGCTCAGCCAGAGGGTCACACCACAGCCCCAAAGAGACACTTCGTAGGTGAGGAGCAGCCTCCCAGCACTGGGGCTCTCACAACTGCCCACCCCCTCGTTAATTGCCCAGACAGACTGCAGCTGGCTGGGCTGGGGGGTTAATGAGTTAAGAAGGGTCAGCATGGCCAAGCCCTGGCACCCCAGCCCTTCTCGGTGTGGGTGCAGGGCTCCAGGGATGCCGCTGCTTGCGTTACTGTGTAATAGAGAGATCTTCACCTGCTATTTGGCCCTGTTTAGAAGCAGGATGAAACTCCCGTAATAAAACCCACTCTCCAACTGACATCTTACTAGTTTGCATGCCCACGTGAGAAAACACAAAAAGTATACTGTAACTCACTGGTATTTATTTTTCTTGTGTTTGTTTAGTGGGTGGAGGGGAAGCTGCCAACTTTGCCGCCTATGCCTTTGCTCCTGCGACTATTGTCACGCCTCTGGGGGCTCTGAGCGTGCTCGTAAGGTGATTTATGTGTCCACAGTTTGCAATTTGCCTTCTTTTATTTGCCTGCTTGTCTTGTAAGATAGAAAGACTTGAAGTGATGCTAATGTGATTTGTTCTGCCGAAAGGAAAAAATGTCTCAGTGTTTTCTAAAAAACGCTCCAACAGTTGTTGTCCTTTTGGGGCGACATTTGGAAACCACTGAATTAAGTAGCATGCCCTTCTGGAAATGCTGCATGTGGATACCCACTTCAGGTTAAATTATTGCAAATATCAGTGTTCCTTCCTTCCTTGTTCCAGCTCTTTAGCCAATTCAAGGTTGGGGTTTTTTGGCTTGGTTTGGTTTTGTAGTGAACAGTACTAAAAATTTAAAAGAGTCAAAAATACCAGGCTCGTTTTTAAACTGTCTTTCATTTGCCTTTCATTTTCTAGGCTTTTAGGGTGCTCTGATGTTGTGCTTTTATACTTTTGTCTGTTGCCAAAGGCCTGAAACTCTATTTTATTTTTTTTATTTTTAAAAAGGAGATTCATATCAAAATACATGACTCCAGGTACTGAAGGACTGTTATTGTGAAATGCATAAGCAAACTGAGAGTTGGGACTGCTCTGGTGTCTTGCCCCAGATTTTTATGGACAACAACTAGGTATTTTTGCAGGTACATCTATAGCCCCAGTACCTTCAGCGTTTCTCTGGGGCATAATAGTTCCGATGAGTCAGTTAAAATTAATGTAACTCTTTTGTTGTTAGGTTGAGGGTTTTTTCCCTGTTACACTGGTCCTTGAAGTCATTTCCTTGGGCACTAAAGGCTTCATAATGCCCAACAGCTCATGAGTGAATCTGGAGAGCTTGAAAATATATCTGAAGATGTGCTAACACATTCAGCATTTTTTCACCTTGCTGATACTTGCGCTGTGACCTACAGACCACACCTGCATCTCTGCAGGTTCAGCTGTCAGTAGATGCAATGTGATTGTGTATTAACACACGGGAATCCAACAAATTTACTCCAAATTTGTGTCCTTGTATCACATGAAGACGTTTTTTACCTTATGTTAGCTGCTATTCCTTCTTTAAAGGACTTTAAAGCACCAGCTGACGTTTTTCTGTCCTGTGCAGTGCCATCCTGTCTTCGTATTTGCTTGGAGAACGGCTCAACCTGCTGGGAAAGCTGGGCTGCATGCTGAGCCTTGTGGGCAGCACCGTGATGGTGATACATGCCCCAGAGGACGAGGAGGTCACCACTCTGGACGAAATGTCTTCTAAGCTGAAAGAGCCAGGTACACAGGAGGTCATGTTTTCTCTCTTGGGACTGAGCAGTGTGTATTGCTCTGTCCCCCATCCCTGCCGCTCAGTTTTGAGTTATTTCTCTCCCTCTTCAGGTTTTCTCACTTATGCTGCGATCCTCTTGGCTGTCTGCTTCCTCCTGATCTTCTACCTCGCACCCCGCTATGGCCAGAGCAACATCCTCATCTACCTCACCATCTGCTCCGTTATCGGTGCCTTCTCCGTGTCCTCAGTCAAGGGCCTGGGTATTGCCATCAAGGGCTTCTTTGCTGGCCAGCCTGTGCTGCAGGACCCGTTGACATGGATCCTAGTCATCACGCTGGTGGCATCCATCACTACACAAATTAACTACCTCAATAAGTCTCTAGACATTTTCAACACCTCTTTGGTGTTTCCCATCTACTATGTGCTGTTCACCACCATCGTCATCGCAACTTCCATCATCCTCTTTAAGGAGTGGGTCACCATGACTGTAGTGGACATCATTGGGACAGTTTGCGGCTTCCTCACCATCATTTTGGGGGTGTTTTTACTCCATGCCTTCAAAGACATGGACGTCAGTTTAGGGAATCTACCACAAGTCCTCCAGAATGGAGAGCAAGCGCCAGTCACCCGAGACGACAAGAACATCCTGATAGAGGTGGACAACTCCAGCATCGCCCCAGAGGATAAACCTAAAGTATTCATGATCTACACCTAGCACGTTATATGCGAGGGTCTGGAGGTTGGGTGAATGGGTTGATGTCAACATGCCAGATGCTAGTGAGCAATTTAAAAAAGGAAAAACAGAAAATAAAACCAACACTGTCTTATCCAAAGCTTGGTAGAGTCAAGCCAAGCCTTCCTCTGGGCTTTTGGATTGGATCTTTCTCACAGTGTGGCACCAAGGGGTATGTTTAATCCTCAGTGGGCTTTAATACCTGCAGCCACTGAAAATGAAAATCCTCTTGAAATGTGATGCTCCTGGGACAAAGCTCCTCTCTCAGGTCCCTTCCCATCCCTTATTCTTGGCAGGGCTGATGTTTATTCTTGCACTCCTTCCCCTGGCTGGCTATTGATGTATTTATTTCCAGGCCCTGATTGAGTCATTGATTCGTGTTTTTGTCTTTTTTTTTTCCTTTCTAGACGCTTGCATGAACGCTAAAATACACATCAGTATCTCAAACGGAGGTGAGAGACCGGGACTGAATGGTGTACGCCTGCTATTCAGACTCTGCTCATCCATGTTAAATTACTTGCTTGGCAAATACGGGACAAGAATGTTGGTGAATATGGGCAATACGTGGCGAATTTTGGAACAGGCACTCATTTAGGCTCAGTGGCAGGACCCAAGCCATAAAGTGTTCTTACAGGACCATGGCAGGGAAATCTTTTTCAGCTTTTGTTTTTTGTGAGGTGCAGGAGTTTCCCTGCAGCACAGTGTTAATTTGGTTTATGTGGGTTTTTGTTTGTTTGGGTTTTTCCCTTAGCAGCTATGGTGCCCAGGCCATGTTGATGTGGTTGGTGAAGCCGCTGGGCCTGATCCAGACCTCACCCGAGCAAGGGGCAGCCCCCGCTCAGGCTGGGACGCTCTGGCAGGGTAAACCCTGTGTCAGCAGAAACACCCCCACCATCTGCAAGACTTTTTGAGGTCTGTGAAAATCTTTTCAGCCTGAAAGAGTGAGTGGTTGTAAATTTTAAGGGTTTTTTTTTCTTAGCAAATGTCTTTACCTTGGAAAGCCCCCCAACTCTTTGAACCCCGTGACCTGTCCTGCTAGCATTTAAGCCCAAAAGCTTTTTTGTTGTTGTTGTTGTTTAGAGGGAGGTATGAGCTGCATGTTAAAAGCCAAACAGGCGTAAGTGGGTGATGCTCTGCAGAGCTGTAGGGGTGCAGGTTATCCCAGAGCGGTCCCGTTCACCCCTCTCCATCTCTCTCAGCATAGTATGGATGTTACCTGGACTCTTGCTCATGGCTCACCTTCAAAACCCCCTTGGATTTGTATCAGTGGTGAGGATGAAGGGATGAGAGAAATAACATTTTGAGCTGGAAGGTGAAGAAGGAAGGAATTATCGCAGTTAAAAGTTTCTCCTATCTTGCTGCTGGGTCTTATAGCACAGGGAGACTGGAGCCCATTTGCTCACAGCAAATCCCAAACAGGGAGCAGCGAAGCCTGAGCCAGCTTTACCAAGCTGGCTCGGTCCGGAGGCAGCTCTGGCTGGGTTACCCTGGACCACGGCACACACTGATGCTCTCTGAGATGCTGACCTGGTTTTACCTGGGTCTGAGCGTCGCTGAGCAAATGCAACTTGGGGCTAGGGGGAGAGGAATATGCAATCTCTTATTTTACTAACATTTCAGTACTTTTTTCTGGAATGTGGAAAGGGAAATAAAGGCTTTTTCTAAAAAAAAAAAACCCTTGCAGGTGGATCTGAAAGTTTTTAATGATTTCTCTGATCTTATTGGTGTATCCCTAAAGGATAAACAGGCTGAAAGCCGAGTACAGCAGAAAGAGCATCTGAGGCAGAGAGTAAAACAGCAGCGACCTCCTTTGGTAGCAGAAAATAATCCAAGTAGTTCATTCTAGCTTTGTTTTTGGCATCCTAATTGGTGTAACACTTTATGCATTTTATTTTAGAAATAGCTTGTAAACGGGGCTTAACCTTCTCACTGCCTAGAACTGCATTTCATAAAAGCCATTCCTCCAGCTATCCTGCCATCTCTGGACAAATGCCACATATAAAATGAAGATTTGAACCAAGGTAACTAAATAGCACACAGTGACAGAATATTTGTTAATGACAACTGACAAATTTATTAAAACTAGGCAAAAGGCACAATGAATTGCATTCTTCAAGTATTTGCATAGAGGCACAGAGAGCATTATTGTAAACCATTAATATGTGGACACAGGAGAAAGTAAGATGTATTTTGGTATATGTTCTCCCAAATAACATTATCTTTCAAAAAAATCAGGTTTTACCATCTTTTACTCCTCCTGCAGTTCCCCTATTTTCATTCACTCAACTTGCACACTTATGAAAATTTAAAAGGACTTACTTAAAACTACCTTTTGGAGACTTTGTGATATCCCAGCAATAAAGTTTTCCATTAGGGTTTGGGCACGTCCAGTTGTTCTCTGAGCTTTGTGTGTCTGGGGGGCATTTTTTAAAAGCTTGATCCCATGCTCACATGAAATGCAGTGAAAATATTCTTAGTGCTTTTTGATGGCCATTTGATAAAGATCAGGGGTTGTAGCAGAAGTACACTTCTGTCTTCAGTGAGGGCTCAGAGATAAGATCAAGTTCTTACGGTTGAGTCTGTACTACTCCAGTGTATGTACAGTATGTGCCCAGCTCACTGCTCCACCTGTGAGCAGTAAAGCATGCCACTACATAGGTACATTAGCTGCACCCCAAGAGAGAACAGATTTGGGGGTTGTTTGAATATAGGTTGTTGATATGTAATATAATCCAACTATAGAAAAAGACATATAAAGATTAGAAAGCTGATGTCTTTCACTTGCCATCCCTTATTTCAGAGAGAAGTATTTTAGGTTGGTTTGTTTTCCAGGCGTATAGAAGGTAAGAAAAGGTCCAAAATGATCAAGATAAGGAATAATCAATCAGAAATTCAAGACACACCCTGTGTACTGTTTCCTTGTGGAGAAAGAGGTAGTAAAGTTGCAAAAGCTAGTGTGGTTTAAGTCATCCTGCAGATACACTGCTACATATAACTACGAATTTAATGAGTGCTCAGGGTTTATCTGTTTTTTTTTCAATCAGTAGAGCTTAGGGAAAGAGAACCATCAGACAAGACTTTTTTCTTTATGCCAATAATACAATTTCTCACACATGCAGCAGCAATCACACTGTTTGAGGATTTGTCCATAATAAATCAGACACAATAGAACTGTTGTAACTATAGCTCCAGAATTCCCTGTGTTCTCCTAGGAAATCATTTAAAGGAAAAAAAAAAAAAGAAAAAAATTTGGCATAACAAAAGGTCTTAATTTAAAATCCTGAGAAAAAACATACAAAAGCCCAAACTATTAGGAAAAAAACCCCAAATTCACTAAGGGAGGGTCCTCAGGGTCAGAACCATCAGCTGCTTAAAGTGCACACAGACAGCTCTCTCCATCCACATCCTGGAGAAAAAATGTGGAGTAAATGAGCTGCCCTACAAAAGCACCATGTGTCATATTAATATTTCTGCTATTTTACCACCTGGGCAATTTTAAGGTAGGTTTCTCACTGGTATGGGGAACAGACAGCCCATGATGAATTACTGCTCAGCACAGACTGAAGCCTGAGGAGACACGTGCAAAAGTGTCCACTGATTATCCACAGTACCGTATGCTGGAGAGGAGATTTCAGCATTGGCTTTTGCTGAGCTTCCTTCTGGCCATTCGCTCTGTTTTCTTGGCCAGAGTTTCCCTGTCGTACCTTGACTGCGTCCCAATGACACGGATGAGAGTGCACGGGCCGCGCTGGGGTTGCTGTGGGGTCTTACAGCACTGAGGCAAGACAAGTGAGTGCTGGAGGACAGACGGGTTGCAACGCTCTTGCTGAAGACGGTTATATGGGGACAATAATTAATCTGCTATGTTGAAGCTAATCAAAATCCATGGTGACCCACAAATTATTTTAACCAGGAATATTTCCATAGTTTGCTCCCTGTTGTGGCCCCACTTGCCACCCACTGTAAACTGAGAATAAGCTGAGGAAAGTTATCAGCGGCTGCCTTCTGCTCTCCCAAGAGGCAGCAGTTTACGTATAGCACCAATGTATGCTCCTGCAGCTGCGTGGATGGGCTGAGGAAGCCAGCGGGGCTGGGTCTTACATGAAAGCCCATCAGGGCCAGCACCTGCACTCACAGCTTGTTCTCCCTGGTAACACTTAAATAACTGATTAAAAACACGTGAAGCCCCCATCACCCCATCCCTGCATTGGATATTGCACAATAATATTTAAATACCGTATAAACAAGTCATCCCTATATGGAAAAGGCTATCAGCAGAGAGGGTTGAGTTCAGCTTGGCAAGTAACGGTGCAGTTCACGGGGGCACTCCTGCCAAGCCTGTCTGCAGCTTGTTGAGTCACACAGGAAACAAGTGAGGCTAGAGGAGAGGAACCGAGACACTGTCTGTGGCTGTGAATGGTTTTTTGGGTGATGAAGGCCATCCAGTCCCCTGTGAAGGTCAGAGCCAACCAGGAACAGACTGCTTCATGAGTGCCCACGGGAGCCCGGCTGTCCCACTTTCAAGACGTTCACTGCTCCAGCCGCCCCGACAGCATTCTGGGTGAGATGGAAAATGGAGAAAAGAGGGGTGAGCACTGATGAAAGAGCAAACGCTGCCCTCTCCCTCTCCTGGAGCTGATGTTATAGCAGGCCAGGGGAAGCCTGTCTCTGTTCACGTGCATTTACAGCCTAATGCAGCACGTGGGAAACTCTCCCACCAGGATCACAATGAAGTTCATGCAGTTTTTTCCATTTTTCACAGCTGGTCTCAAGTATGTTGTCGGCTGGAGACAACACCTGTGGCGTGTGGACTGGAGATACTTGTGTTAAGGGGTCCAGCTTGCAGGGAGCTGAACTCAGCGACTTAAAGTCCCTTACTAACGGTCCTTCTTAAGGACAATTTTGGGAAACAATCCCTGCAGAGAAAGCATCTCCTTAGCCATGACTAGAGAGGGTTTCTGTTCCTTACTGTGGTCCTCAAGTCTTGTGTGGACCTTCCTGTTTTGCTGCTCTTCACTACTGGGTCACACACGCCCTCATTGCTCAGCCCCATTCACACAAATGTTTTATCTGAGGAAGTGCTCAGGGATGTGGAGGCCTGAATTAACTGCTTTGCTTAACAAGGAACAGGTAAAAAAAGGCCCCTCCAATAAAGGCAACCAACCCAACAGCCGTTTCGTTTCCACCCACCCAGGCTGTGCATGAAGGTGTTTGCAGTATGACGGCAAGGTTACTCCCTTCAGAGCAGTTTTATTCCCCGGTAATGGGGGGACACTGCTGTGCTTCCCGTCGCCGTGCTCAGTGCCTACCTCTGCCGCAGGCTGGAGTCGTCCTGGGTTTCTGGTGTGCGCCGGAGGCAGCGAGATGGCAGGGCTGTTCCCCGGCCAGGCTCTGGGTCTGGCTGGGACGGGATTAGCCGGCAAAGCTCTTTGGGGTGGCCGGGGCCTAGAAATATCCTACACAAGAAAGAAAGTGTTGAATTCTCAGCCTGGAGAGATGCCCAGTGTGAAAACAGAGATAATATTTTTAATTTTTTGTAAGTTTGAGACAGCAGATTGGGTATGCGGCTACACGCCTCAAGGTCTCTGCTTTGGAGTTAGCCCCGGGGATATTACAATCTAATGGCTGCATGATGCAAACCAGGAGAAACCTTATAGACTGGGCAGGAGTCCCCATCACAACTCAGCCTGCAGCATCCCTGCCTGAGACCAAGGACTGAAGGGACACAGGTAAAACCATGCTTGCAAAGAGCTCTCCCTCTCTGAAGCAAGGAGGAAGCGCAGGTGGCTGCTGCTATGGCTTATCGTATTATGCAGGTGATCAGTGGTTTTCAACAGGTAGAGTTTTTCACTTATCAAGTTTCATGAAGACCAGATGGCCTTAGGCTGCTGGGCAGCTGGCTTCAAACCGAGGACAACCGAACAGGGTAACAGGGTTGCCTTGCTCTGCCTCCTAAAAGGAGCTGCGGGCTGAAAGCACGTCGTATTCTGGCTACTAGAGGATCCAGAAGTTTTAAGCCGTGAATTTCCCAAATAATAGGGAAGCTATGTTCCAGAGCCTTTTAATTAGCCACGTTATTGATGCACTTAAGGTTGGAAGCAAGTTTCACACGTACACACGCACTACATGATTGTCCATACAATGCCTGTAAACCCTATATACATGTATATATGTGTGCCCATACAAACACACGCAGCCCTGCACCCACCTACAATCAGTTGACTTTGTTTGTGCACACAGCTGTCCCTAATAAGATACTCAGAGCATTATATTTTCCATTCGTCTAATGAATTTCAGTGTAAAGCATGCCCCTGGGGAGAAGTTACCCACACAAGAACTAACTGCCTGTTGTTGCTTAGTCTCTGTGCTAAGTCGCTGGCTTACAGGTATTGATTTAATAAACACAGCTGCACTCACAACTTGGAGGGCACCCAAAAACCCTGCAGTCTCCTTAGACTATGCATAAATGCGATGCTTGACAGCTGCATCAGCCGATGCTTGGGGATCTATTGCTCTCCAAGGACCTTGCCCTGTGACTGCAGGAAGGACAAGGCAGACTAAATCCCACCGACCGCCGGGTCCAAAGAGCTCCTATAGGAATAGCAAGAGAGCAAATCTGGCAGATACCGTAAACGTCTAGGAAGGACACTGACACTAGCAAACAGTGAAATTACTTATTTCCCCTGTACCTTCTACATCTTGTGGCTCTCCTCCAACCCAGAAATGGCAAGGTTTCTTTTGGAAATCCTAGGAAAAGTGTTCCATCTAGTAGGTCCTACTGAGATAAAGAGACTGGATGTGTTGGGGGGGGGGGAACACAATGGCGATTGTGGGGAACTTGTCAACAACCAGCTGGGAAGGATACCTATTCCTTATTGACTACAGTCAGCTTCCTGCTTTTGTTTTAGTTTTCTTTCCTGCTGAAGTGCCGGCTGTTCACAGGAACAATGGAGCTAGAAACAAATCCCATTCACTAAAATATTTTGGGGTTGTTTTCCTTTATATCCTTCAGAGAGAGACTGCCTGGGAGCCAGCCTCCTGCTATTCCCTGTAACTGAGCCCTTTGCTTCTTTGCTAGCCCTAACCTAATAGAGCTAGTAGGGAAGTATTTTGGTAAAATGAGTTTAAGTCACTCGGAGTGATTTGCCATCTTTTCCATAAGAATGTGGGGTCTGTACTAAGCGTAGAACAAAACTGCCAGCAAAAGAAGTAAATCAATACCCTTTCCTTATAACCCTCAAAATAACCTCATGGCTAGGATGCTCACGTAAGATAGGGTCAGTCTGGGTCAGTCTAATGTTTCCTATCACATAAGATAGGATCAGTCTAATGTTTCCTATGCAACATGCTAAAGGTCCCATTTCTGCTCCACATCAAAATTTGTCTGAGGCTCCCGAGGCTTTAGTCCAGGAATGGCCAAATGCAAGATACCTGGGGGATCATCCCAAGGAATGGAGATCCTGTACGCAGTACTGAACCTCAGACTTATCACTGACTGGTAATCTCAGAAGGGCTTGTTTCCAGGAGATAAAATACATGCAAATGGTAAGAGGAGCTATGCTAGGTTTGCTTAGGGAAAAATCTGTACAGTCCTTTCATTCCTGGCAAATTACCTATTTGATTTGCAGCTAAAAAACGTTTAGATGACCTTGGTAAAGTGAATGCTGCTTTGTGATCCAAGCTACCTGACTTCAGGTCCAGGTCAGAGGTATTGGGGGACCTGAATTAAGAGTAATTGTGCATGCTAGCGTCCAGCACGGTCGCTGTCAGCTACGCCACAAAGCAAGGAGGACCACCGGTAATTGTCCTGTGGCGAGATGGAGCACGCACCGGTGAACACGGTAACTCCTACACCCCCACCAGGGTTAGAGAGGCTTCACCAGCCTCACTCAGAACAAACCTCCCATCAAACCACATCTGCAGGACAGCGGCGCGACTCCGTACCTGAGAGACGGGGGGCTTGGGAGCAGGAGGCGCTGGCCTGCTGGGGGGTGTCCGCCGGGCAACGTCCTTTGCAGGTGCCGGCTGCGCTGGCCCGGTGGGCTGCCCCACGCCGCAGCTGTAGCCAGTGGAGAAGGCAGATGGCTGCTGCGTGTTTATTCGGAGCCCTGGAGCTTGCTGGGGAGGAGGTTTCGATGGGATTTCAGGGAAGCCAATCACCTGTGCAGAAGATCCACAAGTCCCAGGAGTTAGGTACTTCCACTTCAAACCACCTTTTTACTCTCTACTATGCTTTTGAGGATCTGCATGAGGTCTTTGAGCCACACAGTAGAAAATATTGCCTGCAACACCGGTATGTGTTGTATATGTCTAGTAGGTGTTGATTAGACAGACTGGGACAATTTGGGATCGTGAGGCAGAAATGGGAATCAAGAGAACAGAGTAACTCAGGCATTACTGTTATAAGTGAAGCTTGCAAATAAACCCAGTGTTTGCGATTTCTACAGTTTTGGGAGGGGGATGTGACAGAAGAGGATCTATCACGAGAGACAAGCGGCCACACAGGCCTGGTCAAACCCCAGCTCCTGCCTTTAAGGAAATGGCTAGAAATAGGTGCTACATTCAGCTCCCACTGACTTTCGGCCATGCGGGACGTCTGTCTGTTTTTCCCATCCTCTGATAAATCCACTCCCTAATTGCAGTGTGAGAGGGAACCACATCCCACATCTCAGGGCAGCTGCATCTCTCCCCGGGAGGTGGAAGGTGACCTTGCCCCTACCTTCCTCTGCTCCTGGGGGGTTCTCAACTTGAAGGCAGGGTTTGCATGCCCATTTCCAGAGGTGTCACTGACAAGGAGAGAAAGAAAAGAGTGTTATTTCCTTTATACGTTTTCTCCTTTTTCTTTGCTGTATGTTCCGTAATATTTTAACCGAAGTCAAAAAGTGAGAAGCAAATACTGACTATACCAACAAACCGATTTACTTATATTCCTCACAGCCTTTGCAATTTCTCTTCTGTCCTGACACTGAAAGGGAATGGATGCAAGCAGACAAGGCACAGCACTGACAATTTACCTGAACTGCGGGGTCTTCTTTAGAGAACAGATGGCAAATTTATTCCAGCATTTCAGATAATAGAATAAAAACATGATTCCAATGAGAAGGAGAATAGGAGCCAGGATTGCGAGAGTTATCATGACTGCTGAAGGGCCTGAGGGCAAGAAAGTAGAGTTAGTTAAATGGAAAACTCTCTGCTCCCAATCCAACCCAAGTCCTTCTGAAGTGCCACCATAGTAGAGCTGGTCCCACTCACCTTCGGGCATGGGGGGACCACTGTCCAAGCTTCCTCCCCTCCCCTGCTTGTTGCAAAACGGGGGGGCCCACCCCTGGTTGCAGTGGCAGTTCTTATTGTTATTGCAGACCTGGAGCAGGAAGACTCAGAAACTTTAATGCCAGCTCCTAAAGAATCTGGAAGCTAAAAAAAATTAAGCCCTTGCTGGATAAAACACTACAGAAGAAACTCTTATTGGCATAAATACAGAGTTAAGTGCCTGGAAACATTTTCTTTTCAGGGAGTGAAAGTGCCTTTTATTTCCTCAGAAATTCTCTCTTTCTCCAAAAGACAATGGCTCTTCAGCTGAAGTGCCACTAACCTGGATTCAGGAGAAAAGCAGCATTTAGAAATGCCCTTCTCTTGTTCTTATCTCAAACTGAAGGACACGAGTCTTCCATTCCATCCAGTGAAGATTTCTTATTGTTTAGGTTTATTGCTTGACCCATTGCTATTTGTTTTATTGTCTAGGCAGCCCCTGGAGCGGGATCTGATCCCTCTGATTAGGGATGTCCTGTGCTAATTGTAGCGTTTAATTTGATTCTGTGGAATAGCTGGCACTCACTTCCTACAGTTTCGTGGATCATAAGAAATGAAGCTGACTGGGAATGAAAGAGTGGGGTGAGTCCCTCTCCTTGTTAGGTACACCATGGGGCCTCCCCAGCTGCTCAGGGAGGCACACGCTGCTGCATGCTGCTGTATTTATCACTCCTCTCCATTGCCTAACTGGGCCATGGGGATGGAGATACGCTGATGTTTTGTTTCAGAAACATCAGCAAAAGGTATAAAAAATTCTCGCCAGCCTTTTCTTTCCATCCCCCGGGGGCAGAGCAGAGCACAGTTTGGGATAAACTGTTCTAAACATGACTTTTTACTATGTTTTTCCCTCAGTAAGTCTGATTTTTTTTTTATTCAATCTAAACTCAGCCCAGAAGATTTTCCTGTAAGATTACCCCTTCTTGTTTTTCATCCATTGTAATTCATATCCCTCCTGTAGACCTCCTTAAATCCTATGTCAAAGGGACACTCATGGACCAGAAAATACATCAAACGTGAAAGGAATGTGCAAATTAATAATCAAGAAGCAGAAGTGCGGAATGAACCTAAGCGTGGTATCAGAACTGAGCTGAAGAACCATCCACAGATGAATGGCAGCCCATCCTGCTTCAGTCTGAAATGGAGATGAAAAGGAAGACACCTACTCCATGCCCGTGGCACTTCTTGCTACAGCTTTCAGAATCAAAGATGATGGATGTGTTCTGGCAGCGTCCCTCAAAGCAAACCTGTAGAGAAAGGATCCAAAAACTCAGTGTTAGCTCTTTGGGTTATGTACCATATTACTGCCTTGTGTTATTTTGTGACTTGCAGGGTCCCAGACACCTTGACAATACAAGTAATACCCTGGGCAGAACAACAGGCCAAGAAGTTACCCTGGTTCCCAAGCAAACATTTAATTACTCCCCTAAATCCCAGCTAACGCACATCAGAGAGAGGAGTGGGAGCTCAGAAGTTGATAGCTTGGCCATGCCCATGTGGCAAGTCTCTGAAGAAGCTCTCAGATGTCTTGATTTCTAATTGTGTGTCTCACCTCTAAGCAAGACAACCTCAACCAACTAGCAAATCCATTAGCACTGTCCCTGAACTTCATCTGGCAAAGACTTAAGGTATGGCCTTTGGTGTGCATTCTTCCATTGCTTCTCAGAAGCCTCTAAGAACTTATTTTTCTAACAAACATAAAAATCCCCTCGAAAGGCATTAGACATAAGAAATTAATGGCTTGATAACCACAAAGCACTTTCCAGACCGAAAAGTGATACCCTGAACCTCCCCCAAGCCATTACAGGCAGGACTGTACCTACATGATGGCTCCCACATTTTGTTCCTGTCAACACCAAGCCAGGATCCAGCATCTCCTTTTCTTCACTCTCAGATCTGTACACGTGGGTCCCTCGGCACCTCAGCTGTGTCCTCTGCATGCGGATAGTTGTGTCTATGGCCACTGCGTTCGACTGCAGGGGTTTGGAAGCAGAGCTCTGGCACTGGATCTTCCCACATTTAGCATCTCTGATTTCAAAGGAAAGGCTAAAGTGATTATTTCTGGCTTGCTGAATGTTTTGCAGGCATCAGCTCTACATGTAAATTAAAGCAGCAGTGTTGAGTCATTGTTGAATGGCAAAAGAGCAAGCACCTCCCAAGAGCCCAAGCAACAGTGTCTGATGGGTACTGATGGTACCATTTCACTGTCCCCATGGGTAGGCCAGCCTCAAAAAAATCCCAGATAAGACTAAGAAGGTTTTGTCTCAGTTAAAAAGCTACATTTAACTTATGGATTTGAAAATCCCCTCTTCTGTTGCTTTGAAAAAAGATCAACTAGGTGGTTTAAAATGCAAAAGGCAGGGACAATGGTAAACTTAAAGCTTCAGTTGTAAGGGTTCTAAGTCTAACAAGGATGCAGCTGGTTTCCCAGGAGGCAGAGGGACGGACTGAAACCAAAGCATGGATCAGTTTTATCTACTGGCCCATAATTTTGTAATATGTAAAAACATCTTCTCCAAGGAGCAACTCTTGGCTGCCACTCTGCTTTCTACCTCATCTCACACTTCCTGTAGTTGCCGTAGATGTCCTTCCCACAGTTGCCATAGATGTCTCCAGCAGCATTAACCTTCTCAAAGCAGGCATCTGGTGCTGGCCTTGCTCCTGCATGGAAGAGACTCACGTGGCTGATTCCTGTGGAGCCTGGCAGCCCATCTTACCCCATGCCAACCACTCAGTTGTTCTTTTTCTGGGATGGTTTGAGCGTGGGAAATTTTTGCTGCCTCCTCCAAGATGCAAGGCAGGAGAAAAGGCTCCTCAAACTTTGCCACTGATAATGGGTATGGAAGGTACTACTGCCTTACACAGGGTGAATAATAGCAGGATGCCACATAATATTGCCTCTTCAAAGGACAATGTATTTTGCTGCAAGTAGTGTCCTTACCAGGCCCCCACAGCTGCAAGCACTGGTCTTTATATGTGAGACACATGCCACTGTAGCAATAGGCCTTTCCTCCGTCGCAGGAAGCCCCATCGATTTGGTAAGAGTTGGGGGGGCAAAACGGTGACTCTCCAGTGCAGTATTCTGGAAGGTCACAGAGTCCTGACCTTTCCCTGCAGAGAGTTCCCGGAGACATCAGCTAAAAAGATATAAAGGGAAAAAAACTGAATTATTGCTTGGCTCCTTTGTGGTTTCACATCTGCACAATGTCTCCTTGTAGATAAGAAAAAATCTTGTGTGTGTCTCTTCATCCACCTTGTCTTAGGTTTTTTGAGGTCAGCAGTGATCCAAATGACTCTGTAACTTCATTAACTGGGTGAGCTGTGTAGAATCCAATTAATGACTGGATCCCTTCCCTAGGTAGCGATGAGATCATGCACAGAAAATAAGGCTGCGAGGTCTCAAGGGGACACTGATACATCTCCCTCTACCCTAGGGTAGGATCTGATTTACCTAAACCATTTCTGACAGATGTTTGTGTAATCTATTCTCAAAACCCTCCCTGTTTGGGAAGTCTGTTCCAGTGTTTGCCTGTCATTTCTGCTGGAGACATTTTCCTAATGTGTAACTTATGTCTCCCTTGCTTACGAGTTTACCCAGTTCATTCTTGTCCTGCCCACCATGGACATGGAGAACGGAAGGGCACACATAGTCACATCTAGGAGTTTTTTCCAAGTCTCTTGTGAAAGGAGTGGGTCCAGGTGGATTCCTGGAAAATTATTTTCCACATGCTCAGGATAGGTCAGTAAGAGCACGCAGTCAATGTGCAAACACAAAAATGAGCTTAAGAGAAATGTTTGCCTATGTTCATTTTTGAGTTAATTTGTTGTCAAAGCTTGAGATCTTGGCTCCAAAATCAGAAACACATGTTAACCAGCCTCTATAAGGAAAGCTGAGATTTAAAATTATAGTGGTCACACACATACAATCCTCTTTGCTAGCATTTCTTCAGCAAGCACCTGGGCTAAAAGGAATTCAACTGCATCCCAGAAAAGAGGGTTCAGAGCACAGATAGCATCCAGCCTAACCCCCAGAGGAAGTGTTTGCTCTAAGAGCTCTGTCTAGATTTCTTCTAGAGCCAAAGTAGAGAAATATTCATTCTGATTCATCCCATCCCTAAGTGTTTTAGAGAGGCAGTCTGACTTCATTCCAGCAGCATTCACAGCTCATCTTAAGTTATCACAGAAGCCAATTAAATTAGTCAGCTAGAAGAAAGGACCCCACTAGTCTGATTGCACTCGTAGCTGTTGTACCTAAAAATCACACCACGTTGCTTGCAGGTGAGGAGCTGAACTCCATGTTTGGCTGTGTTTGCTCCCCTTTCCCCTCCATTTTTCAGCCTCACGCTTAGACCACCGTTATTCCTTCTCCTCTCTTAGTAAAACCCAGACATAGACATCCCACCTTGCACTGATGACAGCAGCTGCCGTGGGCACATTCGGCACCCAGCTTCAGGGAGCAGGTGCTGGCGTTGCAGCAGGGGTTGTTGCATTCCTGGAAGACAGCGAGGTGCAGCCGAGTTTACAAGGCAGGTGTTCAAGACAAGAACGTGCCAGAGCATCGAAGTGTGAAGCTGGCACTAATCTGTTCTCGTACATGATGAATTACATGCGAACAAAGTAACAGCCTTCCTTCCACAATACGTTCATGATACCCAGCGTGTGCTGAATTACAGTACTGCATAATTGTACCCTGTGTCGGACTGACTGGATACGATAGGTTATGCTCATTACATCTAGTGAGTCTGGGCTGCTGGTTCCAGCTCCCTTTTGTCTTATTAGTCAAAGGATGGATTTGGAGAAGTGAGATGCAGTGCTAAGAGAAGCCACATCCTTACCAAGAATGGAGACGTAGGTAAAGTGAACTTATGTATGAAACTGCAACATCTAAGATCACTTTTTCTTTTCTTTTTTAAATGAAGTTTTCATCACCTCTGTTCAACCATGGATTACACCATCCCAGAGTTCTGGGCTGCATTGTACTACATACTGTGAATTTAGTTAGACATGATATTTTACAACCTTGTTTTACATTGCGTATACATTTACATACAGGGAAGGTATGCATATCTCCTGCACAAACAAAAGCTGTTTACATATCACATAACTGTATTTGCAAAGACATGATAAAATCATTGTGTCCCACTAAACCCCAAATGGTTGGATCTGAACAATTGTTACCTCCACCTCTCCACAGTCACACTCCTCTCCCTCTTCCAAGTAGCCGTTTCCACATTTCTTCCCACCATACATTTTTTTGGTATCTGGCATATTGGAGAGACACATCCCTCCACCAGACTGCAGATACTTCTCCAGCTCCCTTCTATTGCACTGGTTGAACACCTTGGGGAATGGGTGCCTGAATATGGACAGTGTAGAAAAACATCATGACAGATCTGGCCAATGGTTTAGAGAACCAAAAATGAGCACATGCAAATCCTGACAAGTGCCAAAGGACACAGGTCCTTCTCTGGAGTCTCTGAAATTGTGCAAAAGCGGATCGTGATTTTGTGTGTGTTCAAAATCAGATCCATCTGGATTACATTAGATAAGGTGATTGCACTGCAAGACTGTCTGGTAATGTAATGGCCTTAAACAACAAACTTTATTGAAACGGCATACGTTGAGTTAGACTTGACTTTGTCAGCTGACAAGTGTGGCTGTCCTTACCGGCTCAATACTGAAGCTGTGGCTTATTCCTAACTCTGCTTGAACAGGCCTAAGAATCCAGCACTCGGACTGTGAATAACTGCTTGCGAATTTAGCTGATAAAAATAACATTTCCTTTTTCTATCTACTGCCGCATTGTAAAGGACATGAATATTTTCTGTTACATGAATTATTAATTTCTGTTGCTACAATGCTTGAACCTATGCACTCTATTCATGACCATGCATGTGTGAGTGTATGTTGTGCCTTGCATGTTCTACCTGCATGCCAATATGTTTTCACTTCTCACCTAAACGTTTTTCCTTATTTGGAGGAAATCATTCACATAAAAGAAGGTATCTAATGGAGACAATTTTGTTAAAAACTGCTAAACCCCAAGGTGGAAGGCTTGAGGAAACAGGGAATGTGGCTTTAAGTGAATGGGTTCGGCTGATGTTTTCACATGACTGAAATATGGAAGCTGTTGTGGTTCCTCATCCAAAATGAGCTCTGGAATCCCTGTGGGTTTCCAGAGTCACTCTTGCTTCCCCTTTCTCTCAAAGCCAGCTCTTTCTTCCCTTTTAAACACAGGCTCTCTGTGGCTTACTGAAACCAAACAGTATTCTTAAGACAACAAGCAGCTGATCTGTTTTCATGTTTTCTGACTTAGAAATATAATTCTATTCCTGTGCCTTTTAATAAAATTAGTTATTTCCTGAAGCAATCCTTTTTCCTCTCTTTACCACATTGTAATGCACATTATCTTTTGCATGAGATGCTTTAGAAACTGTATCAACTATCTATCTACGCACCTTGTGTGCAACACAGAAATTAAACCCATGTAAACCTCTACATGCCAAAGTCATGCATGTTCTGGTCACCCCTCGTTTCTCTGTACTTGCTGGCAATAGGCAGTCCAGGTTTTGCAGAAGGAGGTGTGTGTATATGCATTGAACTTGCTTTGGGGGGATG